>NC_090934.1:209207596-209518721 GCF_040938575.1 Ambystoma mexicanum
ACGTGGCAAAGAGGCTGCTGTTGTCTTCCAAAAGTATGTTCCTTGGGAAACCATCGCCAAGGTGGCTACGTGCCATCAGCTTTTTGTAAGCATTACTGCTTGGATCTGAGCTCCAGGGCTGATGCCTAGTTTGGTCAGGCTGTCCTTAAGAACTTATTCCAGTAAGGGGATATTTCCATCCACCTGAACTAACTGTGGTGCGTGCTTGGGAATCTCCCACAAGTATGGAGGGAAGGGGACTGGACGTCGAAGTATAATAAAGTTACTCACCGTAGTGACTACCTTGCTCCTAGTCCATAGTCTCCCTTACTCCATACTCCCGCCTGCCGTCCCCTCTAAAAAGTATCCTCTATTGTTGCTTAAATGGTCTCAGACCTGGCGATAGAAAGAGTGAAGGGTGATGCACAGGCGGAGCTCAGGAAGGCGGGTACCCCCCAACATAAAAATAAAAGGACAAACCTTCAACATTTTTGATGCTTTTTACAAAAGTGATCCTGTCCCGTCCCAAAGGACGGAATGTCCAACAATTATGGAGGAAAGGGGAGTAAGGTAGTCACTACAGTGGGTAACTTTATTATTCTGGAGTGTGTTTGGAAGGGAATTGGCCAGGTCGGGGTTAATGATTACTTTATTCCAGAGAGATACTTGGGTGGGAGGATTTGAGGAGGAGCTGTTTAATGGACGGGGGAAGAGAGGGAGTTGTGCAGGTGGGAGAAGAATATGTCGTAGTAGTGATCTGTACCAGGGTAAAGGATGAGGAGGGAAGGTAAAGATGAAGTTTGAGGTAATGAAAAGATCATCTAGGCTGTGTCCTGCAGTGTAAGTCGGGTGAGTTATCAATTGTTAGATGAAATATCAGTAGTTGGCTTAGAGCTGCTTGATTGTCAATAAGAGAGAGGGCCACAGGGTTCGCGGGAAAGTCGATCCAGATGTTGAAGTCTCCTAGTAAAGTGAGGGATGGATGTTGGATTAGGGTAACTGTACAATGAAATGCTGGAATTATTTAATGCAGAGAGCCGTTCCATCGATTGCATGTTTTCTACTTTAAAGACTAATGGGCCACATATACTATTTGGATAGCTTCCGAAAAATAATTTTTTACTCACTCATCTGTCCTATAGAGAGCCAGCGCATGTCCTGTGAAATCAATCACTTTCTGCCCCAAATTGAACTTCTTGCATATATCCCTAATGGTGGTTGTATTTGGATCCACACCATCAAGAGTCTTGGAGTCCTTCTCATTGAAGTTGCCAACTTGGACTAAAAATGTCCCATTCAAACAGGCCCATTAAGCTGGAAGCAATGTGTCTGTAATTGGTAGGGTCAAGGGAGGTTTTCAATTCTGCTGGGAAAATGCTGGAAGTAAGTGAAGAGTTGATGATGGATCGTGCGAGAGATCCCGCACAAGCGGAGGACAGTTTCATTACATAACATCTATAATTCGTTGTCTGGAAGCAATATGTAATCTTTAATATATTCTCTATTCTGTACAAGGACCTTTTGACTTCTCTTGGTCCTGAATGCCTATCTCTTCCTTTATTGGGGTGCTCACGTTGTTCTGTATTTATAATTTCCCTCCTAGGTGGATGTTGCCCTACACGGAGCAGTATTCGTCTTTTCCCTGATCAGCTTGTCGCGTGCATCCTTATGCTCATTTTCTTCTCTGAATCTGTGATCTTTGTCTTGCTAGTTCCTCAAGCACTGGGTAGGCACGTTACTTGTTACATTTACTCCAGGCCTGCAAACTTGCTGCCCTTCTGCTCCTAGCCCATCCTCTGTGAAGCTCTTATTCCCTTTCTCATGTGCTCTTCACGACGTAGTAACACCTGATTAAGTCACTGCTCATCATCCTGAGCCTGGGAATGAGCTTTGCCTCTTTGCTCTAACCAATCCCAGCGCGACTTAATACCCCGTCCGAGGCTGCTGACCTTGTCTGTGTGAGCTGAAACTGGATGCATTTTTCCGTTTGGGGAAAAAATCATGTTTTTATGAGGCCTATTTCGACCTTTATTGTGAGGCCTATTCTATGTTAAACACCTAAAGGATGTTGGCTATATGTATGTCAAGTTTTAT
Source organism: Ambystoma mexicanum (assembly GCF_040938575.1). Taxonomy (NCBI): domain Eukaryota; kingdom Metazoa; phylum Chordata; class Amphibia; order Caudata; family Ambystomatidae; genus Ambystoma; species Ambystoma mexicanum. The sequence continues at coordinate 209,209,670 of NC_090934.1, forward strand.
ATTTGCTATCTTTCAGTGTTTCTAATGGGTGTTTATATTGCTGCTTGCTCACACGTGTGTGTGTGTGTGTGTGTGTGTGTGTGTGTGTCTGGTTAGACTTAATGTTTGCTCACCCATTATTCATCTTTGCCTGCCATCATCCTACATGAACTACATTCTAAGTATGTGTGTCTTGCTGTTGTACGTCTAGAAGGGGGTCTCGTAAGTGGGTCAGTTCTCTTGTTACTTTCACCTAAGGCCTGTGTGTTGTGCATATTGTCTGATTTTAGTGTTGTGTTTTAGGGAATTTCCTAGTTTATTTTGTCGCGCGTTTGGGACGTTGGACATTCATCTCAACATTCCCCCCCACCTTTCATTCCATCCAGAACAAGTTCCCTGTGTACTTTGTCCCTTAGTTCCTATGCCCTTGCCCAATCATATACATCTTTTGTGACCCACACTTTGCTAATGTGCCCAAATCCCCCCCTCCCCCCCCCCCCCCCCCCCCCCCCCCCCTTGACATTTCTCAGGATGCAGTCCTTGGGATTATGCAATTCCCATCTGCTGTGGGATCTGCGTAACACTCGTAGTTTACAGGGACTGTGTGGGGGTGGTGACTAAAGTGTTCCTGGCAGGCCATTAGGTGCTCTATTCGTACCATCCTAGTTTTTTGTTTTATCTCTATATTGTCTGTTTGGGTATTCTCATCTTTCCCCAGAGAAGTAGTATCTCCCACCTTAACAGTAAGTAACTTTACGCTGTTGCCACGAGACCCACAGCATAACTTTTTAGTACTTGGTACAGGCTCCAAAGTAAGATTATGAAGATCAGAAAAGGTAGGAACACTCGGTATACATTTATTAGCCAGTTTGGCATCCAGGAGACTATCTCAGTTATCCAGTCTTGTTCTTACTTGATTTCCCCTTCCTTTTCCATACCTATCCCTAGGTGATGTAAAGCCTTTATTGCTACACTTAAAGACCCATTATCCTGATCATTTGGAGGCATATATTTGGAACACGTACTTCCGATCTTCCAACAGACACCTCTTTCCATCGCTCTGAGGAGGTAGAGTACCATATGATTCTGCATAATTCGCAGCTCTCACATCTCTTCTCCCACGGCATTGTGACCAGGCTCTCTGGCATTAGCAAGCTGGACCAAGTTCCACCTGACAATTTGGAGTAGTTCTTGGCTGCCTGTACTCCAGGAGCTAAGTAAGATGCAAAGAATAGCTCTGCTTTTGTGAAAAGGCCGTAGTGCATCGGTATCTTCTCCAGGGCTTCGTTTGCTTCCGTACTAAAGTAGTTCGATCTTTTTATGCGCGACAGTGTCCATGAACGGTTCTGTTTTACATTGTTTGGGGCACTGCAGTGCACTTGGATTTACTTTTTGGGATCAAAAGGTTTTCTTCCGAGATTAGAAGCACGGGCATGTAGGTTCCAGAGAAAACACCCCGTTCCATCATCATCATGATGATGATGATGATAGATGGAAGTAGGCTTTGGTTGCACATTGCTGTACCATCTCGTAATGCTGTCATTTTGAGAGTCTTATTGCATCCCGTATTCTGTCCCACAGGTATGCTTCCTTCGCCTCTGAAACAAAATGAAGATTGAGTGAGTTTCTGTGCTTTTACTGGTTGTTCATGTTGCTGCAAGTTCGTTAATCTGTTGACATGTAATGCCCATACTTTTCGACATTTTCCATCTAAAGTCTTGAAGATTTCTTATGCTTACCCCACCAGTCCCTCTGCTTTAAATACTGCTTGCCCCTTCGCCCATTTTTATTCCAGTAGGTTGCACCTTCTATGTACATCTGGGTCTTACTGCAAACATGTTGTAGTCTGGTCCTTTTATTTTTTTTTTCCCCCTTCAAATTTACTTTTCTCTGTTTCTTCAAGCCATAGTTGTACTCTCTCCCTGGAATTGCCCTTGTAACTTGCAGAGTGCCAAATGTGGCAAGCATTGTGCCTCTATTGCCGGCATTTGCTTCGGTATGAACAATCTGAGGGTGCCAACCGTATGTGGGATAAGCACACAGACAACATGTCATACTTGGCCCTGCCCTATTCCTTCATGGTGTTATTCCAAATGTTTGTTCCTTCAGAATGATCATCTATAATGTTGGTGTTGATGCTTTCTTCTTTAATATCTTTTGTCTGTTCACGAGGATGCCTCGAATTGCTGTTGCATTCTTAGTTTCACTTTCATTACTTTTCCCATTTCTAATCCTTAAGGTCCTTTAGTTTCATTATGAAATAAGAAAAGGGAGAAAAACAAACATGTCCCTATACACAGTTTTTTCATTCTCTTGCCCTTTTCTGCTTGTGCCCCTAAAGTCTGTGTCACCCTCTGTTCTTGTTCAACCAAATGGTCATACTCTTATAAAATAACATTTCATAGTCTCTAATCTACACAATTTTGGTCGATTTTGGGGGGGTTGGGGGCGCTCCTTCTGTTGTCTTCCTCTTGTTGGAGCTCTGTTGCTGTGCTACTGTCTCTTCGGACATCTGATGGATGTACCCATGCCTTTCGGTTCTTCAGCTTCACCGCTGTTGGGGTGGCGTAGACAACCTCATTGGGGACCAGTGAACTTGGGTTCCCTTCAGGTTCTGTTGTGCTGTCTGGTGTACACTGTCTCCAGGATGTAGCTGTATGGGCTGTGGCGTTTCCTAGCTGCTTGCGTTCACTGGGGCCCGTTGGTGTACCTTTGTGTTTACAAAACCTTTGCTCATGTTGATTGATTTTTAAGATGTGCATTGAACTATCTGCACTTTTGTGAGCATCTGTCACTGTTCGCGTTGGGGCAACCGGCTTGAGCATGTGCCTACTCGTCACCACCTCGTGCAGTGACAAGTGGTGGTCCTTGCTTGGCTGGTTGCGCAAACTAAACCGTGCTAAAGGCAACCAATAAAGCCAGCTCTTTAGCGTTGGACATATTTTAGCAGACTTGTTTTGCGATAACCAATTCAGTCTCTGCATGATTCCATTGTCTTGTGGGTGGAACCCACAAGACAATGGAAGAGGATTTTTTTTTTATTCCCACTAATTTTGTAATCTCATTGAAAAATTAATTTGCAAAATGAGGGCTGTTGTCGAAACTCAGGACAATGCATATTTCCCATCTTGAAAACCCCTCCCTGATCAAGTAATTGGCTGAAGATTTTGCACCAGCGTGTACACATGGACCAGCCTCAATCCATTGGGAAAATGGGCATACAATAACAATCATGTAATGGTCAGTACTTCACCTGTTCATGGAGTTCTTTGAATTGCCCGGAAGGCCGTTGCAATGTTGCCCCAAGTGCTTCCAACGTGTGTCCAGGGTGGAACATGTGGTAAGTAATGGAATTGGCCACAAACCTAGCCACTTGCTCTGCCAGGTTCAGTACAAACCAATCCTCACTGATGTAAGCAGCGATTTGCTGCTTATGTGCATGTGTTGGATGGTGGAGTTGCTCCAAGGCAATGTTTAGTAGTTCCAGGTGCATCACTACTTTACTTGTACCGTTTTGTCTCCATACCATATCCGTGGGCGATAATTTTCATCCTCTTTTTGCCCATAATGCTTTCTCCTCAGCTGGCGCTCGTTCCAACAACTCTACAATGTCGCCATGGACACTGAACTGTATGGTTCTGGCAACTGTTCCTGTTGTACTGCTATGACAGGCATTTTAATTTCCATTGGAAATTGTCTCTTTTCCCTTGGTGTGCGCTGTAAACTTCACAATTGCTACATGGAGAGGGCATTTCAGTGCATCTATGATAATAGTGCGGTATACTGTACTGGTGACATCTTCTGATTTCCTGTACCCTCCCCTTTTCCATCTTGATGGACCCGAGTGAACTGTGGATTTTACATTGGCTGAATCTGCATATATGGTGACCTAGTCCGATAGTATAAGTGCAATTAATTCTGCTGCGTGTGCTGAGAAATATGAAGGAAGTCTTTTTTTTTTTTTTTTTAATTACTATCTGCTATTCATCTTGTCACTTCGTATTTTTTTACCACTGCCGCTCCTGTGTGCCTTTGACCATTCTCCTGATTTATCATTGATGACCCTCAAACATAAAGTACTTCTCATGTTTCAAGTGCATCCTCATTCAGCCTGCTGCTCTTGTGGGCTCTTCTTCATACACTGTACAGTCATGTACCTGATGTTGTGATTCGACGGGTTTGGCTACAAATGATGCAGGGTTTACAATGTGACACCTGACTATGTGGATGGCTGGGTTGGGCAATATAATTTCCTTCCGTGACTGTGTGTGGTGAGGGTAGATTTGTCTCGCAATTGGTGAACACTGCATGCTAGATATATAATGTTACTAGGCGTCCCATTGTGATGGTGGTGGATTTCTGAATTGCAAAATGGAGCGGCTTCCAGAGCCTGTTCGCATGGGAAATTACCTTGCATGATTGGATCCCAGAGCCCACTGTAATAGGCTGAGGGCTTATGTTTCTGAGAAGATCGCTGTGTAAGAACTGTCATTACCTGTCCATTTGCATGCAAGAACAAATATAATTGCTTATTGTTTTTGCTAACACTGGGGCTTTGCTTGTTGCTGATGTTAGTTCTTCGGAACATTCTGTCATCAGTCCAGTCTGTCCATTGAAGGGTTCTTTTTCTCTTCTGGGCATCTTTAAGTGCTTGTAGCAGGGGCCTGACGTACGTTGAATAATCAAAGATCCATACCCTGCAGAAATTGCACAACCCTTGGAAATGCTGCACCTCTTCTACTGTACTGGGTGATGGTGTGTTCCTGACTGCTGTGCTCTGTCTGGTGTTACTCTTCTCCCTGCTATGATAGTATTTGCTTGAAGTACACCACTAAATGGCAATACCGTCATTTTCTCTTTGTCCACTTTGTAGCCTTTGTCTGCAAGCAGTTGTATGAGTTTGATTGCGTCTTCCCTGCACTGTTCTTCTTTAGCGCGCCATACTAGCAAATCATCATATACTGCAGCACTGTGCTTGGCATCTATGTTTCCTAGGTTAATCTGGAGGACCCTATTGAAGACACTAGGAGACTGTCATGATCACTGCTTCCAAGGAGCCAGGACCAGCCCAACGTCCTTGGAAGGAGGCCCCTAATCCTAAGCACCAGCCGGTCCCCACTGGGACCTTTTGGACCTTGTCCTGGCGCCGGTGGCACCAGGCTCATCAAAACCATTGGTCCCGGCACTGGAAGCGCCGGGCTCATAATAGGTGTGAAGATGCTTGGGTGGACTTACCTGCAGCAGACCATGCTGCTTACTTACCAGCCACTTAGAAGCCATCTGAGAACAGGAACTACTTTCTTACCTGGGTGGGGCAGCTCCACTCCCTGGATACAGCACTGGAACTCTTCTGGAAACTGGAACTCTTTTCTTACCTAGGCGGGGCCGTGGAAGAAGACACCTCATCACTCCAAGGCTATTTAAACCACACCAGATAGATGAAGCGTGCTTCGCGTTATTCTGCATCTGCAGCAGAACGCTCACCGAGTCTGCTCCGGCCTTTCTTCTTCCGATCCTGGACCTGCAAGAATCCTACTTACCATTTCAGTATCCAGACATCATCAGCACCTGCAAAGAACAAACAGGTTAGCAAAGCAAACTTTACACGCAGTGCTTACTTACCTGATCCATCGGCTGCGGCCGTTTCTTCACGCCGCATCTCCACCTGCAAAAACAAAAGCATTGCCATACTTACCGGCACGCTGTGAATTCCGGATTTCTTTGTTCTGCATCGCCGCCTGTGAAGACAAAGTATCGTTAACAACTTACTGGCATTCCGCGGACTCCGGCCCTGCAACCCAACATCTGAAAGGCAAAAGAAAAGACATTAAGCAGGTATTTACTTACGTCCATCACGCTCGTCGCAATAAGACGCCTGCGAATACTCCGGCGTCTCTTTAACACGAACTAAGCTGCAAGGAAAGAGACAGTTAGAGCGCTTGCCATACTTACGAACTTCCAGGCGCTTCATTCACTTCATCTTTCATCTCAAGAGCCCTGGAAAACATAAGGGAAAAGCATTATACAGAGTCTGCATATAAACGTGCCACGCATGTAAAGTCTATAAAGACAAAAGGTGTCCAGAAACTCGCCGCTCGTGCAGATAACAACGGTAACCATCCTCTGAATTCAAGAGGCCTGTGTTTCACCAGTGAAGGAACTGGCAACGGCACCCTGCACCAGACGCAGATGGAGAGCCCAGCATTCACCTATATAAGGTGAGCACGTTGACCTGGGGGCTCTACGAAAAAGCTGGGAAGAGAGCGAGAGGGACATTCAACAACCCAGACCATTAACCCCCATATTCTTTCACCTGCAGAAACCTCACTCTTCGAGTCCGACACACAGTGCGAAGAGGTTCGACCCCAGAAGCCAATCGAGACCTGCACATCACTTTTCGAGTCAGACAGCTTCCTGCCAAGACCCGCGCCTCCGTGGGAATTGGGTGAGCGTTACAGAGACCCACAGTACCCCTGTGGTAAACTAGTGTGTTGGTACCTCTGTCCGCAGTATGAAAACGTGCCAAAATACTGGGAATCTAGGTGCAATGCACAGAGAAAAAGTTATTTTAAAACTTACGTTTTATTGAGGTTTTCACAACAAACGATAGATCTCCGTAATACATCACAATAGCGTCTCCCGCCATTCCGTTCCCCCATGCCCTTTTATAACATTTCTTTTTTTTCAGCTTTACTCATTGTTTTATTTATTGCGCCTTACAAATGCACAATAAATAGACCACATAAAAAGAGCAAAGGAACACGAAAGAAAACCGTGATCACATTATCCAAGCATCCGTAATCGCATCGGTGCAGCTATCTAAGGAATAGGACATGTCCAAGCCCAAACCAATTTGGTCAATTCTACTGCACAGTTAGGTAGGGGGACCTCCATCCCCTCCTACACCATTTAATCCATGGGGGGTGATATCCTTCTTAGAGAGACTTTCATTTAAAAAAACAACCCACCCTTCTGTCATACTCCTCACATCCGCCCACCCCCAGCCAGTTCAGTCTAGGCATCTTCTCTGGAATCCTCTCCCGTTACGTCAGTTTCCATCTTTATGTATTTACATTTTTGGGTAGGACACAATATGCCTGAAGGTCTCAGAACGCAGCAAGAAAGAAGAGCAAAGCGCCAAAGATCAGAACTAGGTAAGGATGCCATTAGCTGAATGGAAGAGCAAGGTTTTTTATAATTCTCTTAAATGTTTCTAAGGACTGAGCTGCTTTAATATTGAGTCAGCTGAGGATTATTGGAGGAACGCAGCTCTCGACTGGATAGTTTCAATGACAATCCCCTGCATAGATAAAAGGGAGTGCACATGTTCTGACATTTTGAAAGCAAGAGACACTATCTTGTCTTATTTTCTGCTTAACTGTAAGCCGATGCAGTTCCCTCCTAAAGGCTGTGACATGATCACGCCTAGATGGTCCGAACACTGCTTTCGCAGCCCCATTTTGAGTAGTCTTGAGGCGATGGAGGTTTCCTTTTGAAGTACCTAACAGTAGACTATTACAGTAATCTAACCGTGAGTTCACAAGTGAGGGTGCCGGAAGTGCTCCATTTACAATATGGAGAAATGGTCGTAACTGTGATGCATGTTTCTTCATTGATAGCTCAGCGTCAAGAAAAACCACAAGAGTTTTCACTGAATTACTGACAGCAATTGTAGTACCCGCAATTTCAAAATGTGCATATTGGGTATGGAGCTTTTTCACGCGAGTACCATAATAAGCTCCATTTTGGAATCGCTAAGAGCGAGGGTGTTGTGCGCCTTCCAAATCTGTATTTTATTGTAAACTAGATTTACTGTGTCAGTATACTTAGGATGATCACCAGATAGTTAAAATAATATCTGGGTGTCTGCCTAGTTTGCAAATTGCACACCCAGATCGTCAAGAAGATCAATAAAAGGTCTTATGTAAATATTGAACAGCAAAGGCAACAGGCATGACATTCTGCAACTGTAGATACGCAACTCTGTCCAAAATGTTCAACATTTTCAACAGATGGGGAACATTGGTGATGAGCCTATACGTATTGTGTCCAATGTGTCCTTTTTCAACAGGGGGAGTAACCCAAACATCCTATAGGATGGCAGGTACTGTGCTTGATTGAAAGGACAAATTAATTATTTTTATGATCCAAGGGATCAGAACACTTAAGGAGCCTTTCAATATGTCAGCATGGCAAGAGTCCCCCTGGCATGAAGTAGATTTCATATTTTTAACAATCTCTAGAACCTCATTCTCAGTGCAGCTATGAAAAGTAAACTTGGGAGTATTTTCAGGAAAGTATAAGTGTGCACTGTTTGTTATAGTGGAATCCTTGTTCGAAACTAAGCTGGTCAGTTGCTTAGAAATAGATAGATGACGACCAGCAATTTTATTTACAAAGTCGTCCTGAATGCATGGTCTTTGGAGATGAGTGGAAAAGGAGATTAATGATTTTCAAATTCTTTGAGAATATGAAAAAGTTCTTTAGAACTTAATTATGCATTATCAATGCATACATTATACATTCTTTTTTGCTTCGATAACGGTAGGTTTATATAATTCACTTTTCTTTTATATCTCTCGAGGGTGATGGCGCAGGGGTTCGTAAGTATTAAACTTTTTTTTTTCTTTTTTTTCCTCTCGCTTCCACAATCATCTTTGAACCATGTTTTCTTTATGGTTTCAGTTTTTAGTAACTTAACTTTTTCGGGTGCAAGAATGTCCATGGTCTCCTTAATAGCAATTGATAGGTAAGAGGCCAGGTCACAGGAATGAACACACTCTTCAATATGCCCAAGTTTAGTTTTAATCGTAGTAGAAGCAGTGGCTGAGATGTTCTTAGTGTCGCGGCATGTTTCTTTTACTCTTCGGTTTGTATCAAGTCTGGGATGAGAGTTGGGAGAATGATCGTAGTATTAACGAAAAAATGGTCTGACCAAGGACACGGAACGATACCAACATAAGTCCTCTGAACATTATGCGAGAGTATCCAGTCCAAGTTGTGATCACACTGATGAGTTGGATCCTTAACCAACTGTGCAAACCCAGCTGCTTCCAGGGAGGAGAGCAATGATGCAGCAGAGGAGTCTGTTGGGTCATCTGCCCAGAAATGGAAATCCCCCATCATACGTAATGGGGATTTAGCTTTAGTGTAGTGCTATTTAATAGTTCCAAAAACTGTTTTTCAAAGAGCAAAAGGGCTTGGGGAGGTTTATAACGAAATATGGTAAGAGATGTATTTGTTGAATAGCAGTCCAAACTTATTTTTCACAATAAGCGCAGACCCTCCACCCCGTTGGTCAATACGATCAGCTCTGTATATTTTATACCCCGCTGGCAAGGAATTTTCATTAACGATCTGCGTAGCATCATGTAACTATGTTTCTGATAGTGCCAGAATGTCTGGTTCGTGAATGGAAATGTGATCTGCGATTTCAAAAGCATGTTTTACCCAGGAACGGGTGTTTAATAAGGAAATGCTCTTTATATAAGTTATATCGTTTGAGATGTAAAGTGTGTGTTTTGGTAGAAATCCACTCCACCATCGTGATTACTGGCAACCCTTTATTAAGGGGAGGAGAAGTTGATAGCAAGGCCATGGTCTGAGTAAGGCAGCCCCTTAGGCTGATCCTCATGTACAGGCCTGGTAATTGCTTTGATATCTATAATCTTAGAAGGGGAAGGATTTGCATAATGGCGATTGGTAGTTCAGATCTGTGGGTAATCATGCTGGTGTGCCACAGCAATGTTTTCAGTTGTTGCAGTACACTTAGTCAGGGAGCACGTTTTAGGCTTTGCAGACCTATTCGGAAGCATTCAGTAGAGACCAGGGATTACATTTTACCTCCGTTTTCCTGCGTAAATAACAATGGCTCATGCAACTAAAAAGACATGTCAGAAGAGAGCGTCTCAACTAGGTCCTCTAACACTCTTCTTGCACAAACCGGCTGGGTCGGGCCAGGCGCTCTCGCGCCTGCGGTCTAAACAAAAGCGTAGGCTAATTACGCAGCAAGCTGTGAACTGTAGTTCCTAGCGGTTTGAGCGTGCAGAGTCGTAGTAGCACTGTTTCAAATCGCACAGACTTGTGACAGAAAAGGACATCGAAATGGTAACACAACAGACCTAAAACCAGCCAGAGGAATTCAGAGCAATTCTTTAAAAGCACAGAGAAGTTAGATTTAGAACGAGATAAAAGCATGCAGTGCAACAAATAAAACATCAAGATGCAATCAATATTATATAATTATAATATAGGATATTCAGAGATTTCTATTTCTGGGCTATCGCTATCCTCCCTGCCCTCAGCATTGCACCACATAATCCTCGGGAGTCTGAATTCTTCACTACCCCTGGGGAGTATTCCTAACAGTTGCAGAGGATCATTTGCTAGTTCCTCCACCGTAGGGTCCTCAATCAAACTCTGGACCTCTCCCCAATAAATCTGTATCCTTGGGCAATGCCACCACATGTGGAATCGAGAACCCCTTTGACCACACGCCCTTGTGCACAAGGGTGGGGCAAGCCCCGGACCATATTGGAGGGTTTGACTGGGTCCTGATGCCATCCATGTAACAGTTTAAAATTATGTTCAGTGGAAGAGGTAAAAAGGTTGCCATGAAAGGTGGCCGTGAAGATTATCCTCCAAATCTCACCGCTCACCAGGCTGTTAGTGTGTTTTGAAACAGTCTGTTACCCATCTGCAAGGTAATCCGGACATTATAAATTGTTGAGTATCCCTCTCTTCTTTGTAGTGGACAAGATCACTTTCTCAGAGGGGGTCAAAACCTTAAATACATCGTCCCCTCATTTCCTTTCTGTCATTAAGCACTTCAGTCTCACATATTCAAAATAGCATCTCGTCCCAAGACTCCCCGCAGGGCCTCATAGTCAATAAAGGACCCCTGTTGAAATGGGTAACCTGCTCTTTCCAGCCCCTTGTCCGACCACTTTTGTGAGTGGGGGAAAGCCATGTCATGTGAGGTCCAGAGGGATGACCCTCAGACGTCGGCAGCGACGGCCATGCGGACAGGACCTGATTGACGATGTTCCATTTCCAAAGGGATCAAAGCAAAGTAAACCCAGTGTAGGGTGGGCAGTCCATTCTTTAGGGATCAGCTTTTTCAGCAACCACAGCCAGACCCGGATTTCTTTTAAGGGGTGTTTCTAGATCTTTTAAGTAAGTCCAATAGTCCAATCGTCTCATGTTTTGCACTAGGACTCACATTTGGGAAGCCTTTATAATATAAACTGAAGTCGGGCAGACCATTCCAAGATGGCACTGTTTCTGACCAGCGGTGAAAATCTTTTTGAACATTTCTGAGAATGGGATCAAAATGAATAGGGCCCAGAGATGTTGAGTCCATAGAGAGACGGATCCCTAACTATGATAGATTGTTTCTCCACCCTCATCCCCAATGTCCCTGCCTTGACGAAACTGCTAGATCCCACCACACAGATCAGCATGTTTGATTTGCCAATATTAACTTTTAACCTGGAAAAGTGACCAAACGAACCAATATTCGCTAGCAGAGCGGGAAGGGAACTGTGACTGTCGCCAATATAAGCTAATGTATTGTCTGTGAATAGTGACAATTTTAAATTCTGTCTCCCCACAGCTGATACGTTCCATAGATATGACTTACAACAGAGGGGAGAGCGGATAGCGCTGCCCTGTTCCTCTAGACAAGACTATCTGGTGTGTCAGAGCCGTTAGCTTGAATTCTCGCCCTCGGGGAAATTATAAGAGGGCCTTCACACAGTTTAGAAAGTTCCTTCCAAATCCCATTTTCCCTACCACTTTGGTTAAGTAAAGCCATTCCACTCTATTGAAGGCCTTCTGAGTCTATGGAGATGAATGCTACGTCTAGCCCCACCCTCTGTGCTACATGCATAAGGTTGATGATTTTCCTTACATTATTCAAACCCTGCCTTCCCCTTATGAAGCCCAATTGATTGCCATGAATCAGGGACTGAAGTGAGATCTCTAGCCTCCTTCCCAACAGTATGGCCAGAATTTTTACATCTGTGTGTAGAAGGGATATCGGCCTATACAAGGCGCAGAACTTTACCCGCCTTGTGCATGACTGCTATTATACCCCCAAGCGTAGTTTTCGGGAGGCAACCCCTCTAGGACATTGATGAACACACGGACCAGATGAGGAGCTTAAAGTGAGCGGTACATTTAGTAAAAATGCTCCGTAAACCCATCATCCCCTAGGGTGGACCCCTTCATGCTCTTAATTGCGTAGGCAACCTCCTCCTTCCTCTATACCATCACCCTGTTCCATGGAAAGGCCTGGTATAGCCAGCGAGTTAAACAAAAGTGTTGATGTGGGACCCATCACCATTGTACTCGGACAAATAAAGCCGTTCATAATCATCCCGGAAATTCATAGCCTATGCCTTCTGGATCCCTAAACCTTGCACCCATGTGACCTCCAATGCCCATCACCATTTTAGAATTGCGCTCCTTCCTCAATCTCCATGTCAAAATCCTGTCGCCCTTTTCGCCCTGATCGTACTTCTGCTTTAGGTACTGGAGCTTATTTTCAGTCTCCTGAACCAAAAGGGCCTTCAACTGAGATTTATACAGTTTCAGCTGGGTCACCTGAGCAGGAGAGATTCTACCGTTCTGCATCCTCCGGTTGCAATTCCTTGATTCCCCCCCTCACCCCAGTAACCCACTATCTCCCTGCTGCTCTTAACGCTTTTTGTGGGTGCTTATCTTTATTCGGCCCCCCACGCAATGTTGCTGTAAAGGTTTCCCACAGAAAACGTTGAGGGGACTTGTATTTTCCGTGTCATTAAGCTCAAAGTAGTCCTTAATTTCCGTTGATGCGGGCTGTGCCGTTTCCTTATCTTTGAGTAGGAAGTCGTTGCACCTCATTCTACCTACATTGCTGCGAGTTAGCCATGCGCCCATATTATCCCGAACCAAATCGTGGTCTGACCACGCAACTGGTTCCACCATACACAACTCTCTAAGTGGACGTTCACTAGTAGGACAATTCTAGAGAAAAAGCCATGTGTCCGAGAGAAGTAGGTGAAGGAAGGATCCCTGCGGTCATGGGGATCAGCGTGTTGGTCAATTGAAATTCCTGTTTTAATATGGTTAAATATTTCCGACTCACGCCTCTGCGAAGAGTAAAGGGAATACCCTTCATCAGCTTCCTTTCTCTATGGGGGTCCAGCACCATATTGAACTCCCCTCCCACCAAGGGCCCACAACAAAGCCTTTGAGTTTCTCTGACTACTTCCCAGAGCATTAGCTGGCCCTCATTAGGACAATAGACTGATCCCAACATAATAGGTTTCCCCAGCAACTGTATTCTCACAAAAATATATCAGCCCCCAGGGTATCAAAGTACATTCTCCACCAGCAGTCTGATTCTACTAGACAGCATGAGCTATTCGTTACTCCAGAAGTGCAAATAACCTCACCCACAAAGTTCCCTTCCCCTCACCCAATGGGCCTCCTTGAAGGCAGAGCACGTCAAGGCATGAGCAGCGAAACTCCCGGTCCAGCAAAGGGCGTTTAGTGGGGGAGTTCACACCGCAGGCTTTGAGGGAATGTGAGGGGTCGGCAATGTGACACTGACTGCTGTTGGATGATTGTTCAAAATCTGCCATTTTATTAAAGAACAAAAATGAAGTAAAATGCCTCCCTATCCCTACTCTGCTGAGGATTTCACAACCTAACCAAAGCTAAAGGGAAACGCTCTATCCTACACAGATGTCTGGCCCTCACACTAAACAACAAATACACAAAGAAAATATATGGTAATTCAAATAACATAAATTACATTTACAGTTTATTAATAGACTTTTAATAAGACTTTCCTCTTCACGTCCTCCTCCCTCTCCCCCGCTAACCACCTCTTTCTGCTCTCTCTCCTTCTGCTCCGTTTCGACGACTGGCTTCCTGGTGCACCTTCAGAGCCCCACAGGCCCCAAGCTTCCTCGCCAGTCTCCTTCACCTGCCCTCGGGCCTTGCACTTGCTGCAGCACTACTGCACTTCGGCGGCGACCCATGAGAGTGCCCTCTCTCTCTGCGCTTAACCCAGGTTCTGATGGGACTGGGCGCACTTGGTCCCTGTTGGATAACCCCCTCCCCCCCTTACCCCTGGGAGCACTCTGTTCACCTGCATTAACCATGCGTAGTAGTAAGATAGTTTGTCTTGTGTTCCCTATGTCCTCCCCTCCCATGAATGGATGCGCTTTGAAACACTTGGATATGAGCGCATAGTAAATAATCAATCAATCAACCTTCCAATAACATGGGTGGGTTTCCTTCCCCAGGATTCAAAGTGAATTCTGTCAATGTTCAACCAAAGAAAAAAAGAAAGGAAATCCTGGTAGGTAGGACAGTCTAAAATCTGTTCTATAAGGTTTTGATAACCAAAGTACCAATAATACCAAATCCTTTCTCCTTGGTGAAATCTGGACTTTGCACTGCCTCAGAACAGCACCAATGGTGATCCCAGCCACAACTTTGTCACCACTTTTAGTAATCCAAGAAGACTTGCCACAGTTGACCAGAAATACAACGGATACAACTGTCAGCTAAACAGTTATTTGTTAACAGTATGTCCTTAGTTACAGGATAAGGATTCACAATGGGTATATTTGTCAGGATGACTTCAGTGTTGCTGCTTCTACTTCAACACTTTCACTTGTACTCAAGTTTATCATGAAAACATTCTCTTTTGCCTCATAGTACTCCACTTTGTTTAAGCTACTGAAATGTTGCATCTACTGACAACCAGATATACCAACACAGCTTAGGTACTTTGGACTACTACCACAACTTCAGTAATTTGATCTTAAAGACCGTTTCAACCGGATTCGCTTTCAAGTACTTAACTGCCTTCAAGTAGGCAAGGCACCATTCCTCTGAATATATATATATATATATATATATATATAATCTATCTCCCTCTTCAAAAGGGGCAGCCTCTTTGACTCTCGTCTTTCTGCCACTACAACTTCAAATATTCATCACCAGCAAGTTTCCCTTCCCCCAACTTTGCCTTTGCCGCTCAGCCAGCTGTTGGCCCAAGTAATTACCCAGAAGCCTTGGTGCCACGCTCTTGGCTCCAAGTAATGCTTGCACACTTGTATCTTAGGCAACATTGAACTGCTTGTGGGTTCACAGTGGAATTGCTTACTCCTACGTCCCGTCCCCTTTCCTCCATACTTGTGGGACATCTCTCCGTCCTGTGGGACGGGACCGGAGCACTTTGTAAAAAGCAGCCAAATTTTTCCAAAAATGTGTCCTTCCTCTTTCCTGCGCGTGGCTCGGCCCGCGGCCGTAACCCCGCCCACCTTGGCTCCGCCCTGCGCATCGCAGCTCAGTCCTTTTCTCCGCTCGATCGGGGCCGGTCGCACTTGCATCCTCAGATTTTCTTCCCTGTTTTCCTCTCTGACTCTCGCTAGCGTTTGCCTTCTAGTCTGTCTGTCTTTTAAATTAGACTTTCCAGACTGTTCTTCGAGACATCGTCGCTTTGCGAGGGCGGATCCCCATCCTTTGTTTAGAGTGTTTGGGTCCGGAACACCGTTGGGACTCCTGTTTTTACTGTGACTCCCTTTCGGTCCGGGCTCTTCAACGTCGGTTGGAACCGTGGGAGGAGGTGTTCCGACGCACTCCTCCATCTCATTTTCAGGCGTTCATCGACGAGAAGAAGAAACGCCTGGTAAGTTCTTTAGTTTTCAGAGCACCCCGGCCGGGGTATACCTTCCAGGGTTCCTCTCAAGCCGGGAGAGGCGTTGATCGCTCTGTCACCGGGGTTCGCCCTGAGGCGCCTGTCGGGCCTAATAATTCTACCAGAGTTTTCTCTGAGAGTCTCCGTAAGGGGACTGTGTACACCGGAGTAACTTCCGAGGCCCCTCCTGTGGGGGCTATGTGTAGAACCAGTTCTGCTGAGTCACAGGGTACCGGAGCTTGCTCTGAGGCCTCTCTTTCGGCTTCCCTTAAAAACAAGACTGGGGTGCGCCCCAAGGCCTTGGCTGGGCTTGTGTTTACCCAACGGATGTTCGAGGCCCGTGCCGATAAGGCTATTACCGGGCGTAGGCCCGAGGTCCCTCGTACAGAGGCTAAGGATACCAGCAGTTCTGAGGGGCCGGGCAGGGCCCTGTTGGTGAAAGCGGTTTCTCACCGTTCCCGCTATTGTGGTGATATCAGATCTGTTGAGGGGGCAAAGAAGCAAGGTTCTTCTTTTACCGGCAGTGCCGAGGTCCTTCCTTCGAAGGCTCAGTTGGCGGTTGGTATGTCGCAGAAACATTCCAGGCCTCATAGTACTGGTTCTGCCGAGGTTCCTTATGTTAAGGCTAAAATTAAGACCCCTGATCCATCGACTGGGACCCCTGCCTCACCTCCTCACGTGCCGCAGTTCCCCTCAGATGAAGACAAAATGGCGGCAGTTCCCGCCACGACCACGGCGGCCATTTTAGGTACTACCCCCTACAACTACGCCATCGGCCTCTGATGTCGGGTTCGGTCCCTTGGGGGAACCTAAGGTCACTTGTGCGTATCTGTACCGGCCCGTTTATGATTGGAACGCCCGGATGCCTCTTCCGCACAATGTTTTGTTGCCTGCAGGGGCGGCCACTTTCATTTATGTGGATACGTCGGCAGAGGGCACGGCGTGGCACCCTTCTCTGTTACGTCCCTGGATTTGTCCACCTCATGAGAGGCCTCCTCAGGTTCCGAAGCAAACTCCTGAGGATGCTTTTTTCGGTAAATTTCAAGTGCTTATGCGCACAGACCCCATGAGGGAGTATTTCAAAGGGCTTTTTAAGGAAATTTGTCCACCAGCGCCTCTGGCTCCACCCGTTCCTCTGGTGGTTCCGCTGATGCCTCCTTTGCCCGTGGTGCCTGCCCCTGCCCCTGCTCTTCCGCCTTTGCCACCATTGTCCCCAGTGGACAAGACAGTGCCTGACACGGTTCAGCAGTTTCCTGACCTGTCAGATGACCCTCAAGGCAAGCAGGACAGCGAGGACCTTCCCCGCTCTGTTAGAGCTTTTCTTGACCGGGTACTGGACATGATGAATTTCTTAGATGTCCCGGTTCCCGAGGCACCTGCTCCACAGGAGGGCGTGCTTTCTGGGGCGTTCACCCTGTCTCCTTTGGAGCGTACCGGCCTTTTCCTGCAGAAGGATGTTTTGGCTGAGGTCCGAAGTGTCTGGGAGAAGCCACACTCAGGACTTTTTGTCAATAAAAAGATTGACGCGAGATACAGGCTACACTCTTCGGAGGAAGTGGCCTTGTTGTCTTGTCCGCCTCCCTCCTCCACAGTGGTGGCTGTGGCCACGTTGCAGTCCAGACCTGCAGCATTCTCTTCCGCGACAGCTACTCAGGTTTTGGGAAAGGAGGACAAGCTCCTGGACTCCCTAGGGAGGAAAATCTTTGCCAATTCGGCCTTGCAGCTCAGGCAGGCCAATGCTGAATTGATTTTGGCGGGAGCTAACATGCGGATGTGGAAAGGTCTGTCGGAGTTTGAGGAGAACATTCCGGTCAAGAAGTTGGAAGATTTCAGAGGTGGCCTTTCCGATGCCAGGGTCTTGGCCCAGGATCTCCTGGAGGCAGCAGCTCATCACGTAGACACCTCGGCTCGGGGTTGATACCTCGAGGCAAGCGTTGTTGTATGCCACTAAGTTTTCGAAGGAAGTGCAAGACAAAGTATTGGACCTTCCATTCGATGGTAAGGAGCTTTTTCATTCTTCTACTGATGTAGAGCTCACCAAAACGGATAGCACTCAGACGGCTTAATCTTCAAGCTTCAGGTCTCGGACCTCTGGTCGCCTCGGGACAAGCTCCTGCACATAAACCATTTGGAGCTTCTGGCGATTTTCTTGGCGCTCAAGGCGTTCAGACCGGTCATTGTCAACAGAGTGGTCCGCATAAGAACGGACAATGTGGTGTCAATGTATTACATCAACAAGCAGGGGGGAACGAAGTCTCTCCCCTGCCCTCCCCCCTCCCCACCCTCGTGGACTTGTCCATCCAGATTTGGGAGTGGGCCGTGCTTCATGGTGTCTGGCTGCTTCCAGTGCACATCCCGGGGCAGCTGAATGTCACAGCAGATGCCCTCAGCCGGCGGACAGTGGTCAGCTACGAGTGGGAGTTGAAGGCAGAGGTCCTCTCGGGGATTTTCTCGCGCTGGGGCACACCGCAGGTGACCTTCGCGGCGAACAAGAAGCTTCCTCTGTATGCCTCCAGAGGGGGGCTGGGAGCCTCCTCTCTGGGGGATGCTCTAGAGATTCCATGGCACAACATGAGAGCTTGCGCCTTCCTGCCTCTAGTTCACCGGGCAATTTGGAAGTTGAAGAACTCGGTGAACTGTTCTCTTCTACTGATAGCCCTGTGGTGGCCGGCCAGGTTTTGGTTCTCAGAACTCCCCACACCTGTCGGTTTATCCGCCGATCAGGTGACCGGTAACTCCCGATCTTCTCCACCAGGGGGAGCAGCAGCTGTGGCACCCCTCCCCACAATCACTCAGCTTGGCAGCTTGGTGCCTGAGTTCAGGTCTTTAGAGCATCTGAATTTGTCTGCGGATAACATGCGTATTATCCAGGCAGCCAGAAAACCTTCGACCAGATCTCAGAACCTCAGCCATTTACTCTTGTACTGTCATTGGTGTCTACAGAAGAAATTGGATGCAAGGGGGGGCCAGGGTTGACGCGGTGTTGTCCTTCGTGTCCTCCCTAGCAGAGTCAGGGGTTCATGTTGTGTCATGCAGGACTTACCTGTCAGCGGTCTCTGCTTATCTCTCTATGGATCGGTGTTCGTACTCTCTGGCTAACCCAGTGGTAAAGAGGCATTTTGCGGGTTTAACACGCCTTTACCCTCAGTTCGTAATCCGCACCCGCCATGGGACCTGAATGTTGTCCTGACGGCGTTGTGCCATAAACCCTTTGAGCCGATGGCTACTGTGGACCTCAAGTACTTGTCTTGGAAAGTGTCCTTTTTTCGTCGCCGTCACATTGGCAAGGAGAGTGAGTGAGCTCCAGGCATTGTCGGTGGAGCATCCTTTCTTGGTCTTTCACAAGGACAAGGTAGTCCTTCGAACTAATCCGGCTTTTCTGCCGAAGGTGGTGACCGAATTCCATTTGAATCAATCGATCTCCCTACCGGTCTTTTTTCCGAATCCCGCCTCTGAGGCGGAGAGGGTTCTACACTGTCCTGATGTCCGAAGAGCTCTCGTTCTACCTGGGTAGGACTTCTGAGCTTAGAAGTTCTCAACTTTTTGTGACTTTCGGCAACCCTCAAGGCAAACGGGTGTCTAAGGCAACTATCTCTAGGTGGATTGCCGCCTGTATCACAGTCTTTCACTGTCCAAAAGCTGAAACCTCCTAAAGGTATTCATGCACACCTGGTGCGGGGCAAGGCAGCTGCAGTTGCTTTTCAGAAGTATGTTCCTTGGGAGTCCATCGCTAGGGCAGCTACTTGGGCCTCCATCTGCTTTCTGTAAGCATTACTGCCTCGATATGAGTTTTAGAGCTGATGCTCAGTTTGGTCAGGCTGTGCTGAAGAACCTTTTTCAGCAAGGGGTATTTCCATCCACCCGTAGTTCCTGTAAGGAGTGCTTGGTAATCTCCCACAAGTATGGAGGAAAGGGGACGGGACGTAGGAGTATAACCAGGTTACTCACCGTAGTGACCACCTTACTCCTAGTCCATAGTCCCCTTTCCTCCATATGCCCGCCCGCCGTTCCCTCTAATAAGGTTCCTCTGTATTGGTAATGGGTCTCTGACCTGGCAAAGAAAAGGACTGAGGGGCGATGCACGGGGCGGAGCCAAGGTGGGCGGGGTTACGGCCGCATGCCGGGCCCCGCGCAGGAAAGAGAGGAAGGACAAATTTTGGGGAAAAATTTGGATGCTTTTTACAAAGTGCTCCGGTCCCGTCCCACAAGACAGAGGGATGTCCCCACAAGTATGGAGGAAAGGGGACTATGGACTAGGAGTAAAGTGGTCACTACGGTGAGTAACCTGTTAAATTTACATTAGTTACATCAAATAATTTTACATCGAAATGGTAAGCCAGGTTAGGTATGGGATACACGCACAAGTAGTTACTTATCTTGGGAGTGTGCTTAGAGGAGTGGAAGGGAGATGTTGCTCTTAAGGAGTCAGAGATGGAGTTCCAAAGTTGCGTCGCAAGGACTGGGAAGCTAGGGCCTCCTGTTTTTGTGTTTGTTCTTGGGTATTCTGAGGCTATTGCCTTTCACCTTTCTGATAGGGCGTTCTGAGATTTGGTTAGTAAATCTGTCAATGAGGCATAATGGAGCCTGGTTGGATAGGCATTTGTGAGTAATGTAATTTGGTTCTGTCGTTTATGGAGAGCCACTTAGTGGAGTGTCTCGTTTTGGGGATGCCTAGAGCAGATCTTGGGGCATTATTTTGAAGTGTCTGGAGTTTGTGTTTACTGGTGCCCAGGTATATGGCGTTGCATTAGTCCAACTTCGAAAGGATTAGGGCCCTTGCAATCGTAATGCAGCTTTCCATGGACAGGAAGGGTTTGCATGCAAATATCAATTTGCAGGTGTAGCTGGTGGCAGAGGCTGTAACGTTGATTTGTTTATTGAGGTTGAGAGCAGAATCCTAAGGTTTTTAATTCCTTTCAGACTACAATTTTAATTCGATCTATGAAGATGGAGTTGTATTGTGGAGAGAGTTTTGACTGTCTGTTAGGAGAACTGACGATTAAGAGTTCTCTTTTCGTCATTAAGGCATAGACCATGGGTAGCCATCCATGTTTGTATGATTACATTTAATCATGGTTACATCTTTGTCATAGTCTCCTTGGAGGGAGATGAGAATCTGGGTGTCGTCGGCATAGTTGGTGTATGAGACACCGATTGTAAAGTATGTCAAAGAGGGGCTTTATAAATATATTATACAGAGTTCAAGAAACACAGGAACCCTGCGGTACTCCGCATGCAATGGGTACTGGGTCTGCTGCGGAGGATGGTAGAAGATGGGCATGGATCTGTTACCATAAAGGAGTTTATCCATGAGGTGGCTTCCTTAGAGAAGTGGGTGGCTATTATTGGGTGGTTGCACAGGATTTTGTGGGCAACCACGTCAAAGGCAGCTGAAAAGTCCAGAAGGAGAAGAATGGAGGTTTCGCCCTTGTCTTTCCGGTCGTCCAGTTAATTTTTTAGGTCTTAGGGCAGTCTCTGTCCCATGTCTGAGTCTGAAGCCTGATTGGCGTGTGCCCAATAGGTTGTTGTTCTCAAGGTATGCTTGAATTTGGATGTAGGCAGCTTTATCGAGGATTTTAAGAAGAAAAGGTACGGTTGTGATTGGTCTGTAATTGGTGGGAATGCTGGGGTCGAAGTTAGTTTTTTTTTTAGCAGGGGTAGTACCCAGGCGTTTTTTTAGATTAGTGGGAACTGCGCATGATTTGAATGAGGAGTTGATGAAAGTGGTGATAAAAGGAGCTGGGTCCTTGACGGCTTCTTTAATAATGGGTGCTGGGCAGGTGTCTCCTAGACATTTGGAAGGTTTGAGGGAGGCGACGATCTTTTCGACCTCAGTGGTTGAGATGGACTTACATTTGAATTGGTGGCTGGTATTAGCTTGCTTGAGGGGAGTTTCTTTCAAAATGGCTTCTTGTGTTTCTAAGGCAATCTTGTGTAGACTGGTTTTCTTAGCGCAAATTTTCTCTTGGAGCATGGTTATTTTTTTACAGAGTGCATCTTGGATGTTGGTACACCAAGATTTGTTTTTGATGCATTTCCTTGGGAATGACTGAGGATTCCAATTCCCCCTAGGATAGAGCAGATTTCTCTAGTACTCGAGCTGGCTTTTTAAAATTTCATTAAATGTATCTATTTTTGGTTTGAATGATTTCCTTTTTGTATCTGTCGACCAGGGAGGTGAGACAATTCTTCTGATCGTTTTTTGTTTTTTCCATCTGGCTTCAGCATGTCTTTACGCATTGCTCAATGCTTTCAGGCTGGTAGTAAACCACAAATTGAGATGGGCTGAGGATTTCTCTTCGCTGAGTTTAAGTGGTGCAATGGAGTCTGTAGCAGAGTTGATGGTATTATTAAACAAGTCAACCAGCTCCATTTGGTCCGATGGTAGATTCAGTTGGTGATAGGATGGATCGGGGGTAGGAGGTTGGGGACTGTTATGTTTTTTGTTGTTGGGGCAGGTGGGGCTATAGGTTTAGCCAAGTTAGTTTGAGGACAGTCTTGAATGGTAAATGAGATCAGGTGGTGATCTGTCCATACAAAAGGTTCAGTATTCGTTATGCTGGATAAGCAGTGGATGTCTGCTATCCAGTCCAGAGTGCGAATTTGTGTGTAGGTCCATCGTGCCTGAGAGAGGCCTGCTTCTGTGATAGTATTCGCTAGCATGGTGGCGCTGGTATCACTGGGATTGTTGAAGCCTAGGTTGAAGTCTCCAAGAATAATAGTTTGGGAGCTAAGTTTAGTATTAGTGTTGAGTAGGGTTGCTATGTCTTCTTCAAAGGTCCGCATCGGACCTGGGGGTCGGTATAAAAGGTGCATGGGGATGGTGCGAGAGGCAGAAGGACGTAGTTTAACTGAGAGTAACTCGGCAGAGGGGTAGATTCTCTTGCTCTTGTATCAATTTGCAGATGAAAGCAATACCTCCCCCTTTAGAGGTTTCTCTGTCGTTTCTGATAATGAAGTTATCCGGGGCAGCTAGGGAGAGGGCGGGGGCCAGCTGCTTTGTGGAGCCATGTCTCTGTCACGGCTAGGAAATCAAACTGATAGGAAGTAATGATGTCTGCGATTTCTGTGGCATGGGCTACAAGAGAGCTGGCGTTGATGAATTCCGCTAATTATATGGGATTCCTTATTTCTATTAGTTGTCTCTTTATGGCTGAGTGCTGAACGGTCCGGTTCCTAATTAAGTTTAGAATTGTGTTTGATGGTGCATGGCCCGGGCGATGGTTGGGTGTTCTCAGTAGAGTATGAGGTGGGGTTGCTAAGTCTAGTCTGATTGCCCCACTTTGTGGGGCAAGGTTGGTTGGGCTTGCTTGCGAAGCGCTGGATCCATTGTACTGGCTATATTGGCTCTGATAAGTGTTGGGTGATGGGGGGGGTGGGGGGGAAGGAAGTAGGTTGCTCTAATTTGGTTTGATGGTGGTAAAGGTTTTTGCATGGATATGTCCCTAGAGGTCGTGTTGACCATAGTAAAGGACGCCTAGGCTTTGGGAGAGTTAGGGTACTAGTGAGGAGGCTAAGCTAAGTAGCAAGATTCATGACTTGGGTTGCATAGGTGGCTTCTAATTAGTCTAAGATGAGATATCCGGGATACACTGCTCGGAGTTGTGAAAGGCTAGTGCATGGGTGCAGCAGGCTGATGCAGTTTGGGTGCCGTTGGTGGGGTTGCAAGGCGACAGTAGGCTAATTAAACTTAAATGCAATGGTCAGGATCTAGATTGAACAGGCTGGGTTGACTTAAATGCAGTAGATAGGGCTAACTCTAATGCAGCATGCTGGTTTGGCTTCAGTGCAGTTGGTCGGATTAACACAGATACAGTAGGCTAGTTTGATTTAAATGCCAGAAGGTAAGAACAGCACAGATGCAACAGGCTAATTTGGCTTCAATGTAGTTGGAATGGGTAACACAAATGCAACAAAGCAAGTAAAGTACATGTAGTTTAAATTACAAACAATAGGTAGGGCTAAGTCTGGTGCAACAATGCAGCTTTAATGCAGTTGGTAGGATTAACACAGATTCAACAAATTACATATAGTTTAAATTACATACAATAGATAGGGTTAGCTCTGGCATAGTAGGCTAGTTTAGTTTCTATGCTGTAGGCATGATTAACATAAATGTAACAGGCGTGTTTGAATTTCATGCATTAGTTGGGATTAGGCCCAGTGCAGCATGCTGGTTTGAGTTCAGTGCTGTAGGAATAAATACAAATGCAGCAGGCTAGTTTGTCTGAAATGCAGTCTGTTGGGTCAATACACATGATATAGGCTAGATTGACTAGGAAGCTTTTATAATAGTCATTAATGCGGTTGGTGGATCAGTGATCCGGCATTAGTGTCTACAAGCATACGTTCACATCAGAGGAGAGCATCTCAAAGTGAAACGGGCACAGCACGCGTATAGTGGAGATCTTCTTTTTTTCTTTTTAAATGTTTATTTTCAACCAAGGCAGGGTGACGACTGTATAACATAAATCAAGACATTAAGATCCGCTTTGGGAATGCTTCCTTCTCAGTGAGCGACCCTGTCCCATAAGGCCCACCGGATATTGGGAGGCTTATAGGTCAAAGCTGGAAATGTCTGGTCATATTCCAACAATGGGGCCCAATTGTTCTGAAAACGATGGAGTTCCGGCCCTTGCCGCTGTTACCTTCTCTGTGATCAGAATGTCCCATATTTCCCCCACCATTGGGACAAGAAGGAGCTGTCCGGGCTTTCCAGGAGCGGGCTATCACTATTTTCCCAGCCCGAAGGCACTGGATCAGCAGTTTGGCTTTATTTCCAGAGCTCGGATATATCCTGGGGACCGGGGCCCCTAGGAGGGCAGGCTCAGGCTCCAGAGGGAGTGCCGCCTGGGTGATCTGCTCGATGGTGGCTAAACATAGTTTCCAGAACTGTTGGATCTTTGGACAAGCCCACCACATGTGGAAAAAGGAACCTGGGCGACCGCAGGGGGGGGGGTTTGAGTGGGGAGAAATAGTACCAACGTAGCAGAATTTTGTACGTGCATTCTCTATTGGTGACACAGGAGGATGATGTGTGCGTTTGGGTCCAGATATCCACCCAGGGCTGGTCCTCAACCGGATGCCCAAGATCAGCCTCCCACTGGGCCATACACCGGGTTTTAGAAACCAGAAAGTCCCCTAGAAATAGTCTGTATAAGGTGGAGATCCTACCTCTGGCTGGGAGATCCTCGAGAGTTCGTTCGAGGGGGATGACGGGACGCGTGGCTGCTTGAAGAGTGTGGATGATGGGTGCACCAATGACGTAGCTGAATGTACGTGAATCTGACTTTCTTGGAGTCAAAAGCTCCTTACATTGTTCAAAGGTGTGAGGTAGGTCTCCCACATAAAGCTGATCCAGGGTTGCAAGGCCTCCCTTGAAGTTCAGGGGGTTTGCCCCGGCCGAGAAGGTTGGATTGTGAAGAATTGGAGATAGGGGACTCGGTTCCCTCGGGATTCCCTTCTGTTTCAGCACCCAGTCCCAGGAGTTCAGAGTATGCTTAGTCACTAGTAAGAGTACTTCCCATCTTTCTCTGAGAGAGGGTGGAATGTGTGGCAGCAACCGCAAGGGGGAGAGGAAGCCGTGATTGTTCTAGTTCCACCCTTGGAGGGTGGTCAGTGGTTATTTGCCACGTGCGAATGTGTGCTAGTTGTGCGGCCACCCTGTAGGATTGCAGGTCGGGGACCCCCAGTCTGCCCAGTCTTGCGTTGCCTAGCATTGGTTTTTGGGGGATTCTGGCTTTCTCTCCCCTCCAGATGAATCGGAGCATGTTCCTCTGCAGGTCGCAGAGGGCGGGTGCTGGGATTGCGACGGGGAGGGAGGAGCAGGCGTATAGGAATCTCAGGAGTAAGTTCATTTTACAGGCCGTTATGCGTCCCATCAGTGAGATTTCTTGGGTCGCATAGCGTTTCAGCTCGCCTTCCAATTCTTTAAAGAGCTGGGGAAAGTTAGCGTGATGCGTCCTTCGGGTTTGCGGGTATATTGACCACCAAGTAAGGAATAGCCCTCACTTTCCATGTAATGGGACACATCGGTACAAGTGCCTCCCGTTCATCTGGGGAGAGGTCTACCCCTAAGCTTACAGATTTACTGAAGTTGATGGAGAAGCCGGTGACCTACCCATAGCCAGTTATTTCAGTCTGGGCATGCCTGAGTGAGGAGCAGGGCTCTGAGATAGTGAGCAACACATCTGCCTATAGGGTGATTTTGTGCTGAGATGGGCCAACTTGGGGGCCCTTAATGTGGTTTTTCAGTCTGATCTTCTGGGCAAAAGGTTCCATGGTAAGTGCGAATAGCAGTGGGGATAGCGGGCAGCCCTGTCTGGTTCCACAGGTCAGGGGGATTGGAGCGGAGAGTGAGCCATTAATCCTATGGAAGATTTTTAGTGATTTATAGTTGGCCAGGACCATCACCTGGAATGCCGGGCCAAACCCAAAGGCCTCCAGAGTGATGCTCATGAAGGACCAGTCCACCCGATCAAACGCTTTGCTAGCGTCTAGGGCCGTCAGCACCAGCCCCTGGGAGTTTCGGGAGGTGAGGTCTACCGGGTTCAGGGCTCTGCGGATGTTATCTCCTGCCAATCTGTTCATAATAAAGCCTGCCTGATCAGGGTGAATTATGTCGGGTAGAATGCGTGATGGGTGGTTAGCGATAATTTTGGAGTATATGTTGGCATCAATATTCAGCAGGGCTAGTGGCCTGTAGGAAGCCGGGTCTCTCGGTCCTTCCCTGGTTTGGGCAGAAGGTGGGTGATTGACTCTTGCATTGACAGTGTTACCTGTCTCCCAAAAGGAGTTGAAGAGCACCACCAGCGGGGGATGGACAAGCTGGGGTTTAAAGATTTTGTTGAACCTAGAGGAAAATCTGTCTGGACCCGGGGCCCAGGATTTAAGGGACTTGATGGCCTCCTCGACCTCCTCACCTGTAATTGGAGCATCCAGACTTTCCCTGGTCGAGTCAGGCAGTCAGGGGGCGGGGTGCTACCTGTAGGTATTCTTTCTGTTTATTTAGCTCCCTCGGAGGTGGCGTCATTACCTGGGCCAGGTGGTCCGCCGCTAGCTGTTGATATTTTGGCTCTGCATATGGTATCACTCTGTGGGTCTCGCAGTCCGATAATGGTGTTGCTTTGGCTTGGCCAATTTAGCTACGAGTGGTTTGTTCGCGTTGTTGTTCACATAATAGAATTGTTTGGCTTTGGCCAAAAGCTGTGCTGTGTGTTCGGGGTAGTGGGACTCGAGCTTGTTCCTGGCGGTGCAGATGGCTCGCTGTGTCTTGGGGACCAGCCTTTTTTTTTAGTTTCCTCCGCTGCTTAGTTCCTACTCGAGGAGCAAGCGAGCCTGCGCCTACTTCAGTGAAATGCCACTCCCTGTGTGATCAATTCTCCCTTGATCACTGGTTTCAAGGCATCCCAAGTGTTTGCAGGTGAGGTATCCTTGACTGGGTTTTCTCTGAGGAAGTTTTTAATTGCTGTTGCAATCGTGTCCCGTAGCGGCATATCGTTAAGAATTGGATCATAAAGGGGCTTGGGTTCATGTGCTTGGATCTCCAGTATTAATGGGGCATGATCGGACAGAATCTGTGGGCCGATAGACCCATCATTGGTGTAGGCAAGCATCTGGGGGGGGGATGTTAGGAGGAGGTCAATCCTTGAGAAAGTTCGGTGAAAGTAGGAGGAGAAATTTTTCGGAGAGATGGTGCATCCGCCACGAGTCCACCATTTGTAGAGAGCTGAACAGGCACAAGAGGCTGAGTGCCTGGGTGAAGTTTCCAGTGGTGGGGTAAGGGGGCTGAGATTTGTGTTGTGTAGGGTCTGGTACTCCCTTGAAGTAGCCCCCAATTATGAGTTGGCCGTCTTTGGAGAGGGAGGAGCCCAGTGAGTCATAGAAGGCGGCCTGGCCGGAGTTGGGGGCATATACTAAGACAAAAGTGTATAGGTTTCCCAGCAATAGGCATTTGGCTGACACAAATTGGCCTTCGGGGCATGTTTTTGTTTCCAGAACCTGGGGGTTCAGACCCTTCCTGAAGATAATTGCAGTGCCCCCCTTCTTGGAGCCACCTGAGGCGAAGAATTGGAGCGGATAACCTCGGGAGCGGAGGCGCCCAAAGTCCACCGGTAGCAGGTGAGTCTCCTGGAGCAGAGCTACAGCTGCTTCTTCGTCCTGAAGCTTTTGTAAGATCGATTTACGTTTGGCGGGGGAGTTCAGTCCATTGAGGGAGAGAAAATGTAGGGTCCGATGCTCTTGGGCTAGGTCCATCTCCGCTTCCTCGTCTGAGGGGGGGGGGGGTTAGAGGTTGGAAGGGCGTGAGTAAGCTGTCATCTCAAAGGAATGCGTCAACCTGCTCTTGGATTGTAACACAATTCCCCAACGGGAGGCTGTAACGTTAACTGGCAGGAGGGCCGAGATTGTAGTTTCGGCCACCCCCATGGCCAACCGGGCCAATCGAGACTAGGAGGCTTCAACTGGTGGCGTATTGTTGTTCCAGGAAGTCTGGGGGTAGTCCTGCAAGGCCGCCAATTGACTGGGGGCCATGAAAATTCTTTATAGAGGGCCCTTTGGGAGCAATAGTCATGGCCACATACCTCTCTCCCTTTTCTTTTCTTCCCTAGCGGTGCAGTGCCTTGGAAGCAGCTAGCTGGTTCCCAAGTGATGGGTCTCTCCGTCGGAACATGCACCCATAGGGAGGGCCAGTGCGGGTGTGAGCAAGCTTAGGTGGATTTTGCTTTCCATTGTGTAGGGCCCGAGTTGCCGCAGTGTTGTGGGGTTGGCCGCTCCCTTCCAGCTCTGATGAGCGGTAGATTAGGGGGAGGGACTCCTCCCAGGCTGGTGAGCAGAACTCCCTCGGCGCCGGACCGTGGGGCGCTGTGTCCGGGCCGCTATCCGGTCCACAGCCGGCGAATTGAGGGGTGGGGGGAGCACCTACTTCAGCCTCCTCGCCCCAGACCTCCAGAGGCCCCAATCCGCAGAGCGGAGCAGGCTGTCAGCGAGTCGCACGGGCGACGGGCGGGTGGGGGTGCAGCACCAGATCCAGTGAGCGCGGCTCTGAGGCAGAGCACCCACACGACACGTTCTGCAGTGGGGAGCCCTCGTCATACGGAGTGCAGGTAACACAGAGGGGGGGTGAGGTCAGGATCCCCAGAGTCGGAGGGGCCAGTTAATGGGGCCCAAACTCCTGTCCGCCATCTTGGATTTGCATGGCGGTGTGGTGGCTGAGCTTAGTCAGGCTCGTTCCGGGTCTTCCATAGGTCGAAACCTCCCGATCTCTAGTCGCCTACAGCCCCAAACCTTCTCATGAATCCGCAGCTATTATGGGGTATGAAGGAGAGCCGCAACCATTGCGAAACTCATGAAGCAGCGGGCCCGCCATGGAGGCCATTAAAAGAGCAGCTGCATTGTCGGTGCTTCAGGCCGCCCCCCCCCCCCCCGTATAGACGAGATCTTAAATGCACCGATGCAAGACTGGTGTCGTGGGAAGTGATCAGATATGTAGAAGCAGATGTGTCGGGCAGCTGCTGCCTAGAGTATGAGACTCTGTCTGAGATGGTTTGGTGCAGTTGGCGTAGTTTTTGGTGTACGGCACTAAATCAGTGACCGCAAATAGATTGCAGGCAGCCCCATTATATTGTGGGTAATGCAAGTGTCTGTCCTAGGCTGGCAACTAAGGTTGCAACGTGGTTATTGGAGAGGCAGCATTAAGACGGCGGCATCAAGCTCGGTAGCGTACAGACGATATTGGAGGCGTGTATCGGGCTTCTACAAGGGTTACTCAGTGTCCCTTGGTGCCAGTGAGGAGTCAGCCCGGTTCTCCATGCACATATTATGCAGATAATTGGCATGCAATATGCTAGCGTGGCCAGAATAGGGTGCTCTGAAGAAAGCAAGGTGAAGAGTACAGTGGGAGGGATCCTACCTTAGGCGGCGACACAGGCAGGGCGGTGTGCAATCTGTTCCCTATGTCGCCTTTGCCTCCCACTTCCCTCCTTCTCTTTTAACGCCCATTATCTTCTCTCCTATCCCTCGCCCACCAATCCGTAATGGCAGCAAGCCCTACACTTACGAATAGCCCAGCTCCTCTGGCTTTGAGGTTTGAGGGGGCATGGCGAATCGCTACCAACCGAACTGCCCATCTCACTACTCTGCCGAAGACCTGCGACCGTCCGCTCTCTACCTGGTCCCGAGCCACACGCTGGCTTCTATGCACCCACGTATCCCTCCCCCTGACCCACTCTGTCCGTCCAGTTACACTGTTCGACCCAATCCACTCTTTCTCTGTCACCAGGCCACACCGACCATCCCAGCCCTGCTGACACTATATACCTGGTAAAATACCACCCCCACAACTTCCCACAAAGTCATCCGCCTCCTTTTCAATGCCTGCTCCGTGGCCAAAAACAGACACGGCATCTATGATCTCCTAACCGCGGAGAATCCCGATCTCCTCTTCATCACGGAAACTTGGTTCTCGGACTACCTCAAGCCGATTGCACACATCATTCCCACTCTACTACTCCCTCACCACCCACAGCAGACCCTGTAGTGGATGCGGATTAGCCATTCTCCACAAAGCGCACATCTCTCTCCCCTCCACCGAAACACACCCCTGCACAGTTAACTGCGAATCCCTTCTAGCCAAACTCTTTCCTGCCCACTCACACAGCTTCCTACTCTTCTACAGGCCCCCCAGATATAACAGGCCTTTCGCCAACAGCTTATGCAACTCACTAGCGGCCACATTAGTTAACCTCCCTGCACTAACCCTACTAGGGGACTTCAGTATCTGGTTCGATGTGCCCAACAACTCTGTGACTCTACCCCTTGTTGACCACCTAAAGGCACTCTCCTGAATATCACAGGGCCCATGCACACTGCTGGCAACAAACTTTACACTATTTCCAGCTACTCTGACCTCATTTCCACATCTACTCCTAAACCCCTCACCTGGACAGACCACTTGGCCACACCTTTCTCTCGCCTCACACCGCCCCCCAACCCCCCGAAACAGGCCTCCTCTATCCCTAGATCTCAGTTCAAGTGCTGGAACAAGGTCAGGGTACTACCTGGCCGAAGCGCTGCTAGGTGCCCTCCTTTCACTCCCGTAGTCGTAGAGCTCTTTGACTCCTGGCTAAATGACTTATTCCTTCCTATAAACCCCTCCAAGTCTGCTCCCTCCCACAAAGGATCTACCTCCAAATGACCCCCCCCGCCTGAAGACTCTCAAAACCCATAACCGCTCCCTCGAGCGCACATTGACGAGCCTCCAGAACCCCTCCCCCTGCAAAGTAAATCCATGTTCGCCAATCACCAACTGCAAATCGGAGATCCGAAACGCCAAAAAAGCCTATTATGATAAAAGAATCCTGAGCTGCTGTAGCAGCAGCAAAGGGCTCCACCGATCATCACAGAATTCCTGAACCCTATCTGCACCGGATCCCCAATTGCCTCCTCACAAATACTCTGCAACTCCCTTGCTGAACATTTCTATAGATCATCCCTAGACAGGAGGGCCATCCTCCACGCCAAACTCTCCAACCTGTCACTGGCCCAACACCCGCTCTACAAGAATCTACTCTCCTGCTCCCCCCCCCCCCCCTGAGTACTCACAGCTAAATAGTTATGTGGAATCTAACAATCTCCTAGACCCAGCGCAATCAGTTTTTCTGTCCGCGAACAGAAACCGCACTGATCTGTATTTGGGATGACTTCGAAAGTCACTGCAGACTCAGGAGGATGCGCACCACATGTTCTTAACTTATATACAGCGTTTGACACTATTAACCACCTGATCCTCCCTGACAGACTGCACTCCCTAGGAATACAAGATTCAGCACTCAACTGTATCTCTACAGATGTGGAAACAGACAGCAAATCACCCATCTCCCTCCTTTCCTCTACACCGAAGGTCCTGGGAGAGTACCCTAAGGCGCTTGCCTCTCACCTCTTCAACCTTTATATTACCCCTCTGCCTAGCATTGTCTGCTCACAAGACCTCACCTGCTACAACTATGCTGATGACACACATCTTGAGAATTCCTAAATCGTCCTCCGACCCTTGTCCTGACCTAGCAGAATGTCTCACTGACATTGACCGCTGGATGACTAACCATCTCCTTCTGAACCCAGAGAAAATGGAGATCATTGTATGCGGCAAAACAACTCTCGTTTCCCCCAACCAACTCCCTGCCCACCCTCACTTGGCCCCCGACCACCACCACTGTCAAACGCCTCCGCTGCACAATGGACTCTGACATAACTGTGTCTCATCACATCAACAATGCATCCAAATCCTGTCACTTGTGCTTCAGAAGCCTAAGTTGGATCTTAGCTTACCTTACATACCCCAATAGACTGGCTGCAATTATGTCCATTGGCATGTCCAGACTTGATAATGCAAACTCCTTCTACCTGGATGCACGAACCTACAAACTCCAAAGAGACCAAAACTTGGATGCCAGACTGCGTCTCGCACTGGGACGAAGGCACCTGATAGCTGCACCCTACACTGGCTCCCAATTGGACGTAGGGCCACCTGCAAAATCCTGTGTTATTCACCGAGCAGCGCACAAAGCGGGCCCCAAATGCCTACAAGAAAAGATTATGCCTCCCCACCCAGCCCATACCCTAAGGTGAAGCACAGCCCTCCTCCTAGTTATCCCGCCTCTCATTTGGCCAGGATTGGAGGGTCCACCTACCCAATCCTGGGGCAACCTTGTGGAACTCACTGCCCCTCTGCAAAAAGCAAGAGAGCAACACCTACATTCCCTGGCCGACGGAAATGGGAACCGCGCCCACACTATCTAAGGTAGTAAAAAATCTGGGAGTCCCGATGGACAACACCCTAACCGTAGAACCACAAATAAACACAATAATCAAGAAATGCTTCTTCCTCCTTCACACAACAAGAATCATCCTACCTTTCCTCTCCTTCATCCACAAAACACATCAATCATCGCCCTAATCATGTCACGAATCGACCACCCCAACAGCCTCTACCTCGGGATATAAATAAACCAAACCAGAATACTTCCTGAAGAACCTACAACGCATCCAAAATGCAGCAGCCAGGCTCCTCCTCAAACTATCCAGAAGAGACCACATCACTCCAGCACTAGAAATACTACATTGGCTCCCAGTCACACATTGTATCACCTTCAAAACAATGTGCATAACACACAGGGCAATCGGCGTACAGGGAGCTGAATTCCTCCAAAAGAAAAGAACAATCTACAAGCCAACAAGACTCCTCGGATCAAGCAATGAAATCCGCCTGGAACCAAAACCATATGTCAAGGAAAAAATGCGAGGGCTCCTCTTTCTCCCACCTGGCTGCAAAATCCTGGAACAACATCCCGAAAGAAATAAACACCAAAGACCACCAACAATTCAGGAAACTACTAAAAACCTTGCTCTTCAACACCGCAGAACCAAATTGAAACAACTAAACAATCAAACGGGAAACACAAAGAACAGGTTAGCAGAATTTAGGATGGCACAGACAACACCCAGAACCGACTAAGGGAAACTCCTACAATAACAAGAGAGACAACTCTAGGTGGAATAGGACACAAGTGACAACCCAATGAGGACAGAAATTGGCATCCCTGCCCAACTCCACCCAACAACCTCAGCCACTCCATGAACGCTACCATATGCTATACTTACATGGAATTGCGAATGTTGGCAGTTGCCATGTTTGGACGAAGTTGTGGAAGTTGACATGCGCCGGGCCCGGATGGAGTTGTGAATGATGGCAGTTGCCGCGCCTGGACATGATTGCTAGTGTTGGCATGTCCCACGCTTGGATAGGATTGTGAACGGTAGCCTGCGTGAACAGCTGGATAGGATTGTGAATGGCGACCATTGCTGTATCTGGATAGAGTAGTGGTTTTTGACCAATGCCACGTCTGGACTGCATTGGGAATACTAACGAGGCCAGATTTAGATAGTTTGCTTCACATATAGACAGGTTTTCAAAGGTGGGCAAGGGCCGAATTTGGACACAGCTGTGAATATTGGCGGGCATCATATATGGAAGGGATTGTGATGTCAGCCGGCACCAGATCTGGATGGAAATGCAGAGATT
This sequence comes from Ambystoma mexicanum, assembly GCF_040938575.1. Lineage (NCBI taxonomy): Eukaryota > Metazoa > Chordata > Amphibia > Caudata > Ambystomatidae > Ambystoma > Ambystoma mexicanum. The sequence goes on from NC_090934.1 coordinate 209,243,428, forward strand.
ACGCACCACACCTGGAAAGAATATGGAAATGTAGCCAATAACAAACCCACTAGCAATTTCACCCCTCTGCATACACAACTCAAACTTTAACCAAACACGACTACAACCCTATAGCGCAACAAACTGCACAAACTACACTGCACTGCAACAACAAAACAAACCGCACACGACGGCTACCGACTGGAAAACACCTCAAGCACAGCGAACGGTGTTAACTTGGCTGAGGCTGCCAACGGCACATCACTGCTCTTGCACCTTTTCCCACTTATTCCCATTAACTCACCCCCTTCCCTCTTCAGAGCCACCAGAGCGCCAGGGGACCACTCCGGTGGTGATAGTGTGCGGTACAAATATCTTTTAACATGAACATTAGACGCAGCCAAGACTACATGGTTTTCCAGGGGTGGGCACTCAAAACCTGACTCTTCCCCAAAAAACATGTAAGGAACGCTCATACCACTCGACCTACCACCACGTCCAAGAAATGGCTTGGTAACTCCTTCAAAAGGCCCTCAGGCCAGGAGATGTCTGCATCCAACTATCTGGAGCCATTGCCTTGGACTTGAAACCTGAATCGTAGTAGCACTTAAGTACCTACGCCATGACCGAATTGAATCGTTGCCTTCCTCCATCAGGTATACACTACGCTCTGAGGCTAAAGGATATCTGTCTCCAATTATCTGGATCGATTGTGCTAGACATGTAACCTAAACACTAATGGCACTTATGTACCAACGACATGACTGAGCTTGATCATTGCCCCCTCCAGATATGCACTGTTATCAGTTCAAGAGATATCTATCCCTGCTAATCCTACTTATTTGGAAATCTTTGAGCAGAACTACATATTGAGGGTCTAATAGCACTTATGTCTTTGTTAATCCTACCGATCTGGGAATGTATTTAGCAGAACTGCCGACCGTGGTCCTTCTAGCACCTGTATTGAAACTGTATGATTTGAGCAACATCTGGTTGTCAACGTCCAACCGACTTGAATGTTCTCAGATACTTTGATGCTTAATCTGATCCGATCTTTCTGGGAATTGATCCGGAACACCTTTCTCATGGGGTGCAGTAACACTTGTATTCTGTTGCTTTACTTGGTTTGCTATTTGTCACTTGCTGTTGCTCACTACAGTTTCCGATCTAGCACACCCAGCTCTCGCAAGGGACTTTGATGCAGTGTAATTTCACAAATTCGAACCATAAACTATGATGGAAATACCCAACCACCTGCTGTAAACGACCTCAGGACGCAAAACGTGGATCCAATAGCACTCATGCTCTAACTTTATTGCCACCGGCAAGGAAGAAAGCTCTAGAAATCTGACAACGAAACTGGCGAGGGAAGTAACAGCAAGTGGCATCAATGTGTTGTACGTAACTGTTAGTCAGACACAGCACAAACAACAAGGCCTGGCCCGATGCTGGACCTTCGGTTTCACTGAGTACCAGCCACCACATTTAGGATCCACTCATACGCCCTTTAAGTACAGAACATGATGCAACCACACATTGAGAAGGTGCGCCATACAAGCATTTGCAGACTCAGCAAGACAAAGGAATGATGATGCTGGACGGGGCTCACAAGTACCTCCCATAATTTCTAGGATGTAGTGGTAGGATTGATGGAATTTAACTGGATGCAGCGGTATGCCGATAAGAAATTGCAGACCCAACAAGACACAAGGAGGACCTTGGCCTAATAGCCCCGAAACCCAAAGGGAGATGCTGTCACCTCGCCGGGCACTGGAAGGTCATCGGGTACAGGGTCTCCCTCCAATCCACAAAGACACTCAAACACACCAATATGATAACTCTCTCCTCTTCCCCCAACAAACCATAGACTGCAGCTATACCCCTCAATTTAATTGGACCTAGCGGCACACACAATCCGATTCACAAACTCCACTGCCACCAGAATGCAGCTACCCAAGCCCAGTTGGCCTTGTTGCACACAGTCAACTGATCTCACACAACCACTGCACCACGCCTAGCACTAGAATTTAGCTACACACCACTTAATCTGCCCTGGCTGCACACATAGCGAGTGCACCCAAGCACTATTTACTACACTACTCTCCACAGCCCTGGTCTACAGTCCTTGAGGGCATTCAACCCACAGTGCTTTGGACTCATACCAATGGTAAAAGGCACAATACAAATGACCAATAACATAATCAAACATATCTATAATTCGGGAGTTGTCTGGAATCAATATGTATTCTTTAATACATGATGTGCAACAACCTTTTAGCTTCTCTTGGTCTGAATGCTTATCTCCTCTTCTTTGGTTGAGGTGCTCAAGTTGTTCTGTGTTTGTAATTCCACAGGTGGAGGTTTCCTTACAGGGGGCAGTATGCGTCTTCTCCCTGAACAACTTGTCTCGTACACCCTTCTGCTCATTTTCTTCCCTGCAGCTGTGACCTTCGTCTTGCTGGCTTCTAAAGCACTGGGTAGTTACCTTCCTTGTTACATGTTTCATTTACTCCAGGCCTGGGAACCTGCTGCCCTTCTGCTCTTAGCCCATCCCCCGTGAATCTTATTTCCTTTCTCATGTGAAATTCACAACATTGTAACGCCTGATTAAGTCACTGCCCCTTGTCCTGAGTCTGGGAATGAGCTTTGCCGCTTTGCTCTAACCAATCACAGCACGACTTTATACTCCGTCGGAGGCTGACCTTGTTTGTGTGTCTCTCTAGTGTGAGCTGAAACTGGATGCATTTTACTGTGTGGAATAATCCATGCATTTCTTAGGCATTTATTGTGAGGTCTACTGTGTTACACACCTAAAGGATGTTGGCAAATGTAAAACATGACCTAAGTATAGCTATCTTTTAGTGTTTATAATGGGTGCTTATATTACTGCTTGCTCACGTGTGTCTGTGTGTGTCTGGTTAGACCTGATGTTTGCACACCCAGTATTCGTTGTTGCCATCATCCTACATGAACTAAATTCTAAGTATGTGTGTCTTGCTGGCTACTGTCTAGCTTGCGTCCAGGAGGGGTCTTGGAAGTGGGTCAATTCTCTTGTTGCCTTCACCTAAGGCCTGTGTGTTGTGCATATTGTCTGGGTCTCTGGGGTTGTGTGTGATTTTGGTGGTGTTTTAGGGGCTTTCTTGGTTATTTTCTTTCGCATTTGGGACGTTGGACTTTCATCCCAACGGCAGCCTTATTCTAACATTTAGCTTGCGCATTCCCAGCCACTCCAATTGAGAATACTGTTTATACTTTGCCTACACTGCAATACTAAGTTCCCTTGGAAACACACACACCACGTGTGCAATAGTTGTCTTCCAAGGGACCACAAGGACTCTGTCTAAGGCCTGTTGGCTCTTCAAGCCAAAAACTTTAAATAACCATTGTACTAAAAATTGAGCACCCTACGCTATGCAGGCGGAAAAGAAATTGGGTGAGTCAACCACCATCGCAGAAGACCTTGAGGCGCGGAGGGAATGAGCACCGCCTTCGGAAGCGAAGCTGAAGAGCTGGATATAGAGGAAACGTTGATGGTTTCCTTGCAGCCTGCCCCCAAACCCATAGAGCGGACATCCGGTCGTGCTGGGGAGACAACCATAAGGCTGCACAAGAGCCCAATACCCAAAGAATGGACTAACACAACCACACGTATTCACCCGATGTCCCCACTTCTATGCAGAAAACAAAAATGGCCGAAATGGGTGCAACGTCTAAAAACTAGACCGGACACGTCTGGGGGACCAAAAACACCAGGGGTCCGATTTCAACAGACAAAAATCAGAAGTCCAAGAACGCACACCGAATTACATTCAGTCAATGAAAAAAGAAAACAGACTAAGTAAAACATCACACACGTCTGTGGAAGGGAAAGAACACTCTGATCTTCAGCCATACAGAAGAAGGGTGCCATTGGGCTATCTGATTCAGAAGAGGACCAAGAGAGAGACACAGGGAACTCCATTGTCTTGAGTATAGATTCTGAAACCACTTAGGGAAAATTGAATCATTTTTTAGATTTTTGCAACGAGCAAACCACAAAACAGAAATGGGGGGGGGGGGTGGCGGGGAGGAACTCTCTTTGCCGTTTCAACAAAGCAAAAATATTACCACAACCTTTAGAAGTACAGGATGAGGGAGACCTAGTGGAGGAGGAGATTATTGAAGGCTAAAAACATATATAAATTGATCTCAATGACTACACCATGTGATCCCTGGAGGTAACTGAACCCACCCACCTCAACCTCTTATCTAGAGAATATACTCTATTTTGTGGTAGCAACAAAGGACAAAACTATGAGGCCAGTGCTACATATAAGACCAACAAATAAATATTGCAACATTAAAGACTCCAGGACTCAGCGCCATCCAGATTTGTGTGTTTTTAATTTTGATGAAAAATCACACATTAAGAAGAAGAAACCCATATACGATAACACGTGTTTCGGTTCTCCTAGCCTTTTTCAAATCGGGGCTAATCAACAAACTGAACACAAACCACCAAAAGTATAATACTGTATAATACTTGTTATAGCATAACTATGTGAAATAAACAAAAACATGGTATTGTACATAAAGCCAGTTTGGTAATTAGTCATATTGCACGGGCATTCAACCCATCATGCCGCAATAGGAGTATGCAAAAGAGTACGAAAACAATGTGTAGAAAAGTCAGACCAACAAGGAATGTTAAAAGGGAGGATTCAAGGGTATAAGAACACACACATCAGATAAGCACATTATTTCAAACCATGCAAAAGGGAAAAGCAAGAAACAAAAAAGAAAAATACCTAAAAATTAGTCGTTAATTTGAATTGGTCATATTGGATTAATATTACTATAGTAACCAGCATGTTGTTGAATATAATATCACACAGGTATGCCTACCCGTGGTTGCAAGAAACGAATCCGTATGACTCATGTCACTGTAGTAATAACTGGGGAAAAAAACCCCAAAAAGAAGTCTGGAATCAAGTTGACATAAGACAACCATGTTTTTAAACTGGTCAAAATATTATCTGGCACATCATTACTACAATGAATGTATACGGTATAACTCCAAGTTGTGCAACAAATCGTTTCTGAGTAAGATCACTCACGGTAATCTGTAATCATCCGTGGAGTCGGGTGTGAAAAGCATACGCATGATTTAAATTAAAAGTAATCTAAGACGTTATAGCGTTATTGCGTTCCTCATCATGCATCAGTTAACTTGTACAAAGTGCGTGCACTGTAATAAACATCCATCATTAAGCTTAGCTAATTAGACCACAAAATTAGTGTTATAGTTAAACCCGGATCCATGTGTGCTGTTGGCAGCTTCAGTTTGGATGTACTGTGAGGCGGAAGTCGTGTGTTGTGCTATGTCTTATTGCAGTGTTGTGAAGTTGTGCGGTTTGCTGTGCTGATGAGTTCTGGATGTTTTAGTGTAGTATGTGAGAGCTGTATGCAGAGGGTTGATTGTTAGTATTCACAATTCTGTCTAGATGTGACGCAGGGTAATATTCGCAATTCTGTCTAGATGTGACGCAACCAAATCTTCCCGGTTTTGTCTAGATGGGACACCAGCTTATTTTCAATATTCTGAGAGGGGGTGAGAGCACCAGGAAAGTATGGCCTCTGTGCTGAGCTGATCTACCTCTGGATGTTCCGTTGAAGCAGCCAGTTGTAGGAATCTGAGGCAGTGCCCCAATGCCCCAGGTGAAGAATTGCACAATGAATGTGATACCTACTTTGTTGGCGCTGCCTCACAATTCGTGGGCAATCTGAATTGAAAGTTCAGTTTGGCTTGTTAGATCACAGTTCAGTGAAAAGAGAACCTGGTAGCTCGAGTTTGTGCCATTAGTTATTTATTGTTACAAAAAGTGCTAACACGTGTTTCGACCACTAAATGGGCAAAAGTCGCAGATGAGAGTGCACGGGTTCCACAATAGAACGGTTTTCGGAAGCGTTCATTTACTATGGTCGCAAAAAAAGTGCGTAATGTGTGTGGCTTCACCATAGCTCCAAGGGACGGACATGGGACTATTTACTGATGATTAAGACGGAGTCGCAGCTGCGTGTGCCGTTTCCTTCCTAGAAGCGCCAACAACGTACGAATCGCACATTCATCGTATTTTCAATATTCTGCCTCGATGTGACGCAAGCTAATCTTCAGTTCTGCCTAGATATGACGCAGGGTAATCTTCATAATTCTGTCTAGATGTGACACAAGCTAATATTCACAATTTTACCCCATCCATAGCTGGCCAAAATGTAAACTATCTGTCTAACCCAATTGGCTTGATTCAATGTACGGTAACCTTGCACATTGAGGCTACATTCGGAAAGGTTGCCTTATATAAGTGGGGTAAATGCCAACTATGGCTGATGAGCAACAAGTAGGCTGAGTGCCTTGGGAGTAGGGAATTGGTAAATGTCTCTTTATATATCTGAGACAGTGGCTGCAAACCACCATGGCCAGGAGAAGGGGCAGAGGTCATAGATGCTCCTGACAAACAAAATAAACACAGCAGCTATGCTCTTCCATGCTGCGTTTCTTTTCTGAAAAAGCCACCAGGTTCTGCTGAGTTCGAAGCAGCACAACTCAAGTCTAAGCAGCTGTTAATTTGTAGATCTGTGGGATTTGTACCGCCTACTTCCGCCACCCCATTGATGGCGCTTAGTCCCAACTGAGTGGCTCCTCCACAATTTGAAGAACACTGTGTTAGAGAGAGTCCTTCAGTTGTGGAATCTTCGAATCCTCGCTCATTTATACAAATTGGATATTCTAGCAAAGTAAGGCGCTGAAAGCTTTTACTAGCCATAATGCAGTTGGATGAGCATTGATTCACTCAACTCAGCAAAAGAAAGACTACTGACGGACCTTTTAGGGGATGATAATCCACTCTGGAATTTGGCAGTAACTTGAGCAGGTTTCGGGAGTTACTTATTAAATTTCTTATTGTGTATGTTTCTCCTCCACCCAAATTGTTGGGATTGTCAAACCTTGGTGATAACACCTATTTATTGCTAGGTATCCCTGAAGGAGAAATTGCAAACAAGACTTTTCTAGAACTGTTTGTTTAATCCAAAATGGGTGTGGGGGTTTAGGCTATTATGCCATCACAAGGTATACTCTGGGCATGAAACAGGGTATTTTCCGGTTAATTTCATCTCTCCTTATATCTACCAGTACTTATCCTGCTGTGATGGTTTAACTGTTACCGGATGGTAATGTGTAATGGACACAAAATAGAATGGATGTGGCAAGATTTCCAAGAGGAGATGTTTTATTTTCTTCTAACGGAGATTATCATGTGGCTAATTTGAGTATGATGTTGGGACGCCATACCAACATACCTAGTCTTTAATAGGGTTCCAGGGTTGCTCTGTTGAATGAGTAGTGGGGTACATCCAATCGCCTCCACTAGGCTCCCCACACAATTCATGGCATGTAGAGGGATTTCCTTGCACATCATTTGAATCTGGCTTTGTATCTGTATTGTTCAAATTACCATCATATGTTTTCATTTGTAGGGGACAGAGGACTCTAGTAAAACGCATTTAAACAATTCGTTTTTGGAAAGAATAATGAATGAGAAAGTTGTCAGTCAACAATGGCTTTCAAGGGTTGTGTTGATGGCTCGGAAACACATCCAGTGAGTGTGGGCATGCATAAAAAGGTTTGTTTTGAACAGATCGTGACTCTGACAAGGTTCAAGGAATACATTTGTTTTCAGAAATTGACTATAACAGTTTGCTAATTAAGATATTCTTGAGAGCAAACAAACCCATTTGTTTAGCAATGTTGTGCTAATATTTGTAAAGTCACCAGACTGTGTTTGTATGGAAGATATAAAATGAGCATCAATCAATACAGCAGTGGTGTGTAACGCTAAAGTAAGACATTAGCAAGGAGAGTCAAGCCTTGCAAATGCTTTCAAATTCTGCTAGACCTACAGATCGAGTAACTTGGTGTACCTACTCGATCTAAGAGAAATGCACTTGAACCATGGCAAGGGATGCCAGAAAACGTAAATGTGCTTTCTGTAAAACTTAACATGTCACCACAGACCCACTTTGTTAGGCACACTGCTGTCACCCATAGGCCAGCCATGCACAGTGAAACTTGTATTTGATATTTATTACAAAGTAAATGTTGCATAAAAGTTTAAAACATCCCCTGCAAATGGTACTCGCCCCTTCGTAACATCTCCTGACTATGCGAGTGGGCGTGTACATTTTACAAGCACTGGATTAGTGTCTGTAATATGTAAAAGTTAGCTGCCTGAATGAACATAAATAGATATGATAAAAAAGGCTCTGAAAACAGTTTGGACAGCATCTCCTGCAGGTGCTAAAATATAATGCAATCGTAATCGGAGCAAAGCGAGCTCTGGAGGCCAAATAGTGTATATTTCAGTAGGTTTGCAGATTTACAGTCTGGACGGACCCATTTATAACTATTTTGCGTAATCCTCTAGTTAGCTTTGTGTTTTCTTAATGCAAGAGAAAAGAAAGTTCAAGACTAAGCAAACTAGATGGCGTGGCAGGCAGAGAACTGGGCAAACTAGGTGGAGTATTGCTGTTTGCTACCATCTCGCTTTCAGGGAACCTTGCCTAAAGCAACATGGTGATGAGGAGTATGGGATCAGCTCATGGGCTGAACACCAGTTGCACAGATGTATGCAACCAGCAGGTCCCAGAACTAGGTTTGCCATCGAAAGCATGTGGTTATGTGATCTAAAGTGTTAACTCCTCAATGTGATGGCTCTTCACCAACAAAAATAAATGTAGTTGCTCTGCGATTTAGAAACACTAGCCTAAACTTCACTGTAAAGCATGGACACAATGCAGTGTTTTACAGTAGCAATAATGTAATTATGCATTATGAAACCACTTATATTTTTAGGACAGGAATTGCATGACTGTCATTTAAAAAAATGAACGCATGCGGTCTTCGCCGGACATGAGTTAGCTTAAAAAACGTCATCCTGATTACTTCTGGTTTTCAGTTATTTGAAGAAAAGAAATATCTTCCCTACCACTCCCACGCAGTCTCGTTCTTAAAGTGGGGCAGATGATTACTGCTGCACTCCATTAGTCCATTTTAACTTGCAGTGTACCGAGAAAAGAGGGTGGAGAGAGCCCTGAAGGCATGATGAATGTCGAGTGAGCTGTGCCTTCATTGAACAGGGTAACTTAAGTAGCTCGCTTTGCTACACAAGTGTCAATTTAATTAGCAAACCTTTAAAAAAATTGCACAGCATATTGCTATGCAACACCACTTATTTTATGCTTTGAGGTTTGAGGAGAGAATGGAACCTGCCGGCTCTGGGGAGAGGGCTGTAACGGGTATTACTGGCCCATCCCCAAGTTATGGCCTGAGGCGAAGTATAGGCTGCATAACAAAGGTAAGGGACGGATAGCTCTCTACAAGAGCTGGAATGACTATTACATGTGTATATCCCAAAGAGGTTAAAATTAAAGAGAAAATCGTTGTAAAAGGTGCTCTGAACCTTGCAATGAGCATTGTCCTGTTGCACTTTTGGCTTGGGGCCTTGCACGAATTACACTGGCTTCTCATACTGGTTAGGATCCTGTTCAAAGCTGTGCCTGGCCTTCAAGGCAACTATCGCCCATACTCCAGCCTGGCTGTTGAGCAAACTAAAAACATTGGGCGGCACATGCTGCTCTCTGACCATAACAGAACTGGAAACTAGACTTGGCTTGCAAGGAAGAGCTTGGAACAGTCCTTGTGGTATTCTCTGGTCCTCTGCAAGTCCTTCCTGGTGGCAATATGACTGCTTAAAGTCTTCTTTGGTTTAGGAAAGAAATGATGATCTTGCTCTTTCCTTTTGCTCAAAGTTTGACTTCCAGGGTTCCCCCTGCCAGAGTGTGCCCCAATTGTCTAGGACCCTCTTGGCCTGTTGGGGTTTATAGGTTAAGGCTGAAAATTTCAAGTCCTAGTCAAACAATGGGCCCCAAATGTTCTGGAAACGATGGAGACCTGCCATGGCCGTTGTTTCCTTTTCTGCGATTAGTATGTTCCATATTTTTATCCACCAAAGAGGCAGGTGCGGGCCCTCCTTGGATTTCCTTGAGCGGGCGATTGTTATTCTTCCTGCCAGCAGACATTGAGACAGGAGCTTCGCTTTGGCTCCAGACCTCCGGTAGATCCCGGGAACTGGGGTGCCCAGGAGGGGTTCGAGTTTTAGTGGAAGCGTCATTTAGGTAATCCTTTAAATTGTGGCTTGGCATTGCTTCTTGAATAGTTGGGCTTTTGGGCAAGTCTACCACATGTGGAAAAAGGACCCCGGATGACCGCCTTGTCTCCAACAAGCGGGGTCAAGTGCCTGGTTCATATGGTGGAGCCCCGTTTGGGGGGGGGGGGTTTGTGTGGGGGGGGGTTTGGGGGGTGGTGTTGGTACCAGTGCAGCAGGATTTGGTAGGCACATTCCCTGTTAGTAACGCAGGCAGAGGATGAGTGGGTGCGGGTCCATATATCTACCCAAGTCTGATCTTCTATAAGGTGGCCCAGGTCTGCCTCCCATTGTGCCATGCATCAGGTTTTGGAGGTGAGGAATTCTCCCTGGAAATGTCTGTATAGAGTGGAGATCTTACCTCGGGTCGGGAGATCTGTGAGGGTCAGCTCCAGGCCCGTATGGGGCGGGTTGCTGCTTGGCGGGTTTGTGGGTGGGAGCACCAGTGGCGGAGCTGAATGTAGGAGAACCAGTCTCTTTCCTGGAGCCGGAAGGCTTCCTTGCATTGTTCGAAGGTGCAGTGCCCCCCCCCACCCACCCCCCTACAAACAGCTGGCCCATAGACTCCAGGCCCCCTGAGATCTAGTTCTTCAAGGTCTGGAGATTTGCCCCAGGTGAGAAGGCCGGGTTATGGAACACCGGGGATTTGGGGCTCAGTCCTTTAGGGATCCCCTTCTGCTTCAGGGCTCTGTCCCAAGAGTCTATAGTGTATCTGGTGGATAGCAGTAGTCTCTCCAATTTCCACCGTGTTGGGGGAGAGATGAGCGGGATTGTTCGAGCTCCACCCATCTGGGGCGGCCAGTGGATACCTGCCATGCTTTAGTGCATGCCAATTGTGCTGCCATCTGGTATCCTTGCAGGTCGGGGACCGTGTAGTTTAGTATGACCTAGCATTGTTTTTTGGGGGCTCCTGGGCTCACCCCCCCCCCTCCCTCCAGATGAATCGCATTTTCCTCTACAAGTTGCGGAGGGCAGGCTTCGGGATTGGGACCGGGAGAGATTAACAGGCATATAGAAATCTGGGAAGGAGGTTCATTTTGCAAGCAGTGATGCGGCCCATGAGTGATATTTCTTGGGACTTCCAGCGCTTCAGGTCATCTTCCATCATCTGCCAGTTCTTTAAAGAGTGGGGAGAAACTTACGCGATAAACTTTCCTCTGGTTCGACGACTTGGATACCCAGGTAAGAGACTCTTAGTCTTCCACTGAATCAGGCACAGCGGGATCAGGGCTTCCCGCTCTGTTGGGGCTAGGCCTATCCCCAGGGCTGCAGACTTATTAAAATTGATGGAGAAGCCAGTGGCCCTTCCGTAGCTATCCATCTTGGCTAGGGTATGTATCAGCGAGGTACTGGGCTCCGAGACAGTGAGCAGGACATCGTCTGCATACAGGGCAATTTTATGTTGCGAGGGGCAAACTTTGAGACCCTTGATAAGGTTATGCAGCCTGATTCTTTGGTTGAAGGGTTCCATAATCGGTACAAATAGGAGCGGGGATAGCGGGCATACTTACCTAGTCCCGCAGGTCAGGGTGATTGGATCGCAAAGGGTGGCATTGATTCTCAGGAGGGTCTTTGGTGACTTGTAGTTCGCCAGGGCCATGGCTTGGAATTCCAGCCCAAACCCAAAGGCCTCTAGGGTAAGCCCCATAAAGGTCCAGTCCACCTTGTCAAATGCTTTAGTGTCATTGAGGGCCAGAAGTGCTAGCCCCTGGGAGGCCAGGTCCACCAAGTCCAGTGCTCTACGGATATTCTCGCCCGTGGACCTGTTCCTAATGAACCCGGTCTGGTCAGGGTGGATTATGTCCGGCAGTATGTGGGAAAGGCGCGTCGCTAGGATCTTAGAATAAATGTTGGCATCAATGTTCAGCAGGGCAATTGGTCTGTAAGAGGCCGGGTTCCTCGGTCCCCCCCAGGTTTGGGTAGAAAGACGGTGATAGGTTCTTGCATAGAGGGGGTTACTGTGCCTGTGTCCTTAAAGGAGTTAAAGAGCTTGACTAACGGTGTCCGTAGTTGGGGCGTAAACATCTTGTAGAATCTGGTGGAGTATCCATCAGGGCAGGGAGCTCTGGTTTTAAGGGATTTTATGGCCTCCTCCACCTCCTGACCCGAGATCGGAGAGTCCAGAATTTCTCAGGCTGTGTCACTCAGCTGGGGAAGGGCTGCTTTCTGCAAGTAGTCTGTCTGCTCCTTCAGGTCCCGTGATGGTGCGGCCATCTCTTGTGCCAGGTGATTCATAGCCAGTTGTAGTTTTTCCGGCGGAGAGTACTGTATTCTGCCCTGCGGATCCCGTAGTCCAATAATTGTATTGCTCCTCTTTATTTTGGCGAGTTTAGCTTCCAGTAGTTTGTTCGCTTTATTATTCTTTGCATAATAGAATTGTTTAGCTTTCGCCAGTAGCTGTGCTGTATGCTCGGCATAGTGGGCTTCGATCTTTTTCTGTGCAGTACGGATAGCTCGTGTCTTTGGGGACCAGCCCTTTTCTTTGTGAGTCTCCGCTGCTTTCCGGAGATCTTCCTCAAGGGTCAGGCGAGCTTGCCGCTTGCTCCTGTGGTATGCCACTCCTCGGGCTATCAACTCTCCTTGGATTACCGTTTTCATAGATTCCCAAGTATTTGCTAGGGAGGTCTCTTCGCTAGACTTCTCTTTGAAGAAGTTCTTGATTGACGTTGCTATTGTGTCTTAGTGGCATCTCATTCAGCATCAGGTCCTATAAGGTCCATCTGTGTTGAGCTGTGGGGGTTGGCTCATGTACACGAATCTCCAGGGTTACCGGGGCATGGTCGGATAAGATCCTCGATCCTATGGACCACCTCATTGGCGTAGTCCAGCACTTGCACGGATGTTAGGAGATCGATTCTCAAAAGTTCTGTGGACATAAGAATAAAAAGAAGTCTCTCTCTGAGGGGTGAAGCACCCGCCATGAGTCCACCTCCAGGGTTCTAAATAGGCCTAGCAGTCCAAGAACCAGTTTAAGATCCCCAGGTGAGGGTGGGTGCTATTTTGTCCTTTATGGGGTCTGGGACTCCGTTGAAGTCACACCATAAAGGGAGATAGTGGCGCCCAGAGCCTCATAGAGGGCAACTTGACCCGTGTTTGGGGCGTGCATCGAGCTGAAAGTGTATAGCTGGCCCAGCAGTAGGCATTTCACCGCCACAAATCTCCCCTCTGGGCAGAGTTTTGTTTATAGAATTTGGGGGTTTAGCCCCTTCCTAAAGAGAATCTCTGTACCCCCTTTCTTGGTGCTGCCTGAGGCAAAGAGTTGCCTTGGGAATTGTTGTGAGCGTAGGCACCCAAAGTCTGCTGGTAATAGGTGGGTTTCCCGGAGCAGAGCCACTGCAGCATCTTCATCCTGGAGCTTTTGTAAGATCGATCTACGCTTTGGGGAGGGGCGGGGGGAGTTTAGTCCCCTGATGTTGAGGGAAACAAATCTTAAGGTGTGATGTTCCTGGGCGGGAAGCCAGGCCGCTACTGGATTTGAGTGGGGGTGGGATGAATATGAATTAACCATCATTTTGAAGAGGCTGTGGTTGCTCACCGCTCTGCTCTTTGGATTTTCGGCCAAACCAAAGAAGGTAGCTGCGGTCTCCAACGGGCGACCAAAACTGTAACTGTTCGGGGAGCTGATATTTTGGGGTCGGCAGTTCCCCTGGCCAATGGGGCCAAAAGTCCCCCCTCGCCAATGTGGCTGGGGTGACTGTATTCCCTTCCAAGGACTTCATGGTGGAGTGCACCCTGAAACTGGGCATGGGGCGTGGGAAACCCGGTGCATTCTCATGATTTGTGTTGGCTTCATTAAGTTTCATTTGCCATAGTGTAAGATTTCTGGGATTGTCTCAGCGGTTTATCTTCACCTCCTGTTCTTATGCACTTTAGACCAGGAGGCCCTTCTTGGCTTTGGCAGTGCGGGTACTGATTCTCCCTCCGCGCCCTCTGGTGTTTGATTCTGAGAGTTTTCATGGGAGCCAGGATGTAGGATAATTTCTGCGTCTTCTAGGAGGCTAATTCTCCGGAGCGTACCTTTGTAAGAAAATTGCAGTGCTGTTGGGAAGAGCCATCTATAGCGGATTTGGTGGTCCTGCAGGAACAGGGTCAATGGTCTAAGGTCTCTTCTCCTCTGCAAGGTGAGGAGGGAGAGGTTCTGGTATATTTGGAGGGGGAGCCCTGGAACGTGAGCTCATTCTAAGTCCGACCAATTGCAGAGGTGGCGTCTTTCGAGCTGTAGAAGTGGGCGCATGTTATGACATCGGGAGTGTTTGAGTCCTCTCCCTGACGTGGACGCAATCTGTGAGTGCGATCTAGCAAGAGTTGGAGTTTATCTAGCTATGGCAAGAGGGACAAAGAACCCCCTACGTACTCCGCCAACTCTTTGTCTGGCTCCGTAGATGGAATGCCTCAGATCCTAAGATTATTTTATCGTGCCTTGTTCTCGTGGTCCTCTTGCTTGTATTCGAGTATTTCATACTTGTCCTGGAGAGCCCGGATTGAGCGTTGAACCTCTCCCAGGGTAGTGGAATGATACAGGGAGCGGTCCTCTACCTCCCCCAGCCTCTGCTCCGCTTCTGTAAGTCTTTGGTCGGTCTGCTCTAACTTTGTTGTGAGTTCGGTCATGCAGGATCTAAATTCCGCCTTAATGTCTGACATGAATGCTAGTATGTCTCCTTGTAGCTAGGGCACCTCTGTCGTCCACGGTTTTAGGAGGTGTGAGTTTCAGAGGCTCTATTTTCTTCATTATCTTTCCTTTGTCTGATGAAAGTAGCATTACGGCAATGTCTGGGCTTTTGGTGGTTTTGGATTGTCTGGACATTGTGACTTGAGGTGCAGCCGCGAGTGACAACAGGGTCCTTGCAGTAACCACAGCTGAGGGGCGGGGGGGAAAGAAAGAAAGGCCACTGGCCCTTATTATTCTGCCTCGTGGGGACTGTTGGGCTCGGTGTGTGGTTGGATGGGTGGAGGAGGCAGTATGGCACAAGGAGACCGGAGGCTGCGAAAGAGCAGAAGGCCTGCCCGGAGGGGAGAAGGGGGGGGGGGGGCAGTAAGGCTGCGTAGGTCGGGACAGCTGGTGCTGGAGCCTACCCGGAGCCTGCCAGGCTCTTGAGGTGGTGACTAGGTGCTCCCGAGCTGGTTATGGTGAGGTTTGAGGTGGGCGGGGGCGCCCCAGGAATAGCTAGGTGCAGCCGAGCGGTTATAGAGGAGCCAAGTGTGTTGGGGGGGGGGGGGGGGGGGGGGGTCTGTAGTGGTTTTAGGTCTGGCTGTTGCCCCATCATGGTTGACGGTGATAGTGATGAGGGGCCAGCTTAGCGGGGGAGGAGGGGTCTGCAGGCGGTGGGGTGGAGGGTTGAGTGGGCAGGGGCACTCCTGGGCAGGCCTTGGCGTGGCTTGCTGTTCCGGAGACAGAGAAGAGGAGCCTCTATTGTTAGGTCCCCCGGTATCTCCAATTACATCAATTTGGCCCTTCCAGCAGTGGAATACCACTGGCGCGATGGTGGGGGGGGGGGGGGAGGTCTTCCTCCTGTCTTGTGGCATAGTGGCTGCAACCATGTAGTTATTTGGGGGGGACCAATCCCCACGGGTGTTCTTCACACCGCGCAGGCCCCGGATGTCGGTGTAGCTGGGCCCCAGAGTAGGGAGGGCACCAGGAAGATGAGTTGTTGCCGATGAAACCCTCGAGAGGGGGTGAAAGCCGCGGGAGTCCGGACCGCGTCTCAGGGCTGCCTCCTGGCTCCGCTCGCCATTTTGGAGAGGTGCGGGGCGGCTCTCATCGGGCTCAAATTGCCAGATCCCAGGTCCGCCAGGAGCTGGAAATTCGTCGGGAGGGACACAGGACCTTCCTACCTCGGACCGGGTGTGGTGCTACAGTAATGGACCGCCGACATAAGTTACGCTGGACTGGGTTCCCCGCGGAGGCCATTATAAGAGCGTTCGCATCGCTGGTGCTCTTGGCCCCTCCCCCGATCTGGCTCTTTCAACTACACCGTGGTGTAACCTAGATTCCGGCTATCTTGTGCACACCCCATCCGTGTATTGCATTTTGATAGTTATTATGAATGTTTACTTGATATTCTTGCTTCCAGTGTTTTGCTTTATGAACTGTACAGACCTCCATTGCTTATAATGGACCGTCAACCATCCAATACTAAAATGCCAGATAAATTAGAGAAGGAAGGGTATGATCTGATATGGGCAGCGTTCATTGATGTGTAAATGTAGAGTCCAAATGAAGCTATCCCAACACAAGTTCTTTTCTACTGTATTGTTGACTCGCCTTCTCTTGTATTGTCATGTCATTCTGACATAATTGTCTATGCTTAGGCTTGACCATGAGCCTCTTATCTCCACTTTGTTTGAGGCTGTGAAAATAGACAAATGATTGTCAGTCGTTTCATGCCGACATTCACCCTAGGCTTTGTCTCGGCGCTAAAGACCGGCCTGCCTAGGTTTGTGTGTTTACCAATATGATTAAACAAATACAGCTAGGAATTGTTAAGTTCTTAGACTCGGAGATACCACTCTGACACATTACTCTGAATTATACACTTGACACAGGAGTTATCATATTAATATATCTATCATGACTCCCTAACTTCTAAAGGTTCTTGTTCTCATCACACAAGCTAAAGCAGATATAACTTCACACCAATTAACAAGATTACCATTTGGGCAAAGAGCTTGTATGAATTGATAAATAATAGCACAAGTGGTAGTTTTGTTTTAACAGCATGTGTAACCTTGGTGTGTCAAGGATGTATGCTATACTACATTACACTATTACACGCCATCAGTCTCCATGCACTCAGGAAGTCCACACCCTTCACTCACGTTTTGGCAGAATGTGCTTCAAATGAGAGCGCCTTCTGGGCTTTTACGAGTTCTGCTTAGCATGGCCTGCCTGTCTCCTTCCTACTGCTAATCTGCTCAGGACTCCTCTGTACTCCTCTCCAGCCCCACTGACCTCGATGGATCGGTGAGTCTGCTGACCGTTCATCCCCCTGACCCCCTCTTTCTGCTTGGGCCTTATATGTAAGAAGGGACATGGTTTTCCTTCCCGTGTGCGTGTCATATCCGCTATCTGGAAGAGTAAGGCCTAATGCACAGAGTGTCACTGTGCTCATTGAAATACGGTCCATGTACAACTCCATTAAAGTGGGTTTTGTACTTTTTCAGTGACTGCTCCCATTGCACTGCGTGGGACGTGGCTCAGCGAAGAGATGGGTATGTCACTTGTTTCTTCATAGTCTTGCATAGTGCAGACAGGCTAATGGCGTCTGCCTACTTCCTGTGCTTGATTCTTTATCGGATGTAAAACTCAATGGTGTGAAGACAAAGCTTACGCCTACTGGTGTGCAGTTAACACAGGAAGCTACCATTTGTGGCTTTGCTCATCTGCTAGAACAGGAAAGCCCCATTGCCTGGACTTTGGTTACGCCAAAACATATTCGTCAAGCAAGCGTGGGCACTAGCTTTCTGTCTAAAAGTGTGCTGTCTGACGATCATTATTCGGCTATCAATGGCTGCAGGCCTTCATGATGTGCTACAGGCCGTGTGATGGATGAAAAACTGTCTTAATTTAAGCTTGTTTTCATAACGCCCCCCTCAAGACAGTTTTTCATAGATCAAAGATTTGTAGCATTGTGAAGTTGTCATTAAACCTTCTAGGACCTACATTTGCCAAACAGGCCTATGCTGGTGGCAAAAACTGAAGCATACACATCCTACCACTGGTGAATATCAATTACTGCATGCAAAGGTAAATGAGTTGCTTGATATGAGCGCCTAGAAACCTATGGTAGGTGCTACACAAAATCAAAATAAATGGCTGCATCACACTTCACAGTTGCAATAATTGCCAACACAAGCCTAAATTAGTACATGTATTTAACAGTGAGGTATTAAGGATAAGGCCAATATATAGTAACTGGACCTAGCGAAGGATGCATGCATGAATGAATGCATGTATTTAATGTGAGGTATTCAGGTTGATTCAAATGCCTTACTGGCAATAGTTTCAAGGTAAGACAAGGGATCCTTTGACTCCATTAACAATTACAACCAGCATAGCTTGGCTCCTCAATTTCTGACCCAATTTGTCTTAGACTGTGTGATCTTGAGCATGTGTAAACTGTCCAATTTAAATTGGTGTCCTTTGAAGTAGACTAATATGTGAGTGCCTTTGTTTACCCACAGTGATTTGCAAGTGGAGGTCATTCAATATGCACATTTTCTGTGTGCACAAACGTGTACTTTGAGGTATAATGCAGTATATTTTCAGTTCTGTGGACCCTGACTGTGATGCCAGCAGTAGCGAATTTCGCAGGATTTCAGACTTTCTGAACTCAAGTTTTGCTGCTAACCTTCCTTTGATGTGCGTTAGGAAGCAAAGTGGTGAAGGAAACAAAATGTGCCTGTCATCTTTCTGCCAGGACATGGGCATTGGCTCCTTATGCCGTGCACTCCTGGAACCAAAGGTGTCCATCGCTTGTCTTGCCTGGGATTCAGGGTTTCAGAATGGGCATGTTTAGTTTGTTTTTTTAATGCTGCTTATTACTTTTTCAACAAGTTTGCCTTTTGTGACATGGAAGGAGGGTAGTCTCCAATGTATGACCAGAAATTTGTTGGCGGTAAAAAGCATAATGCCTCTGACCCTGCATATGAGAGCAACCGACTGCCAGTCTCCATGTCCAGCTCCAAGCAACATGGCATCAGGAGATGGGGATACTCTGATTCTTGAAACTCTGATGTAAAGCGTTTATGGATTCTGCGCCAGTACCCCGCTAGCTTGGGCCAGGACCAAAGTATGTGCTTCATGGTGCCAATATCTGCACAGTCACTCAACAATTGGGGGAAGAGATCGGACACATCCTAAGCAGTCTGGCAGGGGTGCAATATGTGCATTGGATTATCTTAAATTGAATCTCCCCGTTTCTGATATTCACTGATAGCCCTGGGATGGCCGAAAAGAAGTCGTAGATATCCCGTGTCCAAGGTGAGGCTGAGATCAGTGGACCAGGCCGTTGCCAGTGCAGTGTTCTGAACTATATTGTTTGGAATACTCATATTATAGAAGGTGCAGAGTCGGGGGTGCTCGCCTTGTTGCCGCTCCAGTTCCACTTCACACAGGGCTGGGGTGGCTTGGCGGGAGATGTCATTGGTAAGCTGTATAATGAAAGCCCGGACTTTCCTATATTGCAACCAATGCGTGGTGTTAAGGTCCAGCAGCAGGCGTCAGGTGTGAACGGCTAAGGGACGTTGCACAGCTCCATGATCCTTACTTGTGACCATATGTTTTGACGCAGGTGTAGCCGGTTCTTCCACCACTTGGCATCAGTGTGTCTACACTCATCCACATGGGTGCCACTTTGACATCGACTCCCTGTTGGGAGCATCATTTTTGCTAATGTGTGACCGTTGGGCCTAGTATTGGATGTCATTTCATGTGGCCTGGGAGACTGGTTGAGGGAATAGCTAAAACATCTATGGGGTCAGCTGTGCCCTCTGGGTTAGTTCTATCTGTTTCCGGCTAGTATTGTCCCCCACGTTAAGCCATCTTTTTGCCCAGCAGGTCTGCGCAGCCTCATAGTAGCTCCGCCACGATGGGAGAGCCAGGCCCCCGTCAGCTTTGTTGGCTGTCAAAATAATCGACTGCATGCACGCTAACTTACCTATCCATTATAAATCTGGAAATTGCTCTGCCCAGCTCTCTATAGAGCTTCGGGGTGTGGCTGCATGGGAGCATCATTGCCAAATACATATGTTTGGGCATGGAGTTCATTTTTACCAGATGTATCCTACCTGATGAGGATAGGGGTAACGTTTCCCTCCTTTGCAGATCATTCTGTATGCGTTGTACCATATGGGGGTAATTGAGATTTCTAAGGTCGCCCATACGTGCACTGACTTTGACCCCTAAATATGTAATGCAGAATAATTAGAGGCGAAAGGGAGCCACCCCTCCGTGGTCCCTGGGGGAGATCCTAACTTAGTGGGAGCA
Organism: Ambystoma mexicanum; assembly: GCF_040938575.1. Taxonomy (NCBI): domain Eukaryota; kingdom Metazoa; phylum Chordata; class Amphibia; order Caudata; family Ambystomatidae; genus Ambystoma; species Ambystoma mexicanum. The sequence goes on from NC_090934.1 coordinate 209,263,633, forward strand.
TTTCTGATTTTTCCCAGTTGACCCGATAACCCATCGGCCCAAATTCCCTCCATTACTGGACGTGCAGGACGGACTCTTCCCGATGTAGAGCAAGTGGTCCTTGGTATACAGGGAAACTATGTTCCTCCTGGCCCCGGTGTAGGCCCTCCCATTGGTGATCTGTGCGTAATTTAATAGCTACTGGCTCTATGAAAGGGCATAGAGTAGTGGGGCAAGCGGGCACCCCTTCTGCGTGCCCGAGTGGAGGTTAAATGGTGCCAATGTCGTACTATTCGTGGTGCCGTTGGGTCAGTATATAGTAGACGGATTAGGCTGATCAGGGACGCGGGGAAGCCGTATTCTGCGAGAGCCAGGAACTTAAAGTCCCACTGGACCTTATCGAATGATTTCTCGGCGTTGATGGCTAAGATCGCATCTTCCGGGTCTGAATCTTCTGCAATAACGTGTAGTAATCTGCGGACGTGACTAATGGGTGGTAATTGTTGAATAATAATATCCTTGTGGGCCAAGTGCACATCTTCTAAATTATTAATTAATACATTTAAGGATGATTAGCAGGGTGCTGGGGAGAAAACCAACCTTAACACTGTCGTATGAATCAATAAAAGAACAGATGTCCACAAGCTTGTGGGACTCTCCCGTGCCCTGCACACCCACGGGGTATTGTATATACAATCAAAAAATTTACTGTTTTGAAAACACAGTAATTCAATCTATTGACTCAATTTATGTAAAAAATATTGTTTTTACTTCAATTGTATATTTTCTAATCAATCTTAATCTCTACTTCACATAACAAAACGTGTCATCTTGACACAATCCTAGTCAATTTTAGATTGCACATTGGTTCAAGTCACTCAACCTTGATTTTTAGTAATAACTTCAGGTAAACAATTTTACACAAGGTTCTGGTTTTATACATATGCAAAAGGTTCATAAATCAGGTTATCCAGTGAATCCTTGTGTTACATTCAATGCGTTTTGGGGTAAGAAAATCCCCCTTCTTCAGGAGTTGTTTACCTTCTTCTCTGTGCCAACAATGCATAATTAATAATAATGTTTTAGTATTACATTTCAATTATGGTAATTTGTCCTGATTTATTGCTCAGCAACCAACGATCACCTGGATGTCCGTTTCTTCCAGTGTGCATTTCTTTTGTTGATGAACAATGTCTCATGTTACTCGTTCTATTCTGAATTCCATATTCTTGGATTTACAGTGTCCTAAAATCAACCAAATAACTTACAATTAAAAAACAATGCGGGGAGAAGCTCATATGTCTTGGTGAAAATAACTAATCACCATGTATCTAGTTCTTAGTTTGAAATAAGAGATTTAAGGTGAAACTGAGAGGATTTTAAAAAAAAACTTGTAATTAAGTCTCTCTTTACCTTTTGTAAGGCTTGTCCCAATGACCACTTTGTTAGTGACCAGCACTGCGGGTCCATGAATCAAGAGTCTATGTCGAATGATATATTCCCAATCCTACGTGGGAATTGGTGTGTTCATATGGATAAAGACAAAGCATAATAGCTATAGTATTCATCATCTGGTAGCCCAGCATCATCTCAAAGATATCATTAGTTCCCAGCTCTAACGTGTTGAATAATGTCTTAGTCTTACCCCATATGTAATGGTCAAACCTTGTGCAGGTAGTTCAGAATGGTATTAATCCCAAATTCTTACTGCAATTGTATAAGGTGATCTTCCTGTGAATAGACAGTGTGTCCAGATTACATTCCTCTTAGAGAATAATTCGCCTATACTGTGTTACCTTGTTCAGATGTTTGTCCTTCATTAAAAGTATCCTACCTGTAGCAGTGGCTATTTTCTATTTTCTCATTGGGATTGCTGCCGGAGGGAACGGCAAAACCAAAATGTCAGTTTATCGCGTGACGTCACTACGCTGCAGTGTGCTGATGTCACGTTGTTTACTGTGTCATGACGTCCAGAAAGTTCAAAATTAACAATGCGAGATGTTCTATCAAATTTAACTTTTAGTTAAAAGCTTACATCTTTTAAGGAGTTTTAGCGTGGGTGAGGTAATGATTTGCAACCTTGGAAATATGTTGTGTCGTACTCCATAGATATAAAATAGAGAATGAGATGCCTCATATTAAATCTATGTTCATACCCTCGAGGTATCTAGAGTATTATTGTGGTAGTCACCAATCGTGTTTAACAGTAATATTTACTCAAAGTATGCAAATAAAGAAACAAATGTGTGATGAGCATAAAAGTGGAATATTAGGTGTCGTCTTCATTTAAGACTACTGAGTCTATCTCCAGGTTAGTGGGCATCACCCTATATATTTAGAATATGACCTATTGTATCATCATTTTGGATTACTGGATATAAATCCCAGTGGGAACGTGGCACCCTTGTTATTAGTTTGTGATGCCCTTATGGGTGGTATACAAATCTTGCTGCCCTGTAGTCACACAGGAGAATGATTTTAAAGGTGCCTCTTATGGTAATTCACCCTAGATTTATAGGTAAGGATGAGGCATTATTCTTCGGAATGGCGAGGTTCATCTCTGTCCATTATATATAGACCTATACAACAGGTGGACCCGCTCTTTTTATTTTAACGAGGGGTCTGTTACAACAGGGTCATAAATTGATCAAGAAAAAGGCAGGGGGAACACAGATGACCTCCTTCTCCTGCGTTATATATTGGATGATTGCCAAAGTGAAAATACCACCCAGAAGTTCGCACGCAGGCTTCACTTCTACCTGAAGCAGACCTTATTCACACAGCAAAATATTTTTCGCTAACAAATATTGTAACCAGCAGGATATCGTTTTTTTAATTATTACCAGTCTATCTTTTGACCAAAGATACAGGTAATAAAAAACTGTAGGAGGTAGTCTGTGTCCCCCCCGCCCCTCCCCTTTCTTGGCCATTATATATAGACTACAATAGTAATCTAACCTTGTGTAGTATCCTAGGTTATGTTCTGTCTATAAACTGTATGTCCACTAGTCTCTGGATCTAAACGTTCCATTAAGATGTTGCACTTAGATTGTTCAATTCAGATTAGTCCTAGTACATCCAATTGCTTATTGGATCTGGATCATGCTCACATTCTTTCACATGTTAAAGACAATAAATGATTTTAACAATTGTCTCCCGTTTCTGTGTATAATACTAAGTCATTGGATTCAAAGTCATGTGTATTCAATTCAGGAGTGCATTTTTCCAATCCAGTAATTGACTAAGATTGTTCTCATAAGAAGGAACCCAAGCTATATTCTTTGTTCATCCCATTAGGTGTCAAACTATTCAATCTCTCTAGCCAAAACATTTCCCTTTGGTCCATATGCTTTGCATGGTTTCCACCACTAGGAGATTTTTTCATAATTTCCAGAATCTCTACTTTCAATTGCGCAATGTTGTGTTTTTTTTCTGAACAAAGTGTTGTGCCGCTGGTGATCGCGCATTGTTTGTCCGGATACTTCTTTTATGTTCATTCCAGCGTTCTTTTGCCTTCCTACTGGTTTGTCCGACATAAAAAATACCACATGGACAGGTAAGTCCATGTATGACTGATTTAGAATCACATGTAGCCTAGTCATGTAGTATAATTCTATTACAATTGTGTGGGTGTCTTGCATATCCTCCTTTCATTTTGTTAGTTACAACAACTCAGACGGGCAAATGTTCCGGTTTTCATTTTCTTCAAGGTTTGTTTGTCATCCTGTGTTCTCCCCGCCTTAACTAACTGGTCCCTTGAAATTGCGGCCTCTCTTGTAAGCAATAATAGGCGGTTTTGGAAAATGTTTATTCAATTGGGAGTTCATTTTGATGATATTCCAGTTTTTCTTTATTAATCTCGTTATATGGTGGCTCTATACTGAATATCTTAATGCGTAGAGAAAAGGGATTTCTTTAGATTTATTCTTGGAAAGTAGAAGATCATTCCTGTCTAGTGTTTCAGTTTTGTCTTTAGCTTTCTTTATGATGTCCTCTGGATATACTATTTCTGTACTTCATCAGAAGATTTTCATTCTCCAGTGTGTTAGTTGAGGATATTCTTTTCAAGCGTAAAAATTGACTGTACGGTAGGTTATTCCTCAGATGTTTTGGATGGTGACAGAAAATATAGGGAATTATTTACATCAGTTGGTTTATGGTAGATATAGGTAATAATGCTGTGTGGTCCTATTTACAATTCCACATCTAGAAAATGTAGTTTGGGAGTCCCAACATCCATCATGAATTTGATCCTCTCGTGGATAGAGTTGATATAGATTAAAAAATGATCCAAACCCCTGTAAACCTGTATACCAAATCGTTTTATTTGGGGGGATCCCTTAAACCACTGTTTCCACCCTTAAAAACACCCCAAACATTCCCAAAATAATGTAACCCTTTACCCCACCCAAAAATACATTGGACCTTGAAATTATTTATATTACACTATATTTCATGTTCAAAACAGTACATTTTTGATTTATAAAAATTCAATATATAGTTTACTCGGGAATTCAATAAAACATTTTCGATGAAAAAGCTCTTGATATAAATTAATTTATTAAATAGACTGTATACCCTAGTGTCCATTCATATGCTAGAATATATATTGGGCACAGCCTAATGCAGTATCCACTGGCTTGTATTGTCCTAACTGCCATGGCTAATAGCTGGTTTGTGTATATAATATACAGTGGACACGGCTGAAGGCTGTAGTTACTGGTGAAGGACAATTGGCCTGTTGTGTTTTAAAATATACCATGCACATGGCTCAAGGCTGTGGCCAGTGTCCTAACTGAAGGCCATGATTACTGCTCTTTAATGTATTAAAATATATTTGTCCATGGCCACTTTTAATGCTGGTTACTGCTGCATTGTAATTTGTGATGCCATAATTGTGCACATAGGCTGCACAACAGGGGGCACGAAAGTTAAGGTGGCTTAACCTGAATTTCCTGGGTTTTGTTGCATTAAGTTCTCTTGGTGATGAAACCGGTTTGGTCTTTGGGTATTAAGTGCAGAAAGACCCTTTCAATCTTTTGCGCTAAGCATTCGCCAGAATTTTAGCATCCGAGTTTATTAACGAAATTAAATGGGCTACATCAATCAAGGGGTCGCCCCTTCTTGTGAAATGAAACAATATTTGCTGCTAACATTGACTTTCGTAGCCGTCCTTTTACTGCTGCCTCAGTAAAGACTGACTCTAGTCTGGGGGCTATGTCTTTGTTCATGGAGCGGTAAAAATCAATCTGGAGTCCGTCCGGATGCAAGGCTTTGCCTGGTGACAGGGTGGAATGAATCTCAGGTATTTTACGCAGAATGCGGGATTGCGCACAAATCGGCCTAGTATTCGGCGAATCCGGCATTGATGGCAACATCTCCCACCAGGGGGTTTTCGTTCTTATCCCGAACAGAGGCGATAGTCTGGGTGTCTTGCCGCTGTTTCAAGGCGAGTGCCATTTGGCGTAGTGGTCTGTCGTTCTCGAGGTATTAATTCTGGACCATCCCGAGTAAGATTTCTGGACTTAAGAAGTTATTTGTGTAATTTGGGAGTGAAGAGTTCATATTTGTACAGGTGTCTGCCCGTCGGGCTTTCGCTTGTGTGTCTTCTCCAGTGTATTGAGTTCCCTGGTAAGTTGCACTTCTTTCTCTTTCCATTGTTTTACTTTGTGTGACCATCTCGAGATGCATTGGCCTCTCATAAATGCTTTAAAGGCATCCCACCCAGCATGCGTGCGTGAAATACAATTGGTTTATATTGGTGTCCCAGAACCCCATCGTGTCTTCCCTAAGTCGATCATCAGTGCCCTCATGTTAAGGCACCATGGTTTTATTTTGTTGGAGTGTCATCCGGAGCCACACCGGAGCGTGGTCTGAAATGGCGATCGGGAAAATGGTGCAGTCAACTGCCATATACATAGCATTGTGTGGAATAAACCAATAATCGATCCTGGAATAGCTGAGGTGGCTGTGGGAGTAGTAGGTGTAATCTCTGCGGGAACAATGTATGTCTGTCTCCAGGCATCTCTTAGACCCAGGTCAGATAGTGTGCTCGGAGCGATCTGTTTCCTCAGTTTTATTGTCTTAGCCATGCAGGTACTAAGGCGATCTAGTGTACGGTCAATAGCTACATTGAATGTCAGATTATCCATGAGAGAAGCACAGGTGATAAAGACCTGGGTGAAGGATGTGTTTTCCGTTGTAGGGGCATAGATTTTAAGGAAGGTATCCACGTAATGTTGGATCTGACCCTTCATGGCGACATATCTACCCTCTTTGTTTATGATTGTGGCCAGGATTTGAAGGGGGACCAGTTTGTTAGCCAATGTGGATACTCTTTGTTTTCCCTGGCTCAGAGCATGGGCCAGCACCCCCACCCTGCCACGTTCAAGTTTCTTAGACTCAATGTCGTTTAGGTGTCTCTCTTGCAGGTATACCACATCCCCTGAAGATCTCGCATATGATTTAAGACCTGTTAGGTTGTTTGAATAATCCTATGAAAGGATAATATAACGCTTTGATGAACTTAGTAGTACTGCAATGTGTATATTGTTTAGTGCGGTGCAAACAGCCTTTCTTAGGTTTTAAGATATGTAAATAACGTTTTCTGAAAAAGATATAATGAACTTGTAGAATGAACTGTTAATTGTGTAGTGTGGTAATGAATTAATGCATTGTAGTGATCAATATGACTTTTAAACTACACATTTAACTTTTTTAAAAAAACATATCTGTTTTAAACTCTTATTTTCTATGAAGTTTTGAAGTTTAGTTTTTGTAAAGGTTAGTATAAACCAAAACAATAATACATTTAAGGCCTGGCCCACCCTTTTTTTTTTTTAAATAGGATGCCCAAGCCCCTGTAAATTAAGAGTCACTAGTGTGAGTGTAGCCATCTATTAAGATAAATGGGAGCATGGATGTGCGAGTTCAAGGCCCTTATCCTTCCATTTCCTGTAGTAGACCATGTTAGTTTCACCATGTAGATATCGCTCCTTTAGCAACGGGCGAAACCAATAAATGGTAGAAAACTAACATAAAAATAATAGGTGGTAACCATCCCTTGTAAATATTGGGAGCAAACAAATCTGCCCCAATACATGGCAGTATAGCCTGTGCATGGACCCAATGGGTGTAGGCTACTGGAGCCGTGTCCATGCCAACCAATGCCCACCTATGGAGGGGCACGCTCTCATGGTAGATGGGTAGCACATATTGCTCGTGTTGATAGATGGTCTGGATCCTCACCCAGGAAAAGGGAGCATCCAACGCGGGACACCCTGTTTGGTAGTATCGACTGAGCGAACACGGATGGCAAAATTGAACTGATTGAGTCTAAGTCTAGGGGGAGCCAGTGCAGCCGCGGGAGCTGGAAGCCTAGACGCACCTGCACGTCAGTCTCTCTCTCTGGATTGTCACTGGTTTGGATGGACATAGAAAGATGCATGCTCCTGACGAGTGTCTTGCTGTACAGTCTGGCCTCACCAATAGTGGGCTGCCATCGGCCCGCCTGCTAGCTCCAATGATTTGGTCTTTCCGAGCGCTGTTCATCTGAAGGTGATGTGATCATTCTTGGACTTTCTTCCTGAAGCGGTCTGGGCCCCGGAGGCTCCTCCCAGCTTGTTGGCATCTGCCCAAAATCCGGTAGTCCATCCTGGTTCGTTCTAGGCAGTGATGAGGCACAAGCTCGGTTTTCCACCTCTTGGGGGAAGTCTACTGTAACCAAGGACTGTCATTGCAGCAAACGCCAGGCATCGTCCGGGTCTTCATATGAGTGCCATTGGTGGTAGAGCTGGATACACTAGACCGCAGATCTTTACCTTTAAGCGCTTCGAATATCCGGCCGAAGCCTTTCCGGCGGCGGGAGACCACCGCTGAGTAGTTGTTGAAGAGGCGTATCGGGGGACATCCCTAATCTGTATCTAGCCAGCTGCTCTGTATGCCTTCAAGATGGCCAGTTTGTGCTGCAAATTCGGCATTATTACTCCATGCCGTTCTCCTGGTGCTGGTTTAGGAATTGGAGCTGGGTGAATCCTCTCAATGATATAGTCTCTGGGGTTGTCGATGTGGAGTATGTCCTGTAAAAAGTGGACATGAAAATTTCGAGGTCTGTGCCCTCTGCGTTCTCTGGCAGGCCGACCATTCTAAGATTATTGCTCCTCCATCTATTTTCTTGGTCCTGCAGCTTAATGCCTAGTCGTTGTACCTCATCCAATTCTTAAGTGGTCCCGTGATTATCTTCCGGGGAGCTAATGCGTTGTTCATTGTCTGTGGGCCTGTGCATTGAGTCTAGTTTGAAGATCCTGGAGGTCCCGTTTAATATCTTGGACTGTTGTGTTAGTCTCTTGGGTGCGCTGGGCAATCATTTTCATCTCTGCCAGTATGGCCTGGAGTTGTGCTGGGATATCCATAGTTGGTTTGCGGCATGCAGAGCGGGGTCGCTGATGGGGCTTGACAATATGCGCTCTGGTGGAAGGAGTGACTGGATCCACCGGTATCATAGCCCTGGGGTTGCTTGTGTAAAGGGTCCTTGTGGGGCCCTATGCCTACACCCCATATCAGACTTGGTCACAGGACAAAGTGGAGAAAGGCTTTCCTGCTGTCGTTATCCCTCTATGGTAGGGCCATGGCCATGCGTAGCAGAATCACTAAGTGGGTGACCGGAGTGTGCACAGAGGTATCTCAGACCTGGCTACTGTTATATCTGCTGCTGTACAGTTCAGCTGAACTAGTGTCGTGGCGTGGCCCCCATCCTCGGGGGCCTAAATGTTGTAACAACTGTGGGGGCAGCTGGAGTCACCCCTCCCATGGGCGCCACCATATACTTCGCCCATACTTCCACCCAGCCTGATTGGGGTCCCCACGTTTTTCAGGGATGCAGAGCAGCAGGGCCAGCTGTTGTAAGCATCCACCTCTCCCGTGATTATAAGGCCTGTTTCTCCTCCTGATATCCCTGAGAGGCAGCGTGTTAACACCACAGTGGAGGATTCGGGGGGGGGAGGAGGGAGTGGCTTTGGAGTCGCCACCGCGGCCCAGTCTGCACTAACCTGATAATGGTGCTGTGGCAGGGCGCTGCTTGTGTGTGCTGCGGCCCCCAAATGGTCCAGGGAAAGGCCCTGGCAGGCCCACGTGTTGAAGTTTGGAGGCAGTCTCCTCGTCAATGCGTCTCAGCGGGCAAGTCTTGCGGGTAGCGCTGCTGCTGTCCCGGGGACAGATTGGTCAGGGTGGAGAGTAGCTCCGAGGCTTTGAGAGCCACTATCGGTGGCGGCGAGCCGCTGGGGGTCTGTATTTTAATGTTTGTGTCTGCAGACTCTGCCAGCCAGCCGCGGGCACTGCTGCAGTGTCGCGTGTCTCTCACTGGTAGTTAGTCCCGGGCCTTTCCGTGCCGTTGAATCTCAGGCCGCAGCTAGATTCTGTGCCTACTCATGGGCATGGGTGCTCCTGTCGGCACGCCTTGCATTTTTTTTAAGCTTTATTTTTGGATATTTCATCAACAAAAAACGGACTACACCAACCGGGTGTAGTCAACAGAAATACGTTAATGACCTGCAAAATTCCCTATTTAGCCCTCCCTTTCCTGTGGTGATTGGTGTGTGCTCTCTTCTGTTGATTTGTTCACTGTGTTTCAGCTAGCTGTGTCGATTGATACAGGTGTGGACACATTGGCCCTCTGCGTTTGGGAGAGTTGTAGTTGAGTCTGAGGTGTCTGATATGGAAAGTAGGTAAGCGATGTATGGGCCCCAGATATTTGGGGGGGGGGTCATGTGTGAAGGGGTAAGGTTCTTATGAATTTGGTGTCCATGTCTTGGCAGTAGGTAATGTCTTTCTTCCATGCTGTTAGTGTGGGGAAGGGGGCCGCGGCCCCATGTCAAGGCAATCCTTCTGCGTGCCAGCACCAGGAGAAGGGTAGCCAGTTTTCTCGACGGGGGTTGCAAGTATTTGGTTAGACTTAAAAGTGCGATGGTCGGACGAGGGGTCAGCTCTTCTCCCACTACGTCGGCTGTTATCTGTAGGACCGATGACCAAAACCAGGCAATCCCGGGACAGTTCCAGACGAGGTGGATAAAGTCTGTGGCGGAGGCCCCGCACCTTTCACAATGAGCAGATACTTCGGGGTGGTGGCGTTGTATTTTGGCAGGGGTGTAGTAGGTTTGATGTACGAAGTTGAAGTGAATTTGTTTGAAGATTGTTTATGGCGACTTTCTGAGTTTGGAGAAGAATGTAGGACCAGTCATCTTCTGGTATTGATGACTGGAGGGCTGTCTCCCATTGTCGTTGCGCTCGTGTGTCAGTGATTATCGGATCCGTTAAGTGATTTGTATATCATGGACACTTGTCTTCCCTCTCCCCTGGCTTGGATCATGTTGCGTAGCAAGTCCCATGTCGCTGGTTGCCTGGGAAATGATGGGAACTGGGCTTGTAGGGTGTGGCGTAGTCTAAAGTAGATGAATATATCGAGTGAAGCATTGCCTGCTCTCTCTGGCCATCTGAGGGGTTATGAACATTCCTTCGGGGAACCGGTCACCTATGGATTGGATATTGATTTTTGTCGAGCCAGATATTAAATCTTTTCGCTTGTCAAAGGTATACTGGGAATGAACTTGATTGGCAGTAGGGGGGGTTGGAGGGGGATATCTTGTGTGTATTTCAGATTTTTTGGCGATTTTCTTCCAGATAGCGTAGGTGGAAAGGACAGTGTTCATCATGTTGTGTGGAACTGGTAGATTGCTGAGAATAACCGCTCTTAAGAGGTTTGGCGAAGCTAGGGCCCGTTCGAGCTGTACATGCGGGTGTATAGTGTATGGTATACCAATGGCTCAGGAATTGTGCTTGTGCGGCCCAGTAGTATTTTTCCATGTCTGGGAGTGCGAGGCCGCCTTGTGATATTGGTAATGTCAATGTTGTATAGGTAACTCTTGCTGGCTTTCTGGCCCATATTAGTTCAAGGATGAGACTTTTAATTTTTTGAAAAAATGAGCGTGGTGGTGGTAGTAGTAGGGTTATATTTGTGAATACATAAAGAAGTTTGGGGAGAATCAGCATGTTGTTCAATGAGTCCAATCCACATAGCGTTAGTGGAAGGGACTTACTTCAATCTCTGAATGTGTTCCTGGAGGGAGTTTACTGTCTTTCCATAGTTGTCTCGGAATATTTTGTTGTAGTTCAGCGGCATCAAGATGTCGAGGTATCGAACTTTGGAGCATTCCCATTTTAATCCGTGATCCTCTGGGAACTTGGTATTTGGTGTCAGTGGAAATATCACTGATTTGGAGTGATTGGTTTTAAGGCCCGAGATGTTGCTGAACTTGATCACTTCACGCATTATCGGGTTGAGGTTTGTCGGGGGATCGTTGACAAATAACATGACGTCATCGGCATATAGGGAGACTACTAATCTATGTGGACCTAGGGTGAGGCCTCTATTGATTTGGTCGGATCTTAGTCTGGAAGCTAGGGGTTCCATGACTAGGGCAAAGATGAGGGCCGACGGGGCAACCCTGCCTGGTGCCACACTCTAGCCTGATACAGGGAGATTTCTTGTTACCTAGGGTGATGTATGATCAGTAAAGAACTCATTTTGATAAAGAATTTTCCCGGGCCCATTTGTGTGTGTCGCAAAAAGATATGGCCACTCCACGGAATCAAAGGCCTTTTCGGCGTCCAGTAGGACAGCGATTGCTTGTTGTGTTGGTTCAAGTGCTGCGATGACGCCAAACAGCTGTCGGATGCCATAGGTTGTGCTGCACCCGGGGATAAAGCCAGCCTGGTCACCTAGTACCCGTGCGGGCATGAGAGGGAGAAGTCGTGTTGCTAGAATCTTATTGTCGAGATTAATTGGAGAGATTGGCCTGTCGGAGGCACAGTCTTCTTGGGGATTTCCTGGTTTGTGTATCAGGAATACATTGGCTTCGCGGAGTGTGGGTGGGAGAATCCCCTGCTCTAGGGCTTCTTTGTATACTCAAAGGAGTAATAGAGATATGATGGCCACATGTGCTTTATAGAATTCTCCTGTGAGGCAGTCGGGGCCTGGAGCTTTGGTGTTTGGGAGGGATTTTATTGCTTCTGCTATTTCTTCCTCTGAGATTGGTGCATTTAGTGGTTCAGAGTTCTTGCGCTGCCCAATATAGCTCGGTGGCATTGAGGTAAGAAGTCTCGGGACTGGTGTTGCTTTTAGAGCTGTGTAGGTCTTGGCAGAAATCGCGGAATGTGTTTACTATTTCCTCTTCTGTATAGACCAGGTTTCCTTGTGTGTCCCGGATACGTTCCACGCGGGCTGGTGATTGGTCAATTCTTAGCAAGTGGGCTAGAAGTGCCCCTGGTTTTTTGACCCTCACCGTATTGTCAGATCTGGTGTCTGCGACCTAGGAACTTTTGCGTTCGGCTGACTCGTGGAATTTCCGTAATTCTTCTTTCAGGTCGGCTTGAATCTGCGGATCCTGGGACGTTGTGTATTTTCTTTAGAGTTACTTCAGCCATTGTCCCTGTTTGTGAATTCACGACTTATCAGTTTCAGAATGCCATTTTCTTTTGCCATGCATACACCTCGCACATAACATTTCAGCGTTTCCCACAAAGTACCGGGGAAGCTCACCGAGTCCTGGTTAATTTCGAGGAAAGTGGTGATCTCTTGCTGGAGTTCGGATGCAAAAACAGGATCTGAGGGTGAACCTGCTTTGAATCTCTAGTTGAGGGCAGTCTCCTTGGTGTTAGGCAGCGTGAACTCAAGTGTCACCATGGCATGGTCGGAGAAGGAACGTGGGAGGATTGAACAGGGTCCCCAACTGTATGGGCTTTTGGTCGATGCCATGATATAATCGATGCGTGAGTTGGTATTGTGAACTGCTGAGTGGAATGTGTTTTCACGTGTGTCGCGATGGGTGCGCCTCCAGATGTCGGACAGTTCAAATGCTTGACAAATTTGTCACCTGTTGGCTCGCTTTAGAGGGTTTGCTGGCTGTGTTGTGGGATTGGTCGATTTTGGGGTCTAGCGGGGTGTTCAGGTCTGCGCCCCAAGGGATTGTTGCTGGAGTGAGCATTCCCAGCTGAGACATGACCCAGTTTAAAATTATTTGGTCTGTCCGTGTTAGGGGCGTAAGTTAACCAAGACTATCTCTTTCCCAGCAAGCAACCCTCTCACCAGAAGAGCCCTTCCCTCTGTGTCTTTCTTTGATTCAATTAGGCTGAAGTTGGCCTTCTTGTCAATTAGTGTTGCGACCCCTCTTGCAAAGGATGAATATGAAGAGAAGCATCTAAGGCAACCCCATGATCGGGCCCAGTGTTGTTCAGCAGTTGGCATAAAATGGGTTTCCTGTAGCATGGCAATATTGATTTTGTGTCTCCTGAGGTATTGGAGGATCCTTCTGAGTTTAGCTGGTTGGTTGCCACCCCTGATATTCCAGGTGGCTAATTTAAGCGGACCCATTGGGAATGGTTAGATGAAGGCAGCGAGGATCTGTGTAATCGCCAGATTCGGTTGATGCTTGGTGTGGGAGAGAAGCTGCTGATGTTTATGGTCGTCATGGCGAAGGTGTACGGTGGAAAAAGGCGGTTGGCTGGGGCTTGGTTGGCTGGGGCTTGGTTGGCTGGGGCTTGGTTGGCTGGGGCTTGGTTGGCATCATTGCTCAGCGAGGCGGGGCCACGCCGTTGTCTTGCAGTAGAACCTTGGTGAACAGTCAAAAGTAACTTAGTGGAATTAACATCCCTCCCTTACGTGGACAACCCCCAACTGGCCCACCCTTCTAATCAGAGCTGTGAACATTGCTGTGCTTGGGGCACTACTAGCCTTCCAAGTGGGGGGGGGGGGGGAAGGGCTCCCTGTTACGGTAGGATTTTGTTTCTGTGGCGATTGTCGTGTGTGAAGATGGGGGTGGAATGGTACCACCAATATCTTGTTGCTGAAATCGGAGATTACGGTGGGTCTCTTCGCATGCGGTCATCGCATCGAGGCCTTGGATTGTTTGAAGTAGGTCTGCATCCGGCACGGTCCAGGTAGTCATTGGCTTCTTCTGGTGTATTGAAGAATCGGGCTTGCCCCTTGTGTTGGATTCGGAGTTTTGCCGGGAATAGCATAGCATAGAATCGAGCATTTGATTATCTTGCAGTCTCCGCTTGACCTTTGTGTATGAGCGCCTCTGCACTTGTACTATTGGGGAGAAGTCTGGGAAGAATTGGATTGGATCGCCATCGTATTGGAGTTTCCCTCTTTCTCTGGCAGCCATGAGTATTGCATTGCGGTCTTTGTAGTTTAATAGCTTTGCTATAATTGGTCGAGGGTTTGTGCCTGGGATTGGTCTGGTATTCGGAATCCTGTGTGCTCTTTCTATGACAAAAATATCTGGGAGAAAGTTTCTTTCCCAAATAGTTCCTTGCACATCTGTTCGACATGCTCTTCCATTTTAGCCTCAAGTTGTTGTTCTCTGACCGCAATAATTCTGATATTCTTCCTACGGGAGGGTCCCTTCAAATCTTCATTTTTAGTGCAAACTGCCTTCATTTGGGTTTCAAGCATGGAGACTCTGGAGTTCAGGGCTGCAGTGCTGTCGTCGAGGTCTGACACGCGCTGCTCAACAGTGTCCAGCCTGTCTGCGTGTTTGTCGAGGCGGTGCTGAAGTTGGTCTACCCTTGACAATAGTGTCTAATTTGCTCCCCAGGCCACCAATCCAAGCTTTTAAGTCCATTAGGATCTCCCTAATGTCGAAATGTGGGGCTTGCTCCTCCGCTTGGGCCATGTCAGGTGTTGGTACTCCAGTCTGCTGTTGGAAATGGATTTACTAGAGGAGCTGGCTTTAAAGTTCTGTTTTTTTTGGGACTTGTCTGTTTTCCCCATAGTTTGCTTTGATTTGTTTACTATAGGTTTGTAAAACGTGATGACTTAAGCCGCCGATGTTGATGCTCAGGCGTGGTCAGTCGCCAGAGGTGCTTTTGCTGTTGGTTTCGACAGTTTGGGACAAACTGCATGGTGATTATTGCCTAATATAGCTGATTGGGATCAGCCGCGGGGTAGTGCTGAGTTTACTGCACTGGTTGGCATGTGTCTGCGTTTTCCTGTTCCCGTCGTTGTAGTGGCGGCCGATATGGGGGTGGGGGGGGAATTGCATAGCTCTGGGAGGCTTTGACTGAATTTCCTGCTTAATCAGTATTGTGACGTTCTTGCTGCAGTCCCAAAGGTGGGTTGTCGGCTGTTTTTGCAGTTTTTGTCGCAGCTACTCTGCTAAACAACCCTGTGGTTGGTGTTGGTTATTGTCTTGCTCTAGTTATGCAGCGTTTGCAACTGAAGCAGCATGGGGGAGCCCAGAGTGCTTGGGGAATTGTATCTCCTGTGCTTAGAGTGCAGCGGTGAAAAGCAGCTGTGGGCGCATGAAAATGGGGCCTGGAGTCTTGAGCAGGCCGATCTGTTAGCCTGATACCGGGATGCCGTGGAGATCTAATACGGTGGATGAGTCCCAGCTCCTCTGTTGGACGCGGGGTACAAACTGTTTTGTTAGTTTAATCCCAACCTCTGAAGGGTTATACGAGTTTGTTGCGGTGGTATCACTGATGTGGGTTGGGGGGACGGTAGCCTTGGCTTGTGCAGTATTAGCCTAGATTCCGGCGGGCAGAGCTGTGAAAGGAGTTATCTGCCCGCGTCGGACTATCAGTGCGCTCAGTGGTGCCTTCAGGTCTTGCTGTATGTACTAGGGTTGCTCGCAGTGACCGTGGCACTGCCGAACCATCAGAGTCATCCAACGCTGAGCGGCAGTGGGGTCCTTAGGTTTAGGCTACCCGAGCGGTCACCCCCTGTTGTATGAGCGCTGGAGGGGCCCACGAGAGACGAGCGTGTTGTCTTCAGCGGTCTCGCGGGGGGCCGCACCTTCGCCGGAGCGCTGTGGAGATGGCTGGCAGAGGCTTCCATCTCCGCACCTCCCGCTGGTTTTGTTGATTACTTGGGCGGGTCGTGGGGGTGCAGGGGTCTGTTGGGGGCTTGATCTGCGGGCCGCGTACGCTGCTGTGTGCTCCTACCTGGACGGCCGTCTGGATTCGTTCGCTTGGGACGGCACTGCTGTGCCTCACACCAAGCCGCCGCGGGGATGGACACTCCCGTGTCTCATGAGCGCCAAGGGTGCGCACGTCCACCCGCTTTCTTGAAGCGGCTCAGTGTACTTGAGCGGGCTGGTTAGGCTTTCGCTGGCCACCTGCCACTGCCGATTGTTCGGATTACCCCACTGCTTGCAGGCCGACAGGCCTGTGATGTATGAGCTGTAGTTCCGGAAATATATGGTCGGCAGAGACGAAAGTCGTCTTGAATTGTTCAGCAGGGCTTCGCGGGTCCGCACAGTGTTAGCCTTGTGTAATTTGGTCACCGCAGGGGCATCAATGTTACAGGATCAATTGGGAGCTGCACAGAGCTCGCTAGGAAGCCGCCGTCTTGGTTGGCTCTTTAGCGCCCTATGTTGGCACGCCTTGCATACACACAGGACCTATTTTATCTGTGATTTCGGGGTGGGAACGTTGAGCGCAGCCCCAGGTCTAGGCCCTAGAGTCTCACACTGCGCAGGCTGATGCATCTCGAAGCTTAGAGTTTCTAGAACTACCTTTTGCAGCGAAGGTCGTTGGAGTGCTTCATCTTCACATTGCACTGGCTGGTGCGTTCATTGCAAGTCATTATTTGGAGAGAGTCGACTGGTTCCCAGCTTTGTCAGAGCCTCAGCAGCCCGCAGCCATCTTGCTCGGCCTCTCGAGCGCCCCCCTCCACCCCCATCAAGAATAGGCATTTTTCATTGTGCTTTGCGACTGGAGGCTCCGCTGTTTCCTTTGCTGTGGTGTTGGTCTCACAGGTGACATCTAGACATAGTCGTTGCTTTTGTCGTTCTCCTAGTGGTTTCCTTTTCCTTGGCATGTCCCCATGGCGAGGTGTGGCTTCCGGGGGGGTGAGGGGGACTGCAAGGGAGGGGTGGGCGTTCACAATAGAACACTTGAGGGAAGAAACTCTGGATGCCACACACGTCGCTGTGCATGGACAATGTTTTGGCTAGTATGGTATGCCGCAATGCACGCCTGGATGATGAGACTTTGATGTCCATGCGCCTGGATGATGAGACTTTGATGTCCATGCTCTTGGCACAAAGTGATTCCTTTGCACACACCCTGCATATGGCAATAGCTAATACTTTAGCCTTCTTCCTGATCAATGACAAAATGAAATGACTGCTTAGCTCAGCTCTGAACGGAAACGAGTTGCTTCAAGGCACTTCATTTTGTAACCATTCATGACTCCGTTTCCGCAGCAACACAAGGCTGGTTCCAAATATTAGCAGCAATCCACAACCCCAAGCACCTGGCGAATAAGTCTGTATTCTAATGAAAGTGTCCAGGGTGGTGAGCCCTTTTCGAAGATCTTCAGTGGCATCCGTTACAACCACAAACGCCAGTATTGAGCCCCATCAGCTGTGAGCTGGCAATTAAAGAGGCTGGTAGAGATGTAATCTGTCTGACTACAGTGGAGTGTGACTCAAGATGAGACTCTTCACTGCTGCACACTTTTAGCTGCATGTTTTGCAGTCGTGCCATATGCAAGCTAATCTTTGGATATTCTAATTGTCGTAACTTGAATCTAGGCCATTGTAGGGATCTCAATTGGGATGGTCTACGTGGATTTAAAATAAACCCACAGCACTTAACCTTTGTACTTACAGTAACCAGGGTCGGAACCCCCATTGAAACATGCCAACAGAACTCATTGAATTGCACCAGATATGAGCCATTAAATAGGCTGTGTACTTGACTGTGGAAAAAAAATGCAATTGGTGGAACATGAAGTGTGAGTTTAGTGTTACTGTCACACGAATTTACTGGTGCAGCATGCACGCCCGCTATGCATGTAGAGCCTCTGCATTCACGTAATGAGTACAGTGTCATTTCCGAACTTGAAGGTGACACACATGCATGTGAATACAGCACGACAGTCTTCCCTGATCCAAGTGTCATTAACCAAGTGAATGTTACCCCAGGAATGCAGCTCCTAACTACCATGGAATGTGTTGTTTGAATGGGAATATTTAACACACCATGCAAAATTCAGTTAGTCAAGCCTGGTGCCTATGCAGATGATGCTGTGAAACTCTTTGTAAGTTCAGTAAGCAACAAGAACATAGAGCCTGGCGTACTGGAATCTTGGACAAGTTAGGTGCATTGTTTTGTTCTGGCCATGAAATTACATTCTTTTTAGTTTTTTTGTTGATACAACTGAACTCAGCTTTACAATATTTTTTTCTAAAAAAATTATAAAAGTTGAATCATTGAAATAGAACAATTACAAATACAATTGATGTTACAAATCTCAATCTACAAGTCTTAAAAGTTACAAGAAAAAGAGGAAAGAAAGACATTTTAGAATCCCAGCAATTAAATCATAAAACCTAAACAAAAGAATGCAAACCACCTCCTAAAAATGCTCAACAAGAAAAAGTAAAACCCAAAACATACATGGAGAAATAATCTAAACTTCTAGTACTGAAGTCTGCTCATCATATAACTTTAAATCATTTAAAATAGCAATTACTGCAATTATTACCGCTGTCGTTTCACCACAATAAATCCACCACATACTTTCTGATGTCAAGCTTTTAAAATTCCGAAATACCTCTTTAAAGGGCTGTTCACATTTCTGTCTCAACATTGGGCACTCTGTTATGTGTCTAAGGGTCTCTGATTGATCAACAACCTCGGAAAACCGACAAATTATCTTTCAATAATATACATTTCTGTCTAGCTTGAAGATCTTTGGTTGGCCATAGGTTGAATCTTGGGCGCATGAATTGTTCTCTATGGATGGGCGATGGCGATTTAAGCAAATACAATTCACAGAGGCCAGCCTTATGCAAAAACAGATTTTTAGGAAAGTCACTGTGAGGCATTTCTCTCTTGTAATATGCCCATAATATTGAAATAATTTAGTTTTTGCTCTGTTCAGGTTAGTGAGAAGGTCATCCAAAGAGAAGCCGGCAGCAGCCATAGCACTTATAACAAGGCCAGCCATTGGCATATGACCACATCATTGGACCCAAAAAGATAAGCTCCTTGGAGTTCAATGTCAAAATACATTTCCTAAAAAGGGTCATAACTTGCCACAAGTATCTAGCGTACAAAGATATCGGGTCTAATTCTGTCCTAATCCAGACAATGGGAATGCATGAGGGTAGACACAAAATTTGTTTCCAGAATTTACCTTCAAATCTAGCCCATATATTGTCAGAGATTACCAATTTCGTCTCCGATCCATTTAAAACGACTGGAGTCACCTTTGCCGTATTTTGCCTGAATGATTGTTGCTTGCGATAGTATTTAGTTTGATACCAAGGCTCAATAAGTAGTCTGTTTGCTCCAGGCATGACTACACCTAAGTATGTATATTGCGGCACAACTTCAAGAGCCCTATCATTAACGTGCCATTTCAATTGCTGCTTAATGGTTCACTTTTTAACTCCCTTGCAAATATCACACATCATATCCTTTTAGTTTTCCTAAGATTAATGGCGAGAAGATTTTTTTCTACATGTATCGCAAGGGCGTCCAAAAGGTTTTGCAAACCACGGGGAGTCTTAGAGATTAATACTAAGTCATCTGCGTATAAAAGCGCAGAGTTCACTTTTCCAGACAATTTTGGAGCATTGGATACCAGACCTTCAAACACGTTACCAATATCTGAAATAAAGAAATTAAACAATATGGCAGCCAATATGCATCCCTGTCGTAGCCCACGAAAGGTCTTAATTCCAATCTGGGACTCCTCTGCTAAGAGTGTCCAGAAACTCTGTTACACAAAGACTTACTGCGGCTTCTTGGTCGCTTCTAATCCTGGACCAGTCATTTTGAACCAATCCCACTACATGTATAATGACATCCCGTAGCGCATAGAAGCCCTGCTGTAGCACTTGATCATTAGAATCTGATGCATGAAATCCTAGCTGCACTGCCTCACTTTCAGTTTGCAGGATTTGCGTTAATGATTGTGACCAATTGTAAATTCTACCTGTTATGGACGCTTGTCCCACCTCACAAGGTACTCTAGGGTCCGGGGTGGTGCAGGTAACTGCTCTCAAGATATGCCCACTTTGTGTGTGCGCCTCAGACCGGTAGCTGACTGCATGATAGCTGTCCAATTATCTTATTAGTTATCTAGAGATTGTATCACCTCACTCGGGTGATACTGTGAAAGCATTCCTTAGTATAGCTTACTTATGAATATAGCTTGCGTCAGGGAAGCCCTATATGGGACCACACTGGTTCCTGCTTTTCTTTTATTGCATTCATTTGCTTGAACCGCCCATAACTCGGGCCTCCCTGATACATGAGTAAAATGCTTGGTGCCATTGCGTTCATTTTCTTCTCTATAAGATGCACTCCAGGACTCCTTCTTCCAGTATGTCTAGAAGCAAAAGTTCCTATTACCGCAAGTAGTCTGGAACTGCTTATAATTTTAAAAAAAATACATGAATTGTGGGAATGTACATGCCATGTCTATAGTGTGAACACCTTTCATTTGCCATAACTGTTGACCCCAAGGAGACCATAGAGGGAGGTTTCCCGCCATGTTTGTTCAGTCATGTTTGAAAAGTATTCTCTGTCAAAAATGACTGAATCTGCAACATACATGTGTTGTGCATTGTGGCTCTTGAGGGAATTTATACTGATTTTCAAACATGTAATCCCCTGCTTGGTATGGTCTTAGTGAAATATTGAAACTGTGCTTGGAATTCAGGACTATCTATTTGAAAAGGCACTGCACCGTGTTCCCAGAAAGTGTATTTCGGCCCGAGGATGGGCTCACGCTTGACAAATAAAAAGGCATTGTAATATCACACAACACACATGGGTCCCCATCTCAACATCATCAAAAACATCAAATAGCGCATGTTGTGCAAATGTCTGGAGCCTAGTTCTCTATATGTTCTGGATACAGGATTACTGGGTGCAAACAGTCTGCATTAATCAATTATAGAAAACGTGTGAACTTGCAGCTGCTTGGCTGGGCCATTAAATGTCTTAAACAATGGCATCCCCACATGACCCATGGTTAGACGAAATCTTTGTATTGAGGCTAGAGTTCCTGGCTCTTGGAGCTCTAACGTGTGAAGGATTTAAAGGCTTTAGAACAACTTCTTTGCTACCTTGCTCAAAAAATGCCCTGAAATCAGTGAGATGAGAAACAGTGAGGCTCGGCCATAGTAGAAGGAAATATACTGCCAGCATTGTGTAACTCTGTTTCAGAAAATCTGTCCAAAAGAATTCTTGCATTACTTTGGCAACTAGAAAGGCTGTTTCCAAATTGGCAGACCTGCAGTACTTCCCTGAATGGTGGAGTTGTAGTCAAGCGTGGTTTATTCTTCCTCGTCTTGAATGCCAATCATCATTTGTCGGATCTCCATCTCTTCTGTGGGCTCCTCCCCTGGAAGAGCAGGTTTGCATGGAAACATTGTGGTAACCATCTGGAGCAGGTTTCAGGTGATCCACAGAAACTTGCCTGGAACCTCTCCTGGGTGGTATTGTGGGCAGGGCAGGACAGCAGATCTGGAACCTTTCACTCTGATTACTTGCACTGCTGGTCTGTAAGACTAGCCAAATGGAGCCTTATCGTGCATCTTCTCCAGGACCCAATCTCCTGCTTTGAGAGGTCTCAGGACTGGCCTCGACAGCGTTGTCACCAGCAGTTACTCTTGCCTAGAGAGGGGGCAGGGGAGATTGTGCAGATCAGGCATAAACCTTTCTCCCAAACCTAGTTCGAATGGAGTCTTACCATTGCCTAGAGACTGGCGTGGTAAATTATTTAAACTTCTGATCACTAGTCATGTGGTCCACCCAGTTACCCCCCATTGAAAGGATGCATTTAGTCAGACATTTTTTATGGAATGATTCACCCTTTCGATCATCCCGTTAGTCTCATGACTGAAAGGATGGGAATAGTGAAGCTCTGTTCCCCATGACTCTAATGCCTTTCTGCATGGAGCGTTTAACTTGCTGTCATGGCTACCACACCCCGTAGTGCCTGTATGACTGATTTGCAGTCTCTTTTGAGGAATCACCCAGGTGAACATAGTGCAAGAATCCGCTTTTACTAGAATATATGTGTACTTATTTATTGCTGCAGGTGGGCCTATATGATCCAGATATTGAATCTCAAAAGGTGAGGTTGCCCTTCTTAAAGGAGCCTCTTTAGGTTCTTTGTTGTGGTCCACGGTTGTTTTCAGACATGCCAGTTTGCTATGTATACTTTAACCTGTTGCCTTAATCCTGGCCACCATTAACGGTCAAGGAGTAGCTGTGCAGTTGCACTAACCCCAAAATGTCTAGATGCAAGTCCAGCATGTGTGACTGCAATGAGCTTTTCCCGGTCTGCTCTATTGGGGATTCATCTTTGAATAGGGTCCCCTTCTTTCATAAGAATTGTGACTACTGCTTTATTATTCTCAGTGTCATAAATGTAAATTACTTGGGGAAACCTTTCAGCCTAGGTACAATACCTACACAAGCTTCTTTTATTTCATCCATTGCAGTTGCTGAGCGAGTTATGGCTGCTATCGTTTTTCTCAGTTTGTTCTTTGGCATATTTATTACCAATGCATTGCCAATGCTATGAATTTGCCCTTTAGTATGTGCTCTTATGTGCATCCCCCATCACAAAGGGTAAGTTTGTTTAAGGTCCCAAACTTGTTTCCAGAGTTGCCTGGAAGCAATAGGTTTATGGTCTAATGTCTCTGATTTGCATTGGTGGATCCAAAAGGACTTCAGTGTTATAAGCCCTGACAATGTAATCCAAATCTGAGACTTCTAGTGTGGGCTTCCCTGAGTCTGCTTGGCACAATGCAATCAACTGTCCATGCAATTCAGCAGTCTGGGCAGACCTGTCTCCCAGATACTTTTTGTTGCAACATCAGTGTGTATAAATGCTTCTTAATGTGTAAAATCTCCTACCGCTGCTGCACATGCTGCAGCATATTTGGAACGTGCCCCAACCGCTGGTATGGCAGAGCCATCACAGTACATTTTTGGGGGGAAAAAAAAAATCAAACCGTGGCATCTTAGGCAGTGAGGTGTCTGAATGGATTGACTTGGACAATGGACACAGTGCCATTCTTTGCAATTGATGCCTTTTTATAATGGTACTTTACATCTGGAGCATGCTGTGATGCTGACCATTGAATCCATCTGATATGTAATGCCTTTGCATTGGGCACACTAGCTTTTGTGGCATTCTCAAGTTGAGCTAAAGGTGTATTTGTGTATGGTTCTATTTGTGCCAATGGCCGTTCCTTCTAAATGATCATCTGAAATGAAGACAATGTCCTCTTTTATAAGGCTTAATTCAGGTGTGGAATATACATGTGACTTATATGCAGTTGTTAGTCTCTCCTACATTGCAAACTGTGTATGTGCAAGCATTATCACCCGCCAACAGGTTTATCTCCAAGTCTTTGTTTCTGTTTTGCAAAGGACCGGTTTGTATCATTAATGAAACCCAGAATGTGAGTGTGCCCTGGCAACTAATGAGCGGCTTTTCAAATTCGGTTTCATCAACACATACAATGGTTTCACTAGCTCAGCAAATACAGACACATAAGATCTGCCAAATTCAAAAGCCCTAAAATTGCCTGCAATTGCCAACGTGTTAGGCAGCCGTATCGTGGCACACAAGAAAATCTGCTGACAATCCTCTGCCCTCATCTGAAAGAATGAATCCGAAGAAGGTAACCTAACGATGAGCTATTCTTGATTTCTTGAAGTTAATCAGGTACCCTTTTGCAGCCAGTGTTTGAATGACTAGGTCTACTTGTTGCACGTGCTCATTGAGATTCTCCTGGATGATGTAAATATAATCTCCATATTGCCAACAGTTAGGAATGTCTGCAAGCAAACTCTGTATTCTACTTGAGAATGTGCTGGGTGAATTCTTGTACCCCTGCATTATTCTAGTGAATTGGAAATGCGTTCTCTTGAAAGTGAATGCTGTGCATTTCTGGCTTCCCACAATAAAACCAGTACCATCCGGTTTTAAAACTGGGAGCACCGGACTGTTGAGTGGGCTTGCTTTATAATTACCCCCTGGTCCTTTAGTTGGTCAAATATGGTTTACATGTGGGCAACCGCTTGTGGCTTGACTGAATACTGCCTCTGTGGTGGAGGTGGTTTCAGTACTGAAATAGCATGTGCAGGACATGGCAGGTCATGCCCTACATGATTTTCAAATGGCTGCACTGCTGCCAGCGCTGCCCAGTCAAGTACATATTTTTGTTCTAGTTCCCCACTCACTTCTTTTGAAAAGGCAGGCATCGTCACTTCTTGGTACTTGACTCGCATACAATGGTGGGCAATGTTGAAATGCTAAAAGGCCTTTATATTGGATATTTAACTGTGGCCATAACAGTTTTTCAATCTCTTTGTGATGTTCACCTTCCAGCTGAATGGTTACAAAATGCACTTAATTATTTGCTAATGTCTGCCTGGTAGGTGTAGTATTTGTGCATTTCTGTGTGCCTTTGTATGCTCCATCAGTGCCTTGTGGCTGCATTCAAATATGGAAATATCAGACCCAGAGTCTTAACAGGACCTTTATCCAATCAATATGTCGCTACGTTATTGGAACGATTCAATGAGTACGTGGACTCCGGATTTATTTTTTTCTCAACTTTCACGTCCTTCCCCTCAGCTTTAGAAAAATTTGGCGTCCTTGCCTGCGAGGAAAGAGATGAACCCTCATCAGGGCCACACTTTTGTGGCCTTCATGTGTTCTGTCTCTGAAATCATAGTCAGTTGGTCTAAAATGGGAATGCCCCCTAGGTTTGCCCCACGATAGTCTACCCCTGTGAGTGCCTTAACATTTGTTGGCTCATGCTCTGGGTAGGTTACTTCCTCTATTGGCGAAAGCTGTCTGTGGTTTACCACCCTTTTACCTTGAAACGGTCCCTGTCCTTTCGAGGTGTCTCCTTGTCTGGCTTACCATCTTTGTTAGCCTTTTTCTGTGCCTCTGTAGGTCTCCTGCCTAGGTGATCCCTGCTTAGCGATGTAGAAGTGGATTTCACTATGTTCCCAATTTGCTCCCTTTTTTTTCATGCTCATTTAATTGGGACAATTTTCTATGAACCTCTAACCTTGCAAGCTCTCCTTTCAATAAGGGTAGAATTATGCTCTCAACCATTTGATGATTATTGGATGCTATGGACAAGCCTAAATTCATGGCAGTAGCAGTAGTGCCTTGTGTTCCCATGATTTCTGCAAAATTAATGCTAGAGATGTGATAGACGGCGTGCCTATCAGCTGTAAATAAAGCCAGCAATAAATTGAGATCCAGCTGTCACAGCTTGCTAAAGGCGGTGTGCAGTCCCAGCGTCTCTGAAAACCACTTGGGTTTGTTCTCATTTCTGGGAGGGCATGACCCTAATATAATTCTCAATGTCTGTAGCTGCACTCCTCCTGCATCTATCTGGCTTGTGGCTGTTGGGCTAAGCCTTGCTGTGCAGCATATTGCAATGCAAGGTTACGCACAGTGTCAAAATGTGTAGCTAGTAGTTGATATTCTGTTTGTAAAAAGGGGCCTCTGCGGTTTGGATGAAACGAGGCTAAAATTTCTAGTGACAGGTTGGATGTGGCGAATGGTCCATGCCTAGCATTTGTCTGGATAAACTAGATTACCTCAAAACCAGTTGAAACGACTTGTATGTTTTAAAGCCAATTCAGGAAACTAGTTTGGGAGATATTGGATGGTGTTTAAATCTCCCCTATTAGGAGAGTTGCATACATGTTAATTTACCTTGTTAGCTTGTATTTTTAAGTAAGTAAAGAGCGATTTGGCGGGTAACCCACCTAGCTGGGCTATCGCTACTGTGAAGTTGGTATTAACTCCCTGACAGTGAGATGCTAAAACTGAACCACCCTACAATGGATGGGAATATTGATTTCCTGATGGGCAATCTTCTGTACCCACACAACCTCTTTTGATTTTAAAAAGCTTTTTAGAAAAAATATTTTGCCCGTCGGTGTATAGTTATGTGGGCATGAGGTTATTTTTTATTACTAATGCTACGGTCATCGCTAAGACGTCCCATCTGAGGTGCCACCTGACAAAACTGCCTATGCTACAGATTGACCATGAGCCTCTAATCTTCCACCATGTTTGAGGCTGTGATAATAGACACATGATGATCAGTCGTTTCATGCCGACATTCACTCTAAGCTGTGTCTTGGCGCTAAAAGACAGGCCTGCCTAGGTGTAACGCTCACCTGATTCTCGCAGAGGCGCCGGTCTTGACTGGGCGACTACCGTATCTTCAAAGGTGATGTTCAGCACCCGGTTGGCTCTTTGGGCTGGACCTCTGTGCCCTGTATGCCTGACGTGCAGAGAAGATGTCTGCAGATAGAAAATACGGGGTTAATGAACTGGGGTTATTGGGGTGTCCCTATCTCTTTCCTCTTCTCCTCTCCTGTAGACCCCCACAGGTTAACGCTCTCACCTTAGGTAAGTGAATGCCGAGCTCTCTATCTGCCTCGGGGCAGGGTGCTGTAACCAGTTTCTTCACTGGATAGGTAGCGCAGGCCTCTTGACTTCAGAAGACTGCTGTCCGTCGTTTACTGCACGAACGGTAAGTTTCGAGTAACTCAAATGTCTTTAAAGTCTTTAATAATGATGTCTCTTGTTTTGCAGGGTTCCGGCGATGGCGGATGACGGGCTGAAGTGAGTTGAAGATGGAGCCCGTGTGATGAATAGAAGCGCCTGGAAGCACGTAAGTAAGCGCTTGTTGCCAGCTTCACGATGCGCTTTAACTGTCTTTTATTTTGCAGGTACAAGTTCGGAGCGGCTGCAGGGTGCCGGGATACCCACTGGGTTAGATGTGGAAAGGAGTAATGGCACGTGAGTATTAAAGTCCCCCAATGTCTTTAAACGCACCTTGTTTTGTCTTTCAGATGCGGGATGCAGCGTCGACGGCCTCCGGAGCGTGCGAAGAGTTGGTAAGCTTTTGTCTTTCAGATGCCGGAATGCAGTGTGAAGACCTCCGGAGCGCACGAAGAGTAGGTAAGCCTTTGCCTTTCAGATGCCCGAATGCTAACCTGTACTTTCTTGTCTTTATAGGAGTTGCTGAAGACTGGATTCAGGATGGTAAGCCTTTTTCCTTAGGCCCAGGACCGGATGCAGAAGACACGATGAGCGTTCTGCTGCAGAGGGTGCAGAATAACGCAAAGCAAGATTCAGCCACCGGGTGTGGTTTAAATAGCCTCCTGTAGCGCTTAGGTGTCTCCTTCCACAGCCACGCCTAAGTAAGAAAAGAGTTCCTGCCTTCCAGAAGAGTTCCAGTGTTCTGAATCTAGGGAGTGGCTCCAGCCCCACCCAACAGGAAAAGTAGTTCCAAACAGAAGAGGATCAGAGACTCAACTGGCAGGCAAGTAAGCAGCATGGTCTGCTGCAGGTAAGTCCACCCAAGCATTATGAGCCCGGCGCTTCCAGCGCTGGGACTGGGCATATTTATGAGCCTGGTGCCACTGGCGCCAGGACTGGGTCCAAAAGGTCCCAATTGGGACTGGTTGGCACTCGGAACCTGGGTTATGGATCTGCTTCCAAGGGAGTTGGGAAAACCCTGACCTTTTGGAAGCAGAGACCATGACACTAGGTTTGTGGGATTACCAACATGATTGAACAAATTCTGCCAGGAATTGTAAAGTTCTTGGACTCGGAGATACCACTCTGACACATTGCTCTGAATTATACACTTGACACAGGAGTTATGTTCATATATTTATTATGACTCCCTAACTTCTAAAGGTTCTTACACTCATCACACAAGCTAAAGCAGATATAACCTAACGTAACATCACACCAATTAACAAAATTGCCATGTGGTCAAAGGACATGCTTGAGTAGATAAAACAAAACCACCACTTGTGCTATTATTTAACAGCATGTGTAACCTTTGTGTGTCAAGGAAGTATACTATACTACACAACGCTATACTACACTTCATCAGTCTCGATGCGCTCAGCAAGTGCCCACCCTTCACTCACATTTAGAGCAGAATGTGCTTCAAATGAAACGGTGACTTCTGGGGTTTTAGGAGTTCTGCTTAGCTGGGCCCGGCTGTCTCCTTCCTCAGGACTCCTCTCCAGCCCTGCTGACCTCGATGGATCGGTGAGTCTGCTGACCGATGGGGGAAGTACCCCTCTTTCTTCTTGGGCCTTATATGTAAGAAGGGACATGGTTTCCCTGCCCTTGTGCGCTCCATATCTGCTATTTGGAAGAGTAAGGCCTAAGGTTCAGAGTGTCGCTGTGCTTGTTGAGATACGGTCTCCTGTGTACAACTCCCATTAAAGTGGGTTTTGTACTTGTTCAGTGATTGCTCCCATTGCACGCCATGGGACTTTGCAAGACTATGAAGAAACAAGTGACATACCAATCTCTTCGCTGAGCAGAGTGCAGACATGCTTTTCGCGTCTGCCTACTTCCTGTCCTTGACTCCGAATCAGATGTAACATTCAATGGTGTAAAGTCAAATCTCGCGCCTACTGGTGGGCAGTTAAACACAGGAAGCTACCGTTTGTGGTTTTGCTCATCTGCTAGAACAGGAAAGACCCCTTTCCTGGAATTTGGTTAAACCCAAAACATATTCGTCAAGCAAGTGTGTGCACTAGCTTTCTGTCTAAACGTGTGCTGTTTGACAACCATTATTCGGCTATCAATGGCTGCAGGCCTTCATGATGCGCAACAGGTCATATGATATGTGAAAAGCTGTCTTAACTTAAGCTTGATTTCATAACTTTCCATAACAATTCTAGTTTTGTGTTGTACGGTCTTGTATGTCCACCAGCTATTTATTTTGTTTTGTTACCCTAATGTGTGATATGATGGATATGATATGCTAGGTCATTTATAACGCGCTTTATACCCACAGGTTTCTGAGTGGGGACCCGGGGATTGAACCTGTGGTGCTCAGGGTAGTCTTGCTTCCAAGGCAAGCACGCTGCCCCCGAGCTATCCTCCCGAGACATGGTCCATGTTGAATACTGCCTAATTGGTAACCAGTCTTCCAGATGATACTAGGTTAATAAAAAATAAAAACGCATACTATTTCTATTTCATTAAGAGTATTCCTATAAAGGACTTTGCCCAGCCATCTTTCTGATGATTGTCGCCCGTTTTGTTCCTGTTTGTTTATTACAAAATAATTACTTTCATGCACTCCCTGGTCGATTAAGGTCTCTATGTTGCGAATGCTATGTTCATTGGGAGTTGAAGGCCCCTGCCCTTATTCAGATGCCAGAAAGGGTGGTGCCGTGGCTTTAATTCTAGTCTCTGGAGTCAAAGGAGTAGTGATATAGGACTTCTAGGGTAGACAAGGCAGAGTTTGGGTGGTGATCGGTCCACAGAGAAGATTTTACTTGTAGAGAGATTTCATCAGACGTTTTGAAATTCCTTTTGTCTAGGTTTAGTTTTTGCCTGAAAATGTGAGGTTCTCTTTTATCCAGTGATTTTATGCTCTCCATAATGAACATATTTATTCATACGTAGAAGATGACTTTAGACTGACAAATGAAGGCTGTACTGTTCTACCTTACTATTTGGTGTAAGCCCTGTGTGACGCACTCAAAACATATTTATTAGACTTATTATGTAGCTCCTCTTGAATGCAATGAATGTGCTTTATTTAAAAAAAAAAGTTGTCTAGGTCCACTGCTTGTTCTCTGAAGCTTAATCTGTAAACCTAATTTCAGATCATAAACAGACTGGGAAATTACTAGTTGACGGAATAGGAAGGAGAAGATTGAAATGTTGAGAAAAGTAACAGACCAATTTATGTTAAAAATGTTTGTGATTGAGCCCTATTTTGAACAGATTTCTGATAATCCCAGAAAATGGCATGTATGTGTTGAATTCGATGTATGGCAGATGTAACGCATCCTAGCAAGTTAAAGTTAACAGAAGAACCACTGTTGTACCGTTTCTTTCCCAAATTGGAGGAAACGCTTATTTACGTGATCCTCCTATGTTTAAATAATTTGCTTATTTGCTGGCCCCTTCTCCTCCCGCTGAGGACATCATGGGATTTACGCATTGCATACCAGCTATTTTGCACCTAAAACTAATCCCGGATTTATCAGTGCCCATGGGTATTAGTTATCTGACTAGGGCTCTGAAGCTTGGAGGGCTGAGATTTTAATACATACTTTAATTGTATGTAGACCTTATCGCATAGTTGCCTTATGGTGTGCACAGTTTCTTTTACATTGTTTTTATTAGTTTTGTTATTTCTTTATTTTGTATTGGTGGTCAGATATTAAATTGATGTGTAATTTTGTTTTAATATTTTTCCTGGCTTTGAGACTGCCTCTAATCTCCTTTTATATCACCTTTTCCTGGCTTTAGTAGCCTTTGACCAAATGGCGAACACTGCAAGGCATAAATTAGTTTTCAAAAATGTATAGTTTTCTAATTAAAACGTTTTTGATTAGCAAACAGACCCATTTGATTGGCAATTGTGTACTAATGTTAATGTCACTGGATGTTACTTGTACCCAAGACATGAAATGAGCAACAACACAGCAGTTTTGCTTACGGCTGAAATAAGACATTTGTGAGAGGTGTCAGGCCTTGCACATTCTTTAAACTTCAGCTAGACTTGCAGGTCGGGTAACTTCATTTACCTATTCAACCTAAGTGAAATGCACTCGACCCATAGCAACGGAGGACAACACATGTATAATGCAATTTCTGGAAAATGTTGAATGTCACTACAAACCCACTTTGTTTGGCACACAGCTGCCACTCCGAGTCCAACCATGCACAGTGAAACTTAACTTCTACTTTGTTTGCAGTAAATGTCAAATAAAAGTTTCAAACATCTCTTGTAAATGCTACTCGCCCTTCATAAAACCTGCTTGACTGAGTGGGCGAAATGACTTTGCGAACCATAAAGGAGTCTCTTTAAAATGTAAAAGGTTAGCTGCATGAATGGACATAAATGGATGTTATGTTAAAGGTATTTATATAGCGCACTGTCTCCAACAGAATAGGTCCCCATGCGCTCTGGCGGATCTGTAGACCGGAAGGAGGGCGGGTAGAGTTAGTCGGGAGGAGGTGGGAGTAGGAGAAGTGGTGTGCTGTTGGCAGCATCAGCTCGGTATACACTGAGTGCTGGGCTTTGGTGCAAGTATCGGATCCGGCGAAACCTTGTGTGCTGTTTGTGTTTTTGCTGTGGTAAAGTGCATGTGGATTGCTGGAAGAGAAATGGTTGTGTGACTTTCGTGTGGGTTAAATATGCAGAAAGTCGAGGGTTAGGTTAGTGGGGTCTGCATGCTGATGCCTAGTTTGATGTTGGGTACTTCTGGTCCTGTTCGGGCTGTATCCCTGTGGGTGGGGTTGTTGCTGGTTCCTTATGGGCCGTTTGGCTGCCCTGATCCAGCTTTATCGTATTGTATGGCGTGCTTACCATCTCCTACCGCGGAGCGAAAGATGTCTGAACCTTTTTTCGGGCGCAGAACTGGCTTGGTACCATCTATTCCCTTGTCTAATGTGGCCCTGGTCGGTTGAGGCTTTGAATGGTTTCGGGTCGGAGTGCTGTTGATGGGGCGTCCTAGTGTATCTCTCTAGGTCAGCATGTGTATTCAGCTGTTCGTTTCTTCCTGTCATGACTGTCTTTAGTTGGTTCTTTGGTTTCCGTGGGGTGACTTCCTTGGGTTATTGTTTAGTTGTAGTTCCTGTGTGATGGCGCATTGCGCTTCCCGCTGTATCTTGGTGGACATTGTGTAGTGTGGGTGCTTATTCTATTTCCCACCCTCTGGATTGGTGCTAATGGTACAGGGTTTCCTGTTCCCTTGCTATCTGCTGTGATTAGGTCTGTTGTGGGTAGTTCTAGTATGGTGTCATGGTCCTATTGACGAGTCGTCCGGTTGTTTCTGTCCTTTGTCTTTCTATGTAGTTGTTCTTTGGTTCCATTACGGCTGTCTCCCGGTAAGCCGTTTTGGTATGTCGTGGAATATTCTCCTTAAGGTTTTTCCATTGATTGCCTGGTGTGGATCAGGGTCTGTCTCTTCGTTAATCGATGTTTTAGTTTTGTGTGTGCCTCTGTGGTCGGGCTTCTAGTGATGTGAAGAGCCAAGTTTGGAGTAGTTTCCTGAATAGTAGGTAGTTTCTTGTGTTACGGATGTACTTTGGGAGGTCGTTCCAGGTTTTTGGCGCTTGGTGGGAGAGGAAGGATCCTCCAAGTTTTCTTTTGTTGTAGGGTTTCCGTTCCAGGCGGATGTCCACGCTTGATCTGACGGTTCTTGTTGGTTGATGTAGACGCAGTTTGTCTCCCAGGAACTCGGCGCCTTGGTTGTGTATTGCTCTATGCGTGATGCACATTGTTATGAATGTTTTTTTTTTTATTGGTAGCCAATGTAGTGTTTTCAGCGTTGGTGTGTTCTCTTCGGGGTAGTTTCAGAAGCAGTCTGGCTGCTGCATTTTGTATGCATTTTAAGTCGTACAGGCATGCCAAAGTATAGGGTATTGGCGTAGTCTACTCTGGACATGACGAGGGCGGTGGTGGTGGTTTTGTTGGTAAACGGTAGGAACGATAAGATCCTCTTTGCCGCTCGCAACAGGAATTAATGAGAGCGTTTACTTGTTGCACTAGCGTGAGATTATTGTCCATCAGAACCCCCAGGTTTTTTACAATCGGCGATGGTGCTGGGGTTGTCCAGAGTTCCCTTGGCCAAGGGATGAAGTGGATTTCTCCTCCATTTTTTGTGACGATCATTATTTCTGTTTTGCCTGGGTTGATTTTTGAGGCAGTTGGAGTTCATCCAGTTGAATACATCGTGGGGGCGGTTTTCTAGGTTTGAGTTTATTTTCGGGTTGACTTGTAATTTGAAGATTTGTGTATCATCGGCGTAGTTGTAGCAGGTGAGGCTGTGGCTTTTGATTATTTTGATAAGTAGATATAGGTATATGTTCAATAGTAGGGGGGAGAAGGATGATCTTGTGGTACTCCGCAGGTGGGATCTCTTGTTTATTTGAAGGGTTTCATCCATACATTTTCCGTTCTGTTTGTTAGAAAAGATTTGATCCATAGTAGGGCGGTGTCTGTTATTCCAAGTGCTTCCAGTCTTGTTATGATGGTGTCACGGTTGACTGTGTTGAATGCTGCTGATAGGTCTAGGAGTATCAAGGCAGTGCTGTTGTCCGAGCCTGCGTTTATTTTCAGATTGTCCCATATTGAGAGGAGAGCTGATTCTGTTCCTCTCACTGGTCTGAAGCCATCTTGTGCCTGGTCCAGTAGGCTGTGCTCTCCTATGAATTCTTGGGTCTTTTTGTATATATACGTGTCGAGCAGCTTGTCTGTGTACTGGATGTTGGAGATGGGTCTGTAGTTGGAAAGGTCCTCTACGGTTCCCGCTGTATCCTTTAGTGGCCTGTTGTATGCAGTTTTGAAGGCTTGTGGCACTTTACCAGTTGCGATTGAAAGGTTGAGGACGTTCCTGTGATATTCCATGGGCGCTCCTTGTTTAAGAATTGATTTGTATATGTCTGGTGGGCAGGGATCTTCGGGAGACCCTGAGTTATTGCTTTCATTCACCAGTTTGCCGAATGGCTCCACTGTTATTTCTGGAAAGCTTCGTAGTTTGTTCAGGTGTTCTTCCTGAGTGTAGGTGGGGATCGTGGCCAGATCGGGCGGTCTGCTTGGTATGGTTTGTTGGATGCTGGTGATTTTGTTTTTGAAGTGGTCTGCAAGGTCATTTCATAGTTTCATGGACAGAGTTGGTGTGTTACATCCCAGGGGATTTTTAATTTCGTTTGATTTTGAAGGGCTCTTTTTGGGTGTTTGGTGCTTCAAAGATTCAGTTGTCATAGTGTTTCTACTTCGCTTTTTGTATTTCTTTTTGTATGCGCGGTTGTGTTGTAGGAATTTCAGTTTGTTCGCTGCATTTTTTTCTCCAATTAAGTTCTAGTCTTCGGTTTTTCCTTTTCATGGTGTTGAGTAGTGGGGTGAACCATTTTGCCATTGCTCATTCATGAGAAGGGGTGAAAGGCTTTCTTTTGCGATGTTGTCTATAGTAGTGATAATCCAGGAGTGCAGCAGAGCTACTTTTCTGTCTAGGTCGTCATCTTCCATAAGTCGGGTGTGGTTTGCTGAGCTCCAGGAGTACACTTTGGTTGGAGTTTTTGATGGTTCTCCAGTTTCTTTTCATGGTGTTCTGTGTTTTGTCTGGTTGACTGTTGCAGTGTTCATTTTGATTACAAAGGGGATGATGAGGAGTGGTCGCTCCAGAGTATTTGAATCTGGGGTGCCGTGGTAAGGAGTTGGTTGTTCGCGAAGGATGCGTCAAGTGTATGCCCTACCGAGTGGGTTGCTCCTTTGACTAGTTGGTGCAGATTCATTGCTGCTAATTGGCTGGTTATCAATTTTTGTATGGTCGTGGTTTCTTGTTCGCACCAGATGTTCTCCCAGGACGATCAGGTGATTGTGTTTGATGGCTAGGACGGTGATTGCTTCTGTGAATGCGTCTACGAAGGTTGCATCCTAGGTTGGTGGTCTGTACAGCAGTATCAATTTCAGGTTTGTTTTGGGGCTTACTGTTAGACCTATGATTAGGGATTCGCATTTCTCCAGCATGGGGTCTGGCATAGATTCACATGCTCATGAATATTCCCTGTCAGGCCGGGAATCCTCGGTATAGAAAAAATCAGTATCAGTTTTGTTTCTGATCTCTCTCTTGGTAGTAACCAATAACTGGTCTCTGGGTCATACTGCCCCCAGCCAATGACTGCCCTCTCCCTAAGCCCCGCCTCTGGCAGCCATCCTCAGATTTTTACCGCACGTTCAAGTGTTGGGAGTCCTCGTGCTGTAGCTCTCGAGCTTTTGCTGCGTTTTTGCGCTTTTTCAGGAGATTTTTTTCATTTTTTGTTTAAATAGAGCCTCAAGCTCCACCGTTTCTACATCCGATCAACTGGGACCGTTTCTGAGTTTTCTACGCCCCTCAAGGGTGAAGATTTCGTCGAGTTGCGCTTCTGGAGGATTCCAGAAGTTCCGAGGCCTACCCCGGACATGGCCCAGGAAAAGAAGCTCGACGCCCGGGAAGCTGTTCAGGACCTGCCCTGGATGGCAGCTTCAGAATGTGTTCAAGGAGGATGAGCATTCGTTATGCCTCTGTCTCCATGAGGACAAGACGCACATGGAGAAGGACTGTGCGTTTTGTGGGAACATGTCGGAGCGTACCATGAAGGATCGCCACCTCAGTCGCGCCAACTGGCTGGAAGGGAAGAGCCCATCAGGCGAGGAGGAGAAGTCCGAGCGGTCTTGTAAGTCCTGTGAGGCGGCCCCGGCGACGGGGGCCCAACAAAAGGCCAAGCACCACGAGTCTGCGGGCACCGGGAGCGCCAAACGATCGGGCTCCTTGGCTGCCAGGCAGGGCGCATCCTCCCCGGCGCCATCAACCACGAGCCAATGCTCTGGCTCGGGTAAGAGGAAGTCCGAGAACCCGGCGAAGCTTCTGGAGAGGCCCCGGTCGATCTGGAAGATTCCGGCAGAGGGGGAGCGAGGCTCGGACCCCCCCCCCCCAACCAAGGTGAAGGCCCCAGGCGTGCAGAAGGTGACAATGGCATTAATTCACCCTGTTAAGACCTCGTTTGAGGATGTCGCAGCGGCCCTGGCTCAGCCTGTGGAGGCTATGCCAGTGGAGGCGACCTCAGGATCCAGAGTCTCCCTGCCACCGCAGAGGGAGTCGTCTTTCAGGCCCATCGAGAAGACCCCCTCGAAGTCCCCGTTAGAAAAAGAGGGGGGGGGGGGCAGGTGGCCATCGTGGATATGGACACGACCTCTGAAGAAGAGCTCATCGAAGTCGTGGAGGAAGCCCAGCCCATCGGGAGGGATCCCGACGAGGGCGACGACGAGAGCGACGGTGGCGCCGATGAGGTTCCTGAAGAGTCCTCGCGCCTGTTGTTTCCGGCGCCGCAGGACACTTCGGCGGCCATTTTGTCAGCGATTCAGTCCTTATGCTCGGAGATAAGGACAAGTTTGCGCCTCCCCCCCGACGGAGGTACCTGAGCCAGACCCGATGGGGGAACCGGAGCCGGGACCTTCGGAAAGTCCACCGCATAAGAAGAGGACGACGCATCCTCCACCACCTCTCCCACCTCTGCGGCCTGCTCTGCCTTCCCCCCCGGTCAACTACCCACTGGGATGATACGGGCACGGACACGGCTACGACAGGTACAGATGACGACGGAGGCGACGAAGGGACGTGTCCTTCATCACCCCCCTGCTCGGGCGTCCCTGCCCGACGAGATTGGATCCTTCCATGCCATGATTTCCAGGGCATCCGAGCTCTTACAGCTCTGCCCCGAAGGGAAGGAAGGGTTCCTTTACCAACGGCGCGAGGCTAAAAGGAAGATGGTCCTCGACGTACCACTTCTTGATGACCTCTGGGATGAGGGCCTCTCCCTCCTCAAGAACCCTGCCACGGCGCCTGCAAAGAGGGACCGGTACGAGACGTACCGGGTCCCTGACGCTGCCCCCTTGTGCCTTTGGGCGCAACCTACCCCGGATTCGGTCGTCTCAGCGGCAGCCAAGAAGAAAGCTGGGAGGCAATCAGCCTAGACATCAACTTCCCCGGCGAGGGCAGGAAGCTGGATGCGATGGGACGATGGGTCATCTCATCCGCAGCGACGACTATCAAGGCGGCCAACGCCCTGGCTATCGTAGCCCGCTATGACAGGGAGTTGTGGTTCAAAATCGCCCCTCTATTGGACTTTCTTCCAGACGCCTAAAGGGCTGAGGCCCTTGAAATGTTACAGGAAGGTGAGATTGCTTTGGACCATGCCATCACGGTGGCAACGGACATCGCCGACACAGGTTTCCGTCAGTTGGGCAACAGCGTTTGCCTGAGACGACGAGGATGGCTCAAGGTGACGGATTTCCGCCAGGACGTACAAACCAAAGTTTTGGACATGCCCTTCGATGGGGAACTACCTGTTTGGGAAGGCGGTTGACGAGTCCCTTCAGGCTATCAAGACTGACACGAGACTGCCCGGGCACTGGGAGTGCTCCAACAACGACGGCCGTCCTTTCGGAGCTCCGGAGGCAGAAAAGGTGCCTCCAAGGGATCCGGCAGTGGCTCCTCGACGTACCGCCAAGCGGCAAGATCTTCGTCTCAGGAGGCCTACAGGGGACGCGGCAAGTCAGGTGGTGCCCGTCGCCGACAGGGAGGTCAACGAGGTAAGGCGGCCTCCAAACAAGATTGAACCGACCGTGGGGTCCGGCCCCCGCCGAAACACCCCGGTGGGAGGCCGGCTGACGAGGTTCGTCAGCGTGTGGGAGTCCATCTCCACCGACCGTTGGGTGCTGGACGCCCTGGCCCAGGGGCACGCCCTCGAGTTCCAGAAGAAGTGCCCTTGCGTTCCACCCGTGGCCAGGAAGGAAAATCACTTCCCTCAACTACTGTTGGAAGTAAGGGCGATGCTCAAGAGAGGTGCCATCAAGCTCGTTCCAAAGAGGCTTCGGGGCTCTGAAGTTTACTCTAGGTACTTCCTCGTAAAGAGGAAGACAGGAGGATGGCGTCCCATCCTGGACCCGCGACGACTGAACAAGTACATCAAGGCACAGAAGTTCCAGATGGTCACCCTCCAGCACGTGCTGGGACAGCTGGAGGAGGGCGATTTCCTGTCGTCGTTGGACTTGGAGGATGCGTACTTCCACATCCCAATTCTAAAAAGACACCGAAGGTTCCTCAGGTTCGTGGTCCAAGGGTGGCACTACCAGTTCAAGGCCCTCCCGTTCGGTTTGAAGTCGGCACCCAGGGTGTTCACCAAGTGCCTCGCACCGGTGGCGGCGCGGCTGCGCCTGCAGGGGATCCACGTCTACCCCTACCTGGACGACTGGCTCGTCTGGGCAAGGACAAGGGAGCTCGCCGTGGAGCACACTGGCAGACCGTCCAGCTGCTTACGGACCTGGGGTTCTCCATCAACTTTCCAAAATCCCACCTGGTCCCGTCGCAAGTCGCCATGTTTCTGGGAGCCAAGCTCGACAGTGGCGCGGCTGGCCTCGCCGTCTGAGGAAATGACCAGGACCCTCCTGGGCAAGGTGCAGCGTCTGCTAGCCACGGACGTGGCCAGGGTAAGATCTATCAAGTCCCTCCTCGGGATAATGTCGTCCTGCATTTATCTGGTGCGCCTTTGCAGACTTCGGATGCGCCCCTTACAAGTGTTCCTCGACACCCGCTGGATTCAGTCGACGGTCAGCTTCGAAGACAGGATCCCACTCAACGAGACGTTCCGTCAGGCAATCCGGTGGTGGGGTACCTGCTCTCATCTGTCGGCGGGTAAGGACTTTCAGACCCCAGCTCACCAGGTGACGACGGATGCCTGCCTGGAAGGTTGGGGAGCGCACTCCGGCGATCTTCACGCTAGAGGCCTCCCGGAGGAAAAGCCACTCCACAACATCTTGGAGCTCCGTGCAGTGTTCTGGGCCCTCAGGTCTTTTCTTCCGTCCCTCAAGGGCAAGGTGGTGAGGATCTTCACTGACAACACCACCACGATGTCCTACATCCGGAAGCAGGGCGGAACCAGATCCCCTGCCCTACCCAAGGAAGCCCAGGATCTGTGCCATTGGGCCGTCGCTCAAGGGATGTTTCTGTGTCCTTTTCATTTGGCAGGAGTTAAAACACCATCGCTGACCCACTTAGCAGAGAGCTGGAACTGCACGAGTGGGACTACGCCAGGATCAAGTGGATCGACTCTTCCGACGATGGGGCGAACCCCAGATCAATCTCTTCACGACAGCGACGAACTCCAAGTGCCGGAGGTTCACCAGCAGGTTCCCCAGCCGAGTAGCATGGGCGACGCTTTCTCGTTCCCCTGGGACGGCCTATTTCTTTATGCGTTCCCTCCGTTGCCGCTCCGGCTCATCAACCAGCTCAAGAGGTTCCGGTGCAGGATGATCCTCGTCGCACCGTCGTGGCCGAGACAGATCTGGTTCCTGGACCTTCTGGACTTGTCAGCGTCCAAATCAGTCAAGCTGCCGACGGACGTGGATCTTCTCTCCAGAGAAGGAGGCGCCATTCTTCATCAGAACCCAGAGTCGCTGAACTTGCAGGCCTGGCTCCTGCAGCACTAGAGTTTGGAGGGTATGACATCCCAGCAGACTGCAGAGAGGTTCTTGCAAAAGCCAGGGCGGCGTCAACTCTCAAATGCTACGGACATAAATGCAAGAGGTTATGTCTGGTGCCGTGCACAGAAGATTAACCCTCTGCGGATTACGGCCCCTCAAATATTGCTGTACCTACTGTCATTGGCCAAGGCTGGACTAGCTCACGCTTCCATCAAGATACATCTGGCCGCCATCTCACGATACACCAGAACTACAGGACGGGCGTCCTTGTGGTCTCATCGGCTGGTGAAGGAATTTATGAAAGGATTGTTCCAATCGTTCCCGCCGTCGAAGGCCCCTGCCCTGGCGTGGGAGCTCATCGTGGTGCTGACCAGGTTCATGGGGGGGCCCCATTTGAGCCTATGCATTCGGCACCGTTGAAGTTTCAGTCGTGGAAGACAGCATTTCTCGTGGCCATCACCTCCGCACGACGAGTGGGAGCGATCCAGGCCCTATCTTGCAAACCCCCATACTTGACTTTTCACGACACGAGGGTGGTGCTGAGGACGCACCCCTCCTTCATGCCCAAGGTGCTGTCGGACTTCCACCTCAACGAGCCCTTGGTGTTGCCAGTTTTCTTCCCTTCGCCGGCTGAGAGGACTCTGCACTCGCTGGACGTAGCTAGAGCGCTGAAGTTCTACGTGGACGCACGATGAGTTTTCGGAAGACATCACAGCTGTTTGTAAACTTTGGACCTGTGAATCAAGGGAAGGCTCTATCGAAGGCTTCCATTTCCAGATGGCTCTCCGGCTGCATCATGCACTGTCACCGGTTGGCAAACCGACCGCTGCCTGGCCGTCCGAGAGCCCATTCGACCAAGGCGATCGCTGCTACCACAGCATTCCTGTCTGGTGTGCCCCTGCTCGACATCTGCAGGGCTGCTACGTGGAGGTCGACACACACCTTCACGAGATTCTACCGCGTCGATCGGGACTCCAGGGACGATTCCAGGGTCGGCCAAGAAGTGCTGCGCAAACTGTTTGCTTAAGGTGAACCTGGTGAGGAGGTAAGAGATGCTTAATGTTTTTGTATTGCTTGATGTTGAGCCTATTGCCACCTCCCGTGGGTGTGCATACTGCTACGTATTCTTATTCATGAGCATGTGAATCCATGCCAGACCCCATGCTGGAGAAGGAACAAGTTACTTACCTGTAACTGTTGTTCTCCAGCATGGGTCTGGCATGGATTCACATGCGAACCCTCCTGCCTACCCCTCAGCGGCTCTTCACTTGGTCATACTGCCACTTTACATGCTACCAAATCTGAGGATGGCTGCCAGAGGCGGGGCTTAGGGAGAGGGCAGTCATTGGCTGGGGGCAGTATGACCCACAGACCAGTGATTGGTTACTACTAAGGGACAGATCAGAAATGAAACTGATACTGATTTTTTCTATACCGAGGATTCCCGGCCTGACGACGGGGGAATATTCATGAGCATGTGAATCCATGCCAGACCCATGCTGGAGAACAGTTACAGGTAAGTAACTTGTTCCTTATCGATGTTTAGGCGGTCTTCCAGTTTGATATCCAGGTGTTGCTTGTGGATGATTGCCAGCCCCCCCTATCGCCATCCCAACCCCTTTTTGTTTTCTCCGTTGGCTTGGATGCATTTTATAGTGTGTGTGCAGGCAGTTGTTGAAGGTGATCTTGTAGTTGTCGTCTAGCCATGTTTCTGTTACAAATAGGATGTTGATCCTCCCTCCCCTGTCGCATAGCAGATCGTATATTTCGGTGGCATGTTTGGACATTGACCTTGCATTGATTAGATTGCAGTGGATCTTTTTGGTGTATTTTTGTTTTAGGCGTTCCTTGTTTTGGTTTGCGGTTGTTTGCGTTGCATCTTTAGTGGCGTTGATTGGGGAAGGAGAGGATCAGTGAAGGCTGCATTTTCATTGAAGCAGTCTGCTGGATTGAAAGCTTGGCTGCTCAATAGCGGTGCTTCTCTATTCATGCCGGTTAGGTGAAGGTCAGTGGAGGCTTCTTCATTGAATTGGTCATTTGGTTTGTTGGTTGTTAGGGCTTCGTCATTGTTTTGTCCGGTGTGCTGTGGGTGTTGATGGTGTCCGTCAGTTCTTGTGAGATATGGGGTGATGGGGTCGGAGTCTACCCATTCTCTTTTGTGCTCCCATCTTTTTCCCGGTTGTCTCTGACTGTTCTTTGTGCGTCGTGATGTCTGTGTCGTTGGGGTATCCAGGTTCAGGGGATTGTGCGAGGTAAGGTGTGAGATATAAGGATTTTTCCCTTTTGGAAGTTTGTTCTGGTCGTTTTGGTTTTTGGCGGTGTGTATCCTTCATTTGTGGTTGTTGCTTTAGGGGTGGGTTGGATTTGTGCTTCTGTGTTCAATGTGGCCTTGTCTTGTGCTCTTTCTCGGCGCCCCTTCCTGGTCTGGCGCATTTTGGTGCTTGGTGCAGAGGTGCAGTTTGAGTGGTTGACTCCGGTGTCTTGTGATGGCAGTACTGGTGTTTCTTCTTGATGTTGAGTTTGGGTGCTTTGTGCCGTCTGTTCTTCAGGTGGATTGGCTATGTATCCATGGTGCTCTGTCCGGTGGAGTTGGGGTGTTGGGCGTACAGTTAGATATGATAAAAAAGGCTCTGTCTGAAAACAGTTTGACCAGCTGTCTCCTGCAGGCGGTCATGTACAATACAATCCTAAAGCAAAGCAACCTCTAGTGGCGAACTACAGTGTTTTAGGTATTGCAGTAGATCTTTCGATCTACAGACTGGATGGAACTATTGATCACTTATTTGCGTAAGCATTTAGTTCGCATTGTGTATTATGTAAGAGGAAAGAAAGGGACTAAGCATAGTGGATTCCGTAGCTAGCAGAGTACTGGCTAAGCTAGATGGAATATTGTAGTTTGTGGTCATCTCACTTTACGTGTCCCTGGTATAAAGCAACAGGGTGATGATATAGAATGTCGGAGAGTATGGGTTCGATGATGGGTTGAGCACCAGTTGCAAGATCTATGCAACCTGCAGGTTACAGAACTAGGTTTGCCATTAAAAGCATTTGATCATGTGATAATGTACATTTTCAAAAGTTCACTAGTCAACATGATGTAACTTCCCCCAAAAAAATTAAATTTAGTTGACACTATGAAATTAAGTTACACTAAACTTTAAAACCTTGCATGGATCCATGCTTTGCAGTAGTCTCGCTACTGTAATTATGTATTATTTAACAACTTGCGTTTTAGGAATGGAACTGCATGACTGTCTTTTTAAAAGATGTAAAATTGATACATACTTGTCTTTGACAGACAGGATATAAAAAATCTTAAGTAAAGGTTTCATCCGATTTACTTCTGGTTTGCAATTAGTTGAAAAATAATTCTTGCATGCGTAGGATTGCATTTGACACTCGAGTGGAGGAGAGGGTTACTGCTGCATTTCCCCTCCATTAGCACTTAAAGTGAGCCAAAAGAGGTTGAAGAGAGCACAGACAACAAAAGAGGAATGCAGGGCGAGCTGTGCTCTCATTGAAGAGGGAAACTTAAATCGCTGACTTTGCTACACAGGTGTTCATGTGATTAGAAAAACTACAGAATTGCATAGCGAACTATGCAACACTGCTTAATTTATGCCATGCACTCCTTTTTAAAATCTGTGCCATTGCTTGGCGAGGGATCATCACAGATTGCCCAGCATATGTCATTGATGATTAAAGGAGGACCAACATATACAAACATACATGTTCCATGAATTCTCAATTGCCTAGCGGACAGTTTGAGCAAGCTAATGGCTCAAGAACACCAGTTTCTATGGCTGTTCAGACACAAGGCACAGAAGGACTTACCGACTAGTGCAACATTTGATATGCGCGCACACACTCGCACACGCGTCTATGTTCGATTAATTGTAGCAGCCTACTGAAGAGAACTAATTTTCAGTGAGCTTTCCAACACTGGCTTGACGGATGTTGATAAAATGTAACCTCCAATCTGTTAATTTTGAGGAACGTTTTTTGAATAGTTTAAAAAAGATGTTTTTGACCTGATCCCATTTGTTTTTCCGTAGATAAAATTCTTCTATTGAATATGCAAACTGCTGGATGGATTTGCACAAAATAAGTTGCAGATATTCAAACTGCTCTTATCGTGGACAATTTTTGCGTTTTTATTGTCTAAAGCTTCAGTCGTTTTTAAATAAATTGATTGAGCGGGGGAGTGGGGGCTGCAAGAGTCCAGAAAGTGTCTTCCCCCCCATAGCATTTTTGCAATGGA
Source organism: Ambystoma mexicanum (assembly GCF_040938575.1). Classification (NCBI taxonomy): domain Eukaryota; kingdom Metazoa; phylum Chordata; class Amphibia; order Caudata; family Ambystomatidae; genus Ambystoma; species Ambystoma mexicanum. Next base: position 209,306,971 of record NC_090934.1, read on the forward strand.
AAGACACCTTTTTTATTTTTATTTATTTTTTGGGCTCAATTTAATCGATTACCTTATTAATCCCACGGGTATGCAAGAAAGAAAAGTGCTCAAAATTGTATGAGTGAGGGAAAGAGGTTGTTTCAGTTCAAGCTAGGGGAGGAGAAAGGGAAAGAGAGCCAAATTGTTAGATGGATTTATTGGGAAGGGTTTGCGGGCCCGTTTTGTGTGATGTAGTTTTTTGTATACCACAGAAATCCTGCTGGAACATTGCACTTTTTCTAGAACATCTTGCAGAGAGAAAAAGGATCTTTGAGGAGGGAGGGTTAGGAGGCAATTACACATTTGGGGCGAAGTGAGAGGACTGAAAAGAAAGGGGTGTGCTTGTACTGGTAGAAAGGATGAGGAAGGCTTTTTATTTTTGAGTCTTATTGCATTACCGCAGTATAAATAATGCTTTTGTTCCCTCTGGAACAATTCCCATGGTAATGCAAAGCAGCATCAGGGTTATCAATGGTATATTTCAGCAAGTATTTGTTGGTGAAAAATATCTTTGGAATCAAAGAATCGGGAAAAAAAGGAGAGGTTTAATTGGCCGTGTCTCATGGGGCATGGTAATTTACAGTTGTGGGACATAGGGGCTACAGTCCATTATATTTTAGCCCAATACTTTAAGGCTATGCTCATGAGGATCTGGTTTATTCCCACGTCCCATCCCCTTTCCTCCATACTTGTGGGACATTCCTCCGTCCTGTGGGACGGGACCGGAGCACTTTTGCAAAATTTTGGGATGCTTTTTACAATTTTAGTCCTTCCTCTTTCTGCGCGGGGCCCGGCACACGCCCATAACCCCGCCCATTTCGGCTCTGCATTGACCATCAGTCCTTTTCTCTGCTTGTTCGGGACTGGATGCACTTGCATCCGCTGAAGATTTTCTTCCCTTTTTTCCTCTAGTACACGATCGCTAGCGAGAGCTAGTCTGTCGTTCAAACTAGACTTTCCAAATTGTTCATCGTGTCACCGATGCTTCGCGAGGGCGGTCCCCAACCTCTTTGTCTCGAGTGTTTGGGTCCGGACCACCGTTGGGACTCCTGTTTTTACTGTGATTTCCTTTCGGTCAGGGCACTTCAACGTCAGTTGGAGCGCTGGGAGGAGATGTTTTGACGTACCCCTCCTTTGCATTTTCAAGCTTTTATCGACGAAAAGAAGAAATGGCCGGTAAATTCTTTACTTTTTGGAGCACCCTGGCCGCAAGATAACTTTCCGAGCTCTTCCCGAGCCGGGAGGAGCGTTAGCTGCCCTGTCACCGGGGATTGCCCCGAGGTGCCTTCTGGGCCTGATAATTGTACCAGAGTTTTCTCCGAGGGTCTCCGTAAGGGGTCTGTGGATAACAGTACACTTCTAGGCCCCTCCTGTGGGGGCTGCTTGTAGACCCATTTCCGAGTCGTGGGGTACCGCGCTCGCTCTGAGGCCTCTTTATCGGCTTCCCTCAAAAGTACTGTGGTGCGCCCAGAGGCCTTGGTTGGGCTTGGTGTTACCGAATGGATGTTCGAGGCCTGTGTTTGTACGAGCGACCTCGGACCCAGGTCCGGTAGAAGCCTTACAGAGGCTAAAGTTGCCGACATTTCTGAGAGGCCTGGCAAGGCCTTATCGGTGAAAGTTGTTTCTCACCGTTCCCGCTCTTGTGGCAACGCCAGAACGGTTGAGGGGCAAAGAAGGAAAGTTCTTCCTTTACCGGCAGTGCTGAGGTCCATCCTGAGAAGGATAATTTGGCTATTGGTATGTCGCAGAAACATTCCAGGCCTCATAGTACCGGCTCGGCCGAGGTTTCTTACGTAAAGGCTAAAGTTAAGACCCCTGATCCTTCAACGGGGACCACTTCCTCACGTGCCGCAGTTCCCCTCAGGTGATGGCAAAATAGCAGCCGTTCCCGCCACGACCACGGCGGCCATTTTGGGCACTTCCCCTACAACTACGCCATCGGTCTCAGGTGTAGGGCTTGGTTCTATGGGTGAACATAAAATTCCTTGTGCGCATCCGTTTCGCCCAGTCTACGACTGGAACACTCGGATGCCCCTTCTGCACAATGTTTCGTTGCATGTGGGGTCGGCACCTTTGATTTTTTTGGACACTTTGGGGGATGGGCCTGTGTGGCAACCCTCCCCTTTGCGTCCCTGGAATTATCCTCCTCATGAGGCCTCCTCCGGTAGCTCCAAAACCGTCTCCCGAGGACACTTTTATTTCAGCAAATTTCAGACGCTCATGCGTACCGAACCGATGAGGGAATATTTCAAGGGTCTTTTTAGGTAGATATGCCCACCTGCGCCTCCGGCTCCACTCGCTCCTGCGGTGGCTCAGCCGGCGCCACCCTTGCCTACGGTGCCTTCCCCGACCCTTCCGCCATTGCCCCCATTGTCCCCTGTGGACAAGGCAGTGCCTGACATGGTTCAGCAGGATCCTGACCTGTCGGATGATGCGCAGGGCGATCATGACGACTAGGACCAGCCTCGCTCTATTATAGCTTTTCATGTCCGGGTACTGGATATGATGTGCCTTTTTGGATGTTCTGGTGCCCGAGGCACCCGCTCCGCAGGAGGGTGTGCTTTCTGGGGTGCTCACCCTGTCTCCTTTGGAGCGTACAGGTCTGTTCTTGCAGAAGGACGTTTTGGCCGAGGTCCGTAGGGTCTTGGAGAAGCCACACTCTGGACTTTTCATCAATAAGAAAATTGACGCGCCGTAGAGGCTGCATGCTTCAGAAGAGGTCCGCCCCTTCCTCCACAGTGGTGGCTGCAGCCACTTTACAGTCCAGGTCTGCAGCATCCTCTTCTACGATTGCTACTCAGGTTCTGGGGAAGGAGGACAAGCTCCTGGACTCACTTGGGAGGAAGATATTTGCTAATTCGGCCTTGCAGCTCCGCCAGGCCAATGCAGAACTGGTGTTAGCAGGGGCGAATATGAGGATGTGGGAAGGTCTGTCGGAGTTCATTCCGGTCGAGAAGCTGGTAGACTTTAAGGCTGGATTGTCCGATGCCAGGGTCTTTGCCCAGGATATCACGTGGACGCTTCGGCTCGTGGCCTTATGCTGGAAGTTGATACCTCTAGACAGGCGTGGTTGCATGCCACCAAATTTTCAAAGGAGGTGCAAGACAAGGTGTTGGACCGTCCGTTTGACGGGAAGGAGCTTTTCCATTCTACAATGGATGTGGAGCTGACCAAAACGAAGGACAGCACCCAGACAGCTAAGTTCTTGTCCGTCCTGGTTAAAACTCCTTTTAAGACCCAGAGACCGTTGTCGCAAAGCCGGCCCTCTTTGGGGTTTAGAGGTTTTCTAGACCGGACATCTCGTAGAGTGGATACCCCTTCGGGTAATAACCGCCAGAGGCAGCAACGGACTCTGTTTTTCTCCCACTCCTCAGCCTCCTCCTCAGGTGGGAACACCACTGAAAGGCCTGCAAAATGAGGGTTCTCCGCGCTCGCACGAGACCCTGGTGGGAGGACGCATTGTGTCTCATTGGGAGGCGTGGCAGACCATCACCGAGGACAGTTGGGTCTTGTCAGTAGCTCGGGTGGGCTTCCGCTTGCCCTTACCCCCAACCCTTCAACCCTCCTTTCGAGCAGTTGAAGTCGTCCTCCCTAAAAGCCGAGATTCAGAAACTTATGGATCTTGGAGCTGTGGAACCCGTTCCCTTGGAACGAGGGGATGGCTTCTACTCCCGACTGTTTACGGTGCCCAAACCCAACCAGGCTGGCCTGCGCACCATCCTAGACCTTTCTCAGTTCAATCTTTTCCTACCCCAAGAGAAATTCAAGAGTGTAACACCCGGCCAGATACGGTCCTCCTTGCAGATGGGCGATTGGCTCAGCGTGGTGGACCTACAGGATGCGTACATGCTTATTCTGATTTGGAATACACACAGGAGATATCTCTGCTTCTCTGTGGGATAGGAGCACTTCCAGTTTCGAGTGCTTACTTTTGGCCTAAGTTCGGCACTGCGTGTCTTTATGATGTCGGTGATTGCGTCCTATCTTAGTCTGCAGGGTATCCATATATATATCCGTATTTGGACGACTGGCTCTTGCACAGCTCTTGTCCGCTGAAAGCTGCCTGCAATCTTCAGTCTCTCCTCCAGCTCCTGTTCCACCTCAGGCTGTCGGTGAACTGGCAGAAATCTTCCATGACGGTCTCTCAGGACTTGATCTTCTTGGGTTTTCGCTGGAACACGATCGTCTTCAGAGTGTACCTGACCGGGGACAGAATGGCAAATCTGTTGGCCACGTGTCAGATGTTGGCGCAGTCGGAGAGCATGTTTGCCTGGTGGTTCCAGAGACTTTTGGGCGTCATGGCCTCGTGCGTTCTCTTCCTCTTGCTTGCCTCCAAGATGAGGCGGACTCAGATGGCTCTTTGGAATTCTTGGCTTCAGGCTGTGGATCCGGACTCTAAGTTGATAACGATTCCGGATTCCATGAGAGCGGACCTGGACTGGTGGTTGTGTCTCAGCAACCTGTCGTTGGGGGTGGGGTTTCAGGACCCAGCTCTGACAGTAATCATCACAACAGACTCTCCCTTCTGGGGTGGGGTGCGACGTTGGATCGTCTTCAGGTCTTGGACCTTTGGTCGCTTCAGGACAAGCTCCTCCACATAAATCATCTGGAGCTCCTGGCGATCTTCCTAGCGCTCAAGGCATTCAGACCGATTATAGCCAACAGGGTGGTCCAAATTCGCATGGACAATGCAGTGTTGATGATCTACATCAACAAGCCAAATCTCCCCCGCTCGTGGAACTGTCCATCCAGATTTGGGAGTGGGCAGTTCAGCATGGGGTTTGGCTACTTGCAGTTCACATTCCTGGCCAGCTGAATGTCACGGCAGATGCCCTGAGTCGGCGGAATACGGTCATATCTTACATTTTTATATTCTTACTTTATTTTATATATGTTATCATGTGTAAAGTTTATTATGTAAACTAAACCACATTAAAGAATTTAAGTTCATAGTCAGCTACGAGTGGGAACTGAAGGCAGAGGTCCTCTCATGGATTTTCCTGCGCTGGGGCACTCCGGAAGTGGACCTCTTTGCTACGGTGGCAAACGAGAAGCTTCCTCTGTATGCCTTCAGAAACGGTCTGGGAGCCTCTTCTCTGAAATTGCTCTCGAAATTCCATGGGACAACATGAGGGCTTATGCTTTCCCGCCTTTGCCTCTAGTTCATCGGACGATTTGCAAATTGAAGAACTCTGTGAACTGTTCCCTTCTACTCATAGCCCCGTGGTGGCTAGCCAGGTTTTGGTTCTCGGAACTTCAACACCTGTTGGTGTGTCGCCGATCAGGTTACCAGTGATCCCCGATCTTCTTCATCAGGGGGAACAGCAGATGTGACACCCCTCCCCACAATCGCTCAGCTTGGCGACATGGTGCCTGAGTTCAAGTAGAACATCTTAACTTGTCTGCGGATAACATGAGTATTAGCCAGGCAGCCAGGAAACCCTCGACTAGATCCCAATACAGAAGTAAATGGCTCAGGTTCTGTCATTGGTGTTTGGAAAAACAGTTGGACCCAAGAGGGGCTACGATTGACACGGTGCTGTCCTTCGTATCCTTCCTAGCAGAGTCGGGTGTTCATGTTCTGTCATGCAGCGGTCTCCGCTTATCTTTCTACGGACCAATGTTATTACTCTGTGTAATCCAATGGTTAAGAGGCATTTTGCAGGCTTGACACGCCTCTACTCTCCAATTCATAGTCCGCACCCACCGTGGGATCTAAATGTAGTCCTGTCAGCGTTGTGCCATAAGCCTCTTGAACCAATGGCCATGGTGGACCTCAAGTACCTATCCTGGTAAGTGTCCTTTTTGATCGCTGTTACGTCAGCGAGGCGGGTTAGTGAGCTCTAGGCCTTGTCGGTGGAGCATCCCTTTTTGGTCTTTCACAAGGATAATGTAGTCCTACGGACGAATCCTGCTTTCCTGCCGAAGGTGGTAACTGAATTCCATCTGAATCAGTCGATCTCCCTGCCAGTCTTTTTTCTGAACCCTACCTCATAGGCAGAAAGGGTTCTGCATTGTCTCGATGTCAGAAGGGCTCTTAGGTTCTATCTGGATAGAACTTCCAAGCTTAGGAGTTCTTCTTAACTGTTTGTGACTTTTGGTAACCCTCAGGGTAAGCAGGCGTCTAAGGCGACTATTTCTAGGTGGATCGCCGCCTGCATTAGTGTCTTTCACCATCCAAGGGCTGAAACCCTCTAAGGGTATTCATGCACACCTGGTGCGGGGCAAGGCAGCCGCGGTTGCTTTTCAGAAATATGTCCCCTGGGAGTCCATCGCTAGAGCAGCTAATTGGGCCTCCTCATCTGCTTTTTGTAAGCATTATTGTCTTGACATGAGTTCAAGAGCTGATGCTCAGTTTGGTCAGGCTGTGCTGAAGAACCTTTTTCAGTAAGGGGTATTTCCATCCACCCGTAGTTCCTGTTAGGAGTGCTTGGCAATCTCCCATAAGTATGGAGGAAAGGGGAGGGATGTAGAAGTATAACCAGGTTACTCACCGTAGTGACCACCTTACTCCTAGTCCATAGTCCCCTTTCCTCCATACGTCCGCCCGCCGTCCCCTCTAATAAGGTTCCTCTGTTATTGCTAATAGGTCTCTGACCTGGCGATAGAGAAGGACTGATGGGTGATGCGCGGGGTGGAGCCAAGGTGGGCGGGATTACGGCCGCGTGCCGGGCCCCACGCAAGAAAGAGAGGAAGGACACATTTTTGAAAAAAAAAATTGGATGCTTTTTACAAAGTGCTCTGGTCCCGTCCCACAGGACGGAGAGATGTCCCATAAGTATGGAGGAAAGGGTACTATGGACTGGGAGTAAGGTGGTCACTACAGTGAGTAACCTGGTTATTACCTGACACATCCCAACCAAAGGGTCAGGCAATTGACTAGAACCACAACCACACACCCCTGCAGACCCTTTCCTTTCCCCACAGGGATACAAGGTGGAACACAAGAGCACATGATGAGCAAAGCAGACCACACGATGTAGGGGCTAACTCAGCACAGCAGTTGAAGAGGAGGAGAAAGACGGCACAGACTCGGGGTCGGGGGGGTCTGGGGGGGGTTGACGAGGACAGTTGACGAGGAGAGCAGTGACCTTTCCCTTTCTGAGCCAAGCCTGTGAAGCCTCCGCAAACTAAGACATAAGACAGCGAACAAAGGCCAGTGTGTGTTGCAGATGTCTAAGGTACGCAAGACCCTCCTGCGCTGATAAGCTGGGGAAGGACGTCTGTCTCGGAGGTACCAACCTTGATCCAAGGATGAAGAAAGGCAAGCAGTTAATCACAGCCGGTGAGTCGTGGGAGGATTGATAAGAACCTGAACTGTGTTGAATGAAACGTAGCCAATGGCTAATTTTAATTTTGAGAAGCTGAAGAGGGGGGAAACCAGCAATGGGAGAGGCCGGCACCACGTGGGTGCTGAGGCAGGAAACTCCGGCCGATTACCTGACAGCAGATTTTCTACCAAAATCATAAGCCCTTGGGAAGAGGCGAAAAGGTGCCAAGTCTAAAGTCCCATGACAAACTGTCTATAATAACCATCGGCAAGAGTGAACCCGGCAGAGGGAAGCCGATAACCAAAGGTCGGTGAGAGTGAAACCGGCAGAAGGTTGTGCACAAACTGTTTTTTGTGAAGGTAAGAAAGGCCATAGTGAGCCCGGAAGAGGGAGGCTGACATTTGAAAGGGGTCCGAGCCCGAAGGAGGCAGATCCAGGGGTGGAAAGTCCCCACTCAAGATGATTTAAAGAATTGTTTAAAAGGACATTAAAGTTTGTGAAGGCAAGAAGTATCGCAAGTCCAGGGAAGGGAAAGTGCCCACCACCCCCTTGTTTGGGATCCGAGCCCGGTCGAGGGCGAGCCAGGGGTGGAAAGCTGATGCACAGATTCCAGTGAGAAAGGGACTGTCCTATGAACCTGTTGAATTTAATTACTGAGGGGTTTGCGCCTAGAAGAGCGGGGCCCACGGGTGAAGCCATCACCCTAAGAATATGTGAAACAGAACTTTGTGTTTGTTGTGGAAAGCATCAGGCCTTCGAGGGCAAGAGACTTTTTATAGAAACTAAATTTTTCCAATCAGAGAACCTGATGGCTGGAATGGGATTGTTGGCTTGTGATGAGAAAGCTTGTGCTGTGCCAGCTGGAACGGAACTGTCTGGAGCATAGCACACGCTCAAGCCTTCCAAGTATGACCGAAGTCCCACCTTGTTCCGTGCTAAAAATGTGGGGAACACTTTTCTTTAGTAATACCCTATCGCACACCTTTTATGTAATTTAGTTGTAAGGAATTGGCAATGGGTTTTCCTTAGTATAGGCCCCTTTTTATTTTGACACAACGCCACTAAGACTGCTTTATTTTTCATTTGATGGTCGATGCTTGCTCCCGTCTTAGTTTAGGTTGGGCGTTTTTCCTCCCTGCATTTATTGTTCAATAAACACCTATGAACTGTGATCACTTGTTTGTCTTTACTGTTGCCACCATGAGTTCCTTACGATACCCTTTCTGCCTTTCTGCCTAAGGTTGTTTTGCACTTCGTTATTATTCAGTATATTTCCTACCTGTATTCTTTCTATGTCTTTGGATGGGGACATTTTGCTATATAATGGGGATGTTAGTCTATCTTATCTCTTTAGTACTGTCAAGGCAAAATGTCAGAGCTAATCATTCAAGCTCTTGTTCTTTATAGAGGCAAATCGTGTGACTTGACCACTTCCAAAGCCATTGGCCACTGGATCATTTCATGGACAGTTAAAGTCCCCCCCTCCCCCCCCCCACAGCATCTCCATGCTCATGCAATTTGAGCCAAAGTGGCCTATGGCCTTCCCAAGGCATGCCTCTTGGGAGCTTATTTGTCGAGGCACCACTTGGGCCTCACTCTCTGCTTTCTGTCAGCATTACTGCTTGGAATCCTCGGTTTGGCCAAGCAGTTATCTCAAATTTTTGGTTGGTCCGTCGGGTCCACTGAGTAATGTTTTTTAGGTTACCACAAACATGAAGTAGGGGGGGACGAGAAGTAGGAATAAGTTAAAGGTACTCCCCTTAGTGACCACTGATAGTTCATAGTCTCCTTTCCAACATACGCCCACCGAATGTTAACATCTCCCAGTACAATGATAGTCTTGTTTCACTACTTAGTTGGATATGGCTTCTGTACATTTCGCACTGAAATTCGGGTTGTATGTGTGCGGTCTGCATGCAAGAAGGAATACGAAGTTTAGTTGGTCACTGTGTTTCATGTTGACAAGGAGAGCATCTCAATTTTCAATTTCTGTCAATGGTAGGGATGAGGCAAAGTCGTAATTGTTGTATCCAACGGCGAGTCCTCTTCTGCCTTGTGTTTGAAGCAGTTTAAAGTTGTTGGGAAGGGTTTCATGGTCGTCTACTTTGTAGTAGTCAGTTGCCTAAATTGTTGAATGGTGCTTGGAGTGGTATAAGCCGGGCACAGTTCTCGGGTTGGGTATTGCTGGATGTTCGTGCGTTGAAGGTAGATTTGTTAATGTTCTTGCTTAGAAGTTCTAGTAGGTTGCGTGTGACATTGGTCAGTGCTTTTATTGTCTGTGGGATCTAAGGTGTGGTTTCTCAACTCTCATTTTCTTTAAACAGTTGAGTGTGAAAAGGTAACGTGCGTTTCTACCTTTTCAGGAGTTGTTCAGTGATGTGCTGTGCTGTTGGGGGGGTGGGGGGGGGGGGTGGAGGGGTACGTTTATTGAGTAGGTGTTTTCAATTGAAGTTTCCAAAGGGTCGGCCGCTGGGCTCTTACTTCTATATGCTAGTTATGTAGATAGCACATAAGTGGGCTATTTCATCATGCACTAGGTAGGCAGATGGATTATGATACAACGGTTACATGTGATTTTATCGTATTATGAAACAATGAATTTTGAAGGAATCCAAAACGTCTATTTAAAAAAAAACTACTTTTGTTTCCGATGTTTTTTTGGGGGGGAGGGGAGGAGGTGCCCTCAAACCCCTTTTTTTTCTCCTTTTAATACTTTTCCCCACCCCTAAAACTACTATTCCCAACCACATATATACAAAAATGTTTTGGGTTCATTCAAAATTCATTTTTTTGTTTCCTAATTCTATAATATAACTGCATACCGATAAAACAGCCCAGCTATTTGCGAGGCATGCAGACAGTTACTTTGAAGCCCAGGCATGTTCTAGCTATGCAGGCAGATTATAATACAATAGCCCAGCTGTGCACTAGGCATGCAGACTGATCATGATAAAACAGCCCAGCTATGTGCTTAGTGTACACAGAGCTATGGTAGAACTGCCCGGCTGTGTGCTAACGATGTAGACCGCTATAATACAAGAGCTCAGAGGAAAGTTCTAAGTCATAATAAAACTGCAGGCTCTGTGCTAGGAATGGCGATGGTTGTGGTAACTTATCCTTGCTGTTTGCTATGCATGCAGACAGTGCTATTTAAACAGCTGGGCTCTGTGTAGTGTTTGACCTTTTGGAGGAAAATGTATAGTTTAGCTATGTGCTAGAGCTGGAGGTTGACCCACTGCTACGGTCTTACGAAGTTTTGTATGTAGATCAACCCTGAGGGGGAACTTGTGTATGTGTGGGATTTGTGAGGCGCCGTCTAGTTCTTGTGATAGGTATTCATGTGGTGGTAATGGAACAAATGGTGGCCTGAGGAGCATGGGTGGTGTGAGTGCAACAATAAAGAAAAAATGTCTTCCCTTACCTGAATTGGACTTAGTCACCGACCAGGACTTGCCACAAGACTGGGGTGTTGGGCAAAGAGGTGACAGCTTTAGCCTCTGCCCTTCACCAGCTGCTGGGGAAAGGCTGTCATAGGAGGTTGCAATAAGCCCAAGCTTCTGAGTCACCTGACTAGATCCACAGCCAATCATGTTGTAGCCTGCGGCACCAAAATACAACCAGCCGTAGCAAACAAAATAGCCTCACTCCAAACCAAAATAGAAGCCAAAAAAAAACCTTTCGAGCAGCTCGCCCGTTAAACATTCTGCCAAGAACCAAATCCCTCAGTGCCCACCATTTACATTCTCCCCGGTCACGCACAAGGACATAGACATCCTCAGAGGCCTTAAGCCTTCAAGATGTCAAGGAGACACGTGCCTGGCCCCCATTATCAAGGAATGTGCTAGACTTGTCCCCATTCATAGCCACAATGATAAACTCTTCCTTTAAGGCCAGTCTTGTTCCCAACAACCTCAAGGAGGCCTGGATCATGCCTCTCTAAAAAAAAAAAAAAAAAAAAAAAAAAAAAGAAAAAAAACACACACACAATTGAGACCCCAAGATGGCTACTAACTATAGGCCAATCACAACTGTCTCCTTCCTCCTAAAAATTCTGGACAGTTGCATACCTGCAAATCCAGAAACACCTGGAGGACAACTGTCTCCTCGGTCTCCGACAATCTGGTTTTCGGCCTAGACATGGCACCGAGACCGTACTCCTGGATCTGAAAATACAGATGGACAAGGCAAAGATAAAGGCAAAGTGCTCCTCTTATTAGACCACTCGGCTGCATTTGACTTGGTCCATCACCAGATTCTCACAGAACATCTAACCACTCCAGCTGCCTTCTCTACTAATGCATCTAACTGGATTAAATCATTCTTATCCAACCGCACCACTGGAGTCTTCTCACCCTCAGCAGTCCCAATCCCCATCCACTGAGGTGTGCCCCAAGGCTCTTGTGTCTCACCGACTCTTTACAACATATTCACAAAGCTCCTCTTCGACTGTCTTGATAACATGGGGTATCATCTACACGAACTATGCAGATGACAATCGGGTTCTCATCACGCTGTCATGGTGCTACGATGCTGACTCCAAACTAATTAACAATATCTACTCAGAAATACAGTCATGGATGGCTGCACACAGCCTCTGCCTCAATGACGAAAAAACAGAGCTCCTGATTGCCGGCACCTAGGCTGCCTATTCAAATTGGACCTGCGCTATATGTCCTTCAACATTGATGGAGACCCGATCAAAGTTGCGATAATCGTAGGCGTTCATCTTGATTCCTCATTATCCTTAAAAAATCACCATAGCCTGATCAACATTTCATACTAACCAGGTAATCAATGCCTGTAAATCATACCTGTCCCCCACTAGCTGCATGACGTTAGCTAGAGCGTTGGCGCTCTCCAAATTAGATTACTGCAGCACGCTCTTCCTTGGTACCTCTGAAGAGAATCTCAACAGACTCCAAGTCCTACAAAACAACTCCTTAAGAGCAGCACTAATCATTCCCAGATACAGCCACATTACTAGCATTAAACAGAAGGCCAACTGGCTCCCAGTGTGCAATAGAATCTCTCTTCGCGCTATGGCTATCGCCCACAAATGTATGGCACCTAAATATCTTTCGGACAAGTTCTCCCTATACCAGCCAGCCCGACCCACCAGATCCTCCCAAGCACACCTACTATCAGTCCCCAGGTTTAACCTGAAAACTGCAGGTGGAGCTAGTTTCCCCGTTCAAGCCGCCAACCATTGGAACTCCCTACCTCCCACCATTAGAACGGAACCCTCCTTCAGTGTCTTCAAAACTAGGGCAAAAACCTGGCTTGCTGACAAGTCCAACTTCTGATCCCCGGCTGCCAGTGGCCCTGTATCTTATCTGCATTATGCTGATTATTTTCCCTTAACTGCTTCATATCTGCATTATTCTGATTGTTATGCCCTTGACTGTATCTATCTGAATGCCAGATCTCTGTAACCTTGGTCGACCTACCGAATATCCATGTATGTCTATTATTGTAAGTATCTTTCTGCAACATGTTGAGTTTTCCAGCACCCAGTTACCTCAGGGTTAGGTGCGCAATACAAATAATAAAGAAACCAATGCAAATGATAGTGGAGAGGGCCTGAGGGAGGGACAGAGGGCTGTAGGGTTTGAGGCAAAGGCAGGGAGGATGGGGAGACCGTGCTTTGCTCTGGATACTGCAATCAGGTACAACGCTGTGATCCTATCATGGAGAAACGCCCTATTTACCTCTATTTCGTTTATTTTTGAGAGGGTTTCTTTTCTAATCCAGAAGACAAATCTCCTGGGACTATCTGCCTCTCTATAGCATCTAGCCATGACTTTGCTATGGACAATCCTGACTTTACATTCAGCAAGCTCCTTGTATAAAACCAATTTCTCCAGCCTTGGATCTTTCATGGATTCACATGCTGTGAATATTCCTCGTCGTCTGGCTGGGACTCTGTTACTTTGACTTAAGTAATTTTCCTCTGGAAAAACTTGACACATTGTGTGGGTGCTTTTGGTCCCCATCAATGGGACGTTGATTGTTTGGCTCCGCCCAAGCAGCTTCCTCTCAGATTTCAACCGTCTTCCAAGCTGTTGGGATTCCTCGTGTTTCGCTCCTGAGAGAAAATGGCCTTGGTCAGAAAATTAACATTTCTTCAAATTCCTTTATCCGGAGCAACCGACGTCTACACACACACACGGTTCCAATTACAACCATGGGATCTTCAGGACCAAAGAAGTCCTTATTTAGGCCGTGTACCGTGTCTTTACAGTGTCTACCCCAATCATTCTGCGGATGGACGTGACCTCTGCCAGGGTTGCTCTCAAACTCTAAAGGACACGAACTGTCTAATCTGTTGGTTCAATGAAGGAACCTATGCGACGTCGGAGGTGGGGTTGTCAGAGTAGGTGAGCAACCACTCCCTCTGACAAGAGGTCCTCATCACAACAGAGGTACAGGTCCGAGGAGCCGGTGGCGAAAAAACGGAAGATGGCTGAGCCAAAATCGTCCTCCTGTCATGAGCAGGCCAAACATGCTTCCCCTGTCGACCATCATTTAATGGTGAAGGGTCACACTAACATTCATCCAAGGCCCTGTTGATGAAAGCACCATCGTAGAAACCGAGGGAGAAGGGCTCATGCCAGTCGTCAAAACCCACGTCTAACCCGTCCAGGAGATCTCCTCCGTCAATGGTCAAGCACAGAGCCAAATTGGCAACCAAGACCTCATCACCTCCTCCATTTATGAAAAAGAAACACTAGTCATCAGAATCGTGATCCTTCCCCTGCCATGAGTCGTAATCAAGACACCTGCCGACAAAGAAGTCCACTCCGCAGCGCCATCGACGATAACTGCATCAGAGTCGATTGGTCATTTCTTGTCGACGACCTCCTCATCAACAACCACCTCGTTGACCACCAAAAAGAAATCGTCCAGAGAAAAGCCTGCGTACCCATCGACCACCACTACGACAGATTTCGGAATTGCCTATGCAGGGCAATTCTACATACCAAAGGTATTTTGAAAATCCCAACTTGGAGCACAACCAGGCTCCCCTGGGAATGTCTCCCATAGATTACCCTGATATCGTGCCAGAAGACATTTTGCAACATGTGATTACATCAGATTTTGAGCTCCCACCATAAGAATGGCCAGGTGTCATTGATTCTAATCCTGAAGAAGGAACTTTCAATCATCCTATCCAAGGACCATTTAGAGAGGAAGATGCATCTCTAAGGTTTCAGACACCTAATCTACCATCAACACCTGCTGGAATGGGTAGTATGCATCCAATACGCCCTCCATAAACCTGCAATTCTTGCTTTCCCTGCAAGTGCTTAAAACACTCGGGGCCCTCATTACATGTTAGGCGGTAAGGGTTTACCGGTACGGGCACCGGTACCGGTAAACCCTTACCGCCTTACTACGAGTTCCCTTTGCGGGACCCGACCTTAACGGCTGGTTTTACCAGCCATTAGAGTAGGGTGCTGCAAAAGGACCTTGGTGCTAATTACGGTACCGCAATTTGCGGTACCGTAATTAGCGCCTTTCCCATTCCCATTGAGCCCTATGGGGGCAAAAATGGGAATGGGGAAGTGCATTGGTGAATGGGGAATTACCGCCCCCGCTCACCTTGGAGTAGGGCGGTAATTCTGCCATCCACCAAGGCGGGCACAGTAAAATACCGGCGGCGACCATGGCGCTAATAACACCATGGTTACCGTGTAATGATGCCCTCAGTCACTTTTGGGGCAGCTTGATGCCAGGCTTCCGCGCCTTCAGGCTCAGACAATTCGGACATATGGAGAAGATCAAGTTACCCCACAGCACCAAAGGGACCCAACCCATCCATGTAGAGACCCGGGCATACTTCCTAGGATTCCAACACCTCGTAGACCTCCACCTCCACGTGCATTTATTCCACGTAGGAGTGAGCAAGAGGAGGGGTTATTGGTTGACACAGACCAGGCCACTGGTCAGAGGGATGCAAGTTCCACCACCACCTTGTCTCCACGCAGAGCCGACACGTGGGACACAGATGATCCGTGCCGGGTAGCCCGGCTCAACCATTGCCTCCAGATGACATTGGTGCTTTTCACTCCATGATGTCTAAAGCGTGCCAGGAGTTTGATTCCAGAAGAGAAGAAAGAAGGCTTCCTTTTAGACCACATGGGTAAACGCAGGAAGGCAGTGTTTTCCATACCCATTGTGGATCACGTTTGGCAGGAGGGCCTCCGTAGTCCGAAGCATCCTTTTACAGAGCCGGCAGTTAAAGGTAGGCTGGATAATAAGTTGAAAGCTCCAGAGACCATACAGAAAATGCCTTACCTTGCAGCCTGCTCCAGAGGCGGTCATATCAGCGACATCACGCCGCAAGGCTCGAGGGCAGGATAAGTGCGCCACTCCGCTAGACAATTAAAACAGAAAAATTGATACCTTTTGGAAAAAAGGTTCTCACCATTGGGGCAACAACTGTCGAAGCAGCCAATTTCCTGCCAATAGTTGCTCAATATGATCGAGATATGTGTCACCGCCTGGCTCCTGTATTGGAACACTTGCCGGAACAGCAGAGGAAAGGAGCCATGACAATAGTGCGTGACGGGGAGGAAGCCTCGAATCACAGCATCAATATTGCTGTAAACCTGAATTAGGAATCTACTACTTCTTGTAGCACACCATATATAGGAACAGAGAAGCCCCCACCCTGAAGATGGATCTTTGATCCGAAAAGCGTTGGTTGATTGTTTAAATCTAAAGGGTTTCCCTTGAGGGAGTCAACCACTTCAAGAGACAATTGCGTCTAACACACTTTTCACTAACAATCAAACATTGTTTTTTTTATTGCTATGCTCACTATTTGTTTGAAGTATCAACCTTTTGTTTGACGTGTCAATGTTTCAACATTGTCTTTCATGACAATATCAAGAAAGTTATCACTTGTATTTGTGTAAAACTAGAGAATTAAGATTCTCTGAGAATTAAGTTTGAGACTGGGTCTATTGAATGAAGAATATCATTTATTTAATGAAAGGTTTGCGACAAAGCATACAAGCTAACTATTTGTATCTAATCAGTGTATCTATGAATGCACAAATATATATCTAAGCCTTCCGCAGGTTAAAGTCTACCAAAGTATTAATGAATGTTGATTGGGACTTTCTGTTCCATTAGGAGTGCATTTGGGCCTACTGGGTAGAAATACACTGCTGTTTTTTTGACAATTTCCATGTCCCAAGTGGCCTTGTGATGTTTGCCCCTGAAATAAGAATTAGCATCTCATTACACGCAAGTAGAGAGATATATTTGAAAGTTCAATATACATTGTTTTATAAATCGGAAGTAGCTGTGCACCCCTGCACCCCAAATCCTTTGTTGAAACGGGCTTCAAACAGATTGGCAATGGAGTAGTAATCAGACGGCAAGCATGGCTACGTCGCACCGATTTCCGGCAGGAAGGTACAGCACAAAGTCATTGATATGCCATGTGAATGGGAAAATCAGTTAGAGGACAAATTGATGAGGCCCTTAAAGCCATGAAGGCATATTCAGCCACTGCTAGGTCTCTTACAGCCCTTCAGGGCAGGCAGTCCTTTTGCGCCTTTCGAGGCACCTCGGTAATTCAAGATTCTCAACCTCTGGAGACAAGAGCTATAGCAGACCTGGATACTATTCTCAGGGCTACAAGAGGAATTGCCAATCCTCCCAGCGCAACAGAGAATACCATCGAGGACAATGAAAGCGCAGATCTTCCACCTCCCAAAGAGAGAGGCAAAATAAGGCACAACAAAATACGGGGGGGGGGGTAATGTGGCGCTCTACCTCGACGAGTGGCAAACAATCGCGAAATACAGGTGGGTGCACGATGCAATCCAGTCAGTACGGCCACTTGTTGGAGTTCAAATGCGCACACATCCCGTTACCTCCCATAAAGGTTTCTCTCCCGCACCTTCAGGTTTTACAGCTGGAGGTATGTCAAATGCTAATAAAAATGAGCCATCGAAACAGTTCCTCCTTCAGCAAGAGGAAAGGAGTATACTCCAGGTACTTCATCGTCAGAAAAACCAGACAAAGTGGCGTCCTAGCCTGGATTTACGAAGACTAAACAAGAACATCAAAAAGCCGAAGTTTAAGATGGTAACACTCCAGGAGGTCTTGAAAATTCAGCTCCACAAATACCTCGCAGGGTTAGACCTCAAGGATGCATACTTCCACGTCCCAATAAACCCAAGGCACCGAAAGTATCTCTGATTCGTGGTCGCTGAGAGCCATTATCAGTTTGGGGTCCTGCCATTCGGCCTGAAATTGGCACCCAGGACTTTCACAGAGTGCCTGGCAACGGTAGCAGCCTTCATCCGAAAACGGGGCCTCCACATCTACCCATACATGGACGATTGGCTGGTTCGAGGTTAAACTTGTCAACAAGCCTTACAAAAATACAAAAAAGGTAGCAGGCGCTCCTCTCTAGAAAGAACATGGCATGATAACCTGTTCTGTGTCCCCCCCACTCAAGGTGTCAAGTATTTCCATAGGAAAATTACTAAGTCAAAGTAACGTGGGATTCCCAGCCTGACTGGGAATATTCACAGCGTGTGAATCCTTGAAAGATACCAATGCTGGAGAAATTGAGTTACAGGTAAGGAACTACTCTCTTCTCTTTCAGAAAAAAGCTGGATTGGCAGAGATCAGAGTGTTCAAGCTCTATTTCTCAATATTGTCAAGTGAACTCCTAATAACTAATAGATCTCAAGATTCTGGCTTCTTTAGATATGCACACTCTATTGTACATTTTGAATTGCCCTGGTTACCTACATAATTCCACTTTAAACACAATATCTGTGTTGTGGAGGATTCTCAGAAATGTGCTAATTCCCTCCACCTTGGACCCCCAGCAATTTTGCTGGATTTTGTGGACTTGATTTTTTTTAACCTGGCAAGAGTGTGACCCGTTTTCCCACTCTCTCGTGTATTTTAATGTGATTTTTGAGATATTTTTCTTTTGGTTATGGAGCCTGACAAACTCCATAGGCATTATCTTTTACATTGTGTCACACAACACCTTCGTGCAGTGGCACAGGGAAGTTTTCCAGATTGCCCAAAGGTTTAAATACCTTCTCTGGGATAAACTACTGTTACCCAGAGCAATGAAGTGAAATTGACTTTACTTGCATGTGTAATGTTCTATACCCAGCAGACACGTTCTTACAATAGGGTGCTGGAGGAGTTACTTAGCATCCCCTCGGTCTAGTTTCTCGTCTAACATTTTTATGTTGCCCTTTCCTCACTGAATGGTTGGTGGCTGTGGTTTACTTTTAACTATTGTGGTGTGCATTTACTGCGTCCTGTGTTCGCAGCTGCAGTAAAGCACCCAAGGGATCAATTTTTGTCTTTTTTTTTCGCCATTTCTTTGTGGAAAGGACCTTCTTGTGATTTACTCTGTGCGCCAAACCAGGTTTGATCCCTTTGTTCGCTTTGCCTTTGGTGGGATTCACAAGTGAAGCCCTCCTCTGGCTCCAGGGTGTCTGGCGGGGGCAGGAAGTGAGGGAGGTGCCCGAAACTCCCTGTGCTTAGTCTCCTAGGAGACCCAAATGCACTCTGTGGCAATTGGCCGGCGGACTGTCCGGCAAGGACAGCCACCCTGCTGGGTGACTGACAGCTAGGCTGGAAAGAATGGGAGAAACCTGAATAAAAGGTGAGGCTTTTGGCTTAGAAGGCAGTCTACCACTGGACGAAGGAACAAAAGAAGAATTTGAAGAGGACGCCTGCTGCAACTCCTGGACCGTTGGTTTGCTTGGTGAAGCCCTGCTGATGTGCTGAAACTCCAAATTCGTATTGACTGAGAAGCCTCTGCAAGGATGATTTCTCACCTTGAGTTGGTGGGACCAATCGACTCCAAAGTAAGCCACCTGCACATCTTCTCGGAGCTGGTTGAATTTCCACAGAGTTGCTGCTGGAAATCGAATAGCCAGGGAGAGGAACACCAGATTGTGTGCATTGCTTTTAAGTTGGCCAAGAACTCCAGGGCGATCCTCCAGACTCCTAGGAAGCAGGATTGACTGAGCCTGAGCCCCCTCAATAGAGTGCGGGACCCCAGAAGCAAGGAAAGTACATCTCGACAGCCAGAAACTGCGTTGTTGCTATTTGCGGTAGTCGCAAGGAGCTGAAACTCCAAAGTGCCACTCGTTTGAAGATTGCCGGTTGTGAGTGGTGACCTGCACTGTAATGGGAAGAAGTCCCCAGAGGTCCTCCCTCTTGTCTCCACGACTGAGGCCCAGGAACAGGACTACTCTGCTGCACTTTTTCTTCAATCTAAAGGTACTGTAAAGTCTGAGAGAATTTACCTCTTATTGTACAGTTGCTTGCATCTTCTACTACTCGCACGCCTAAACAGCTTGTGGCCCTACATTGATTCTTCTTTTCTGCAAAGACTTCTAAAACATTGTGCAAATACTTTTCTACTTAACTACCAGAAGTGCTTCAGCTCATATAGACTTTTGCCTGTTGACTTTGGCTTAACCTGTTATACTGAAGGACTGTGCTTGGGGGATCCAAATGTATTTGCCTGCTTAAGAATATTGTGATCTCTTGTTTGTTCTAATAACCTTTTCCTTTGACCAAGTCCTAAGAATGTGCTAAATGCAACAGTAAGATATTAATGCCCACAGCACCTTAGATATTGAAGTCACCTGAGGGTGTAGGTTGTGACTGTGGGCCATCCCAAAAGCGTCTTTACTGATTTCGAAACTAAGAGTGTCTATTTATGGAGTGTATTTGTGTGTTGCTTTTATATTGCTCCCTTCTGAAGAAGGCTTAGTTTAACTGACTGATAAATTAATAAGTGTTTATTCAAGAAACCTTGTGTGTAAGTGTTTATTTGAATACTTGTCGCTGTGTAACTCCCCTACAGGTCACATTGACCCCTCTTGAGATCAGCCTGGCTGCTCAACACCCTACCAGCCTCTGTAGTACATACTTATACCAAAGGTTGGGTTCCTATTGCCAGGAGGCCAGGGTTGTTGTAGTGCATCCAAAGGGTACTGCATACAATCTTGCTTAACAGTCTGTGAGGGAGTCGGGTTTGAATCTCCACCTTCCATTTACATTGGTCATTTTAATGGAAAATGGGACCGGGGTGTGGTTAGAGAAGGTTCTCGGAAAAATGGTATGTGTAGTTGAATTTTTCACCAGTGTGCAGTCTAGTAACCACACATCAATAAGTCAGTACGAGTCGTGGACTGTAAAATAGTAAGTACACTTTTTTTTTTTTTTTTTTTTTCATTCCACCACTGCCTCCACACATCCACCAGGTCATACATTTCATTTAATGCCAGGAGAGCTTTGGCCGCTCCTCCCAGTGGTCTTGCAGCTGCTGATGTCCTATCAAAGTCGAGGTCAGTGATTGCATTGAAGTCTCCCCAATCTAAATTTATAATCTATGAAACTGTGTAACTCGTCATAGACCTTAACAAAGAATTGTGCCGAGTTCAGGTTATGGGCGTAGACATTAAGGAGACAATTTGATTGCCCATAACATCCACTGCCACCTTGATATGACCTCCCTTCCGGGACACTTATGCCACATTAGGATTTCTAACTCTTAAGAACATATCAATATCCTGACCCCTCTCACCCTCCACGAATGAGTGGACATTGGTGATAACCATTTCTCCCCCTGTAAGCCTTCATCAAAACGGTGTGTGTCACCCTTCCAACAGATGTTTCTTGTAGCATAATTATATCAGCACTGTACCTTTTCAAGTAGGATAGACCCACGTGGGCTTTAATGACATTGTTCAGGTCACCTGCATTCCATGTAACAGCAGTAATGTTTGTATAAATGACCTAAATCTCACACACAAAGTCTGTCATTCATCGTAGTCTTAGTAGTGGAGGCTTTTACAGTATCCTCTCCTGGCAAGTTAGTAAGTGTTTTTGTAATACCAAACAACTTAATTCTAGAGTACCACGACGTGTGATGTGACATTGAGTGATAAGGAAAAAAAGGAAAAGGCACTCTCCTGCCACAGTTGCCCCTGCATTCGCTAGTGTAATCGTACCCTGACAATTTAGTGCATATACTCCAGTATAACCTGGTATTGAGGGAACACTCGATTGGGCTTAACACTCAACAACCCCATGTTAGATAGGATCTCTTAGAGCTGCACATCTTACAAAAAGCAACACTTCTCTGCCCAGCCAAATTCCAGGGTGACCCTGTGGTCTCATCCCTTGTTCTTTCTCCCCAGAGTTGGTACCAACTAATTGAGTGTCAATATAATTGGAAGCATCGTCATCTGAGGGGAAGAAAAAGGATTAGTCTCCGTGTACGATCATGATGTGAGACTGGAATAAGATTTGGTAATTCATGTTTTTCTTGCGTAGTGGCTTTTTTTTACATCCAAGAATATTTTCTTGCCTGCTTGGACTGTGGGACTGAAGCTTGGGAAAATTCTGTATTTCATATTTTCGAAACTTAGTTCACTCTTGCTTTGAGAATAAGGGCTCTATTCCTATAGTTGAAGATCCTCGGGATCACTGGGCGCAGGGGCCTACACATCACTGGCCTTTTGCCCGTTGTCCGCTGCGCACCCTCTACCAGGAAATTACTTGAAAGAATTGGCTGGCCCAAAATTTCAGGTAAGTGTTTTTCAAGAAAGAGGTCATGGGGTTGCCGACTCCAGCATCTCAGGGATGCAAATGTTTTCACGGCTTGATCGAGATTCTAAATCCTCATACTCCTATGTCCGTCCCCTTCCCCCCCATACTTGTGGGACATTCCGTCCATCGGGACGGGACCAGACCACTTTTTTAAAGCATCAAAAATAAAAATATTGCCCTTTTTTATATTTACGCAGGGCCACTGCACGTGACTGTAGGCCTGCGCTCCTGAGCTGTGCCCAGTGTATCAGTCCTTTTCTACACGCAGTCGGGGGCAGGCGCACTTGCATCATGGGGAATATTTTTGTTCCCTTGTCCTACATTCATGCTCTGGTTCCATGGTCATCTCTTCCTCTGTCTGGGATTCGTGTCATGTTCATCCTGCAAACGTCTCGTTGCTAGGGCGGATCACGACTCTCTTTGCCTGGAGTGCTTAGGTGCGGAACACAGTTGGGACTCGTGCTTCTACTGCGACTCACTTTCCATCCGGGAACACCAGCATCGCCTTGTCAGTTTGGAGGAGGTGTTCCAACGCCGCCTCCCACCACATTTACAACAGTTCATCGAAGGAAAAAAAGGAAACGGCTGCTAAGTTTGTTCCTTTTCAAGGCATCCTGGCTAAGGGACTCCTTCCCGGGGTCTTTTGGGGTCCGGGAGGGGCTCAAGTGGCTCTATTACCCGGGATTCCCCTGAGGTGTTCCGAAAGGGATAAAACAGGCACTCCGGAGAATCTCCGAGGTCCCCTGCAATGGGGCTGCCAAAACTGGATCTTATTCTCAGGTTCCCCTTTTAGGGACTAAAGCTAGGCACAGCACTTCTGTGGCTAATTTCACTGGGATCAGCCCAAGGTTTCCACATCTGGCACTAAGTGTACTGAGCCTCGGCTCAAGGTCCCTAACAAGGTGACTAAACAGACCGTGGTTATCCCTGAGGGTCTCCTGTGTGAGGCTATCTCGAAGACCAGTAAGATTGAGGGTCCCCCTTTAGGGCTTCAGCTTCACTGGGTGGCTCCAAGCCTTCCCACACTCAGACCTGTGGTGGAACCAATCCTGCTGAGGGGGAAAAGAAGCGGGCAAGCACCAGAAGTCTTGTGACCGGCTACGCTGAGGTTCCCTTATTTGGGGCTTATTCATTGCATTCCCCAAGGTGTCTCAAACACTCTAGATCTGCTAGCACCGGCTTTGCTGAGGGTCCTTGTAACAAGGTTAAAATGGAACATAAGATCCCTGAGTCCCATGTGGTGACCACAGCCTTACTTACACCTGTAACGCAGTTCGCCTCAGACGTTTACAAAATGGCGGCCCACAAAGCCATTTTGACTACCACTGACACCACCGTTCACTATGGCTGGTGCTGAGGGACCTGTTTTTGGGGCAGAGCAGCCTTTTCCCCGGTTTGTGGACAAGAACCCGTTCCGCCCTCTGTTAGTATGCTTGGACTCCGCTGCTGCATACAGTCTCGCTTCCTCTTATGTCTGTGCCTTTGATCTACGTGGATTTGGTTGGTGGGGGACAATCCTGGCAACCCTCCTCCTTGCGGTAATGGGAGTATGCCCTTTCCGAGCGGCCTGTGCCCACTTCAGCTCCTAGATCTTCGTCTGAGGATGTGTTTTTTGGCAAGTTTCAGATGCTTATGTATTCTGATCCCATGAAGACGTACTTTGATTTATTTATGGAAATGTATCCTAAGCCGCCTGAACCAGCCCCTGCTTCGACAATCCTTATGCAGGATCCGGTAGTGCCGCCGCCTCCACCACAACCGGTGGGGCCTCCTCCTCCACTACTTCCTCTGCCTCTTTCCCCTGTGGAAAAAACTCTGGTTGCTCTGTCAACTACGCCCTCTGGCCCTGAGGAGCCACGTGCGGCGGAACAGACTTCTGCTCCTGCTTCAGTGGATGAGGACCAGGCGTACCAGGACGGCGATGACCCGCCCCGCTCTATTCAAGCCTTTCACGACCAGGTGCTGGATATGATGGTGCTTGGGTATTGGGATGTCTAGCAACACCAAGTTCCACAAGAGTAGGTGCTTTCTGGAGCCTTCCCTCTGTCGACACAGGAGCGCACCGGCCTGTTCCTCCAGAAGGACGTCCTGTCAGAGGCCCGTAAGGGCTGGGAAAAACCTCATTCCAGGCAGCACCTAAACAGGAAAATTGACTCTTGCTACAAGCTTCACATGTCTGAAGTATCCTTGTCCTCATGCCCGCTCTCCTCTTCCACGGTGGTGGCAGCAGCTATGCTCCAGTCGAAGCCGGCCTCTACATACTCCACAGCAGTGTCTCAGCTCCTTTCCAAGGAGGACAAGCTTCTTGACGCCATTGGGGGGAAAAAGGTTTTTTCCAATTCGGCTCTTCAGCTGCTTCAGGCTAATACTGAGCTTTTCCTGGTGGCTGCTAATGTCAAGCTGTGGAAGGAGCTTGCTGAGTTTTAGGAATGTATTCCTCCTGATGGACTCAAAGACTTTAAGGGCGGCTTATCTGATTCCAGGATTCTGGCACAGGATCAACTTGAGGCTGCGGCCCATCACGTAGACACTTCCGCTCGGGGCCTTATGGTCGGAGTGGACATCTCCCACCAAGCGTGGCCGCATGCTACAAAGTTTTTGAAGGGAGTTCAGGACAAGGTGCTTGATCTCCCCTTTGAGGGTGAAGAACTGTTCCACGCCTCCATGGATGGGTAACTCACAAAGACCAAGGCAAGCAGTCAAATTGCCAAGTCATTGTCTATCCTTGCGAAAACATCAGCAAAGGCACCTTCTACTCAGAGGTCAGGGTCTCAAATGAGATCCTTCTCTGGTTTCAGAGGCTTTCATGACCGCTGTGCGCGCCACACTGGCAAGGTGGCCGGTTTTTCTCTCGCCCAGCAGCCTCCTCTTCAGCAACGGGTGGTCTCTCCGCCGATAAAACATCTAAATTATATTTTCAATCAGTCGCAAGAGACTCCGGTGGGAGGACGAATTTAGTCTCATCTGGAGGCGTGGCAGTCCATCACCGAAGACCAGTGGGTTTTGTCAGTCGCTCGGGCGGGTTTACGCTTGTCCTTTCCCCCTACTCCACCGTCTTGCCCTCCTCTCCAGCAGACCGGGTCACCCTCCCTCAGAACAGAGTTACAGAAACTTATAGACCTCATAGCAGTAGAACCGAGGTACAGAAACATCTAGACCTCAGAGCAGTAGAACCTGTTCCCTGGCAGGAGCAAGGGGAGGGCTATTCCCATCCGTTTAGTGCCCAAACCCAACCAGGCTGCCCTGCGCACTATCCTCAACCTCTCCCAGTTCAATCTCTACCCCAAGAGAAATTCAAGATGATTATAACATTGCCAGATGAGGGCGAGTGTCTCAGTTTGGTAGACCTTCAGGATGTTCTGATCTGGAGTCCGCATCTAAAATATTGGAGGTTCGCTGTGGGAACTGCGCACTTCCAGTATTGTTTGCTTCCATTAGATCTCCGCTTGGTACAGCGTGCCTTTACAAAGATTATGTTGGTCATCATAGCATTCCTCAGACTGCAGGGAATTCATGTGTATCTATACTTGGACAATTGGTTCCTGCGCAGTCCTTGCCCACAGGCTGCTGCAGCCAATCTTCAGTCACTGCTTCAGCTCCTGTTCCATCTCGGGTGGTTGGTGAACTGGTGGAAAACCTCGGACGGTCTCTCGACCTGATCTTTCTGGGTTTCTGTTGGGATACTGTCAGCACCAGAGTGTTCCTGACAGAGGACAGGCTTGCAGACCTCTTGACCATGTGCCAGCTCTTCCAGCAGTCCTACCTATATGTCGGTCTGGTGGTTCCAGAGACTTCTAGGCCTCATGGCCTCTTGCGTCTTAACTCTTCCGTTTGTACTCCTGAAAATGAGATGCACTCAGCTTGCTCTTCGGAGCTGCTGGTCCCAGGCTATGGACCCGTATTCCAAGATGATTCTAGTTCCATCCTGCATGAATGTGGATCTTCAATGGTGGTCATCCACCAGCAAACTTTCACTGGGTACCTCCTTCCAGGAGCCCAGCCCGGAAGTAATGGTTACTACTGACTCCTCCCTTTTGGGGTGCAACACTGCGTCACCTCGAGGTGTACGATTTGTGGATGCCTCAAGACGGGCGGTTTCAGATCAATTACCTACAGCACCTGGCAGTTTCCTGGCGCTATAAGCTTTTCAACCCTCTATCACCAACAGGGTGGTTCGAATTTGCATGGACAATTCTGTAGCGATGTTCTAAATCAACAAACGGAGGCACCAGGCCTTCCCTCCTGGTGGACCTTGCTATCCTAATTTGGAATTGGGCTATCCAACACCATGTCTGGCTCCAAGCTGTGCACATTCCGGGCCACATTAGTGTGACTGCAGACTCCCCCAGCCGCCAATCTCTGGCGAATTACGAGTGGGAGATGAACACTGATGTTCTCACCAAGATCTTCCAGCAATGGGGTACTCCAGAGGGTGGACCTCTTTGCAACCTCATCGAACAGGAAACTTGCTCTTTATGCTTCCAGGGACAGGCTCAGAAGGGTCTTCCTTGGGGGACGCTCTTGAGATCTAGCAGAACAACGGGAGAGCTTACGCTTTTCCTCCTTTAACACAGATTCATCGGTCACTTTGGAAACTCAGGAGTGCATCGAACTGCAGTCTCCTCTTCATAGTGCCTTGGTGGCCAGCCAGGTTCTGGTTTTCGGATCTGCAGCACCTGTCGGTATCCTCGCCGATCAGGTTGCCCCAGATTCCCGACCTTCTTCACCAGAGCAATCACCAGTTGTGGCACCCCTCCGCACAATTGCTCAGCTTGGCAGCCTTGTGCCGGAGTTCCGATCATTGGCGCAGTTCAACCCCTCTGAGGACAACATGCGTACAATTCAAGCATCACAAATGCCCTCTATGAGAGCTCAATACAGGAGCAAGTGACTCTGTTTTTGTCATTTGTGTCTAGCCAAAGAGCTCGATCCCATGCATGCTTTTATTGACACTGTTTTGTCTGTATCTGATCTTGCAGCCTCTGGCATACATGTCTATCATGCAGGACTTATTTGTCTGCTATTGCGGCTTATCTATCTACATGCAGTTGCTCTTTTTCACTGGCTAATCCAGTCATCAAGAGATATTTTGCAGGTCTTCGTATTTTCCCACCCCTACGGGCCCTCATCCCAAATGGGATCTGAATGTGGTCCGCAGCGCTTTGTCACAAGCCTTTTGAGGTTATGGCCACTACCAAACTAGATCACCTTTAGTGTTAGGTTTTTCTGATTATGGTTACATTGGCAAGACGCATAAGGGATTGCAAGCTCTTTCTGTGGTACATCCGTTCCTAACTTTCCATAAGGATAAGGTTGTACTTCGCACCCACCCTTCCTTCCTAAAGTTGTTTCTGAATTCTATTTGAACTTGTCTATCTTTATCGGTTTGCTTCCCGAACCCAGCCTCTGAGGCTGAGAGGGTACAGCACAACCTAGACTTAAGACGAGCTCTGAAGTTCTACCTCGATAGGACCAGTTAACTCAGAAGCTCCTCATAACTCTTTGTTACAAGTGACTCCAAGGGGAAACCAGCCTCAAAGGCATCCATCTTCCGTTGGATAGCTTCCTGTATTTCGGGGATATACATGCGCTTCTCACATGTATCAATGAGACCAGCCAAAAGATAAATCTTTGGTTCGTGATTTTGGATTTTGGTAGTTAGTTTACAAGTTTTATCTCCTATTCCTATGACATTTGCGTTTGTAGTGGTACAAATTGTGGTGTTAGTAGGTTCAGCGACTTGCTTTTTATCCTGATCGGCCTATTGGGCCTTCTCATTTAGCCTAACGTGCCAACTCCATGGACTGAGGTTTCACCCTTGGGGCTTTTTCAAGCCAATTCTTATGGCTAGTATAGAATCGATAGTTCACGGCTTTGTCCTTTAACTAGTATAACACTCCGAATACTATCGCTCTTTAGATATACTCACATAGCAATTAACTTTGGATTAGCTAACTCACAATCTGAATACACTTTGATGGCCTAACAAGCATGGACACAGTACAAAACAGCAGAGCCAAGTACCCTACGTCTAGTGAATTGATGTATATCAACCTTCTTAAGAGGCATATCATACTACATTAATTGATCTCTTATAGCTCCATTTGACCATTATTATGGCTCAGACTGTACTGACAGATATTGGGAATTAACTGATTCACAAGACCAGCTATTGCACCACCAATTACTATTACAGCACCAATTACTATTCAACACAAAGTAATATGACCTCAAAGACCACACTAACAAGTTTCACACTACCTCTGCAATTCATGATTTAACTTGTACATGTTTTACCTAGGGTGCCCATCAAGAGTTACTTATCTTGCTCCTACATCTAACAACTAATTTACACCTACCAGCATCAAAACACCCACATATACCCAGTATCAGGAATTAACATCGATCAATCTAACTCGGCCACTCTTATCCAATTTGAGCACACCCTAATCATGTGATACCTTTAGCAAATTATCCAACCACCATTATATCATATTGAGTCTATTTCTCACTGATATGGTTAGCCTTGTGTTGGGACACAGTGTAGTGACCAGTTAGTGCTTCCCCAAACTAGAATCATCTTTGAGCACAAGCAACATAGGAACATATGTTTATATACTAACAAATTGTCCAAGAACCCCCCCCCCGTCTTCTACTTATCTCTTTTTCTTGATTTATCTTAACTTTGTTCAAATGTACACTTTTACCCTCTTAAACCTTTGTAACTCCAAGTGTAGATACTGATACCGGACCTAATGAGCTAGGCGAGTTAGGGAGTAATTACAGAATACCTTTAAACTCTTAACTATTGATTCTTTACTAGCCATTAAAATTGCTTTGAAAAATCCCTAAGGGCGGAACTTCAGGCCATGGAGTCGGCCAATGGGCCGATCAGGATAAAAAGCAAGTCCGAACCTACTAACACCCCAATTTGTATGACTACAAACACAAATGATATGACTGAGATAAAACTTGTAAACTACAAAATCACGAACCAAAGATATATCTTTTGGCTCGTCTTATTATTGATACATGTGAGAAGCGCTTATAATGGAGGATCCCAATCTAGGAGGAGAAAAGGCTACACAGGCTAGATCCAAAAAGGGCACTTAGTTTTTACATATCACTTATGGCGAAAATAAGACATGACCAACTCTTTGTGGGGTACACCGGACATAAATTGCGTCTGACGGTCACAAAGCAAACATTATCCAGATGGATAATCCTAGACATTACAAAATGCTACAGGCAAGGATCCTCCAGAAGGCCTGAGGGCGCACTCCACAAGGGGCATGGCTGTCTTCTGCCTTGCAAAGAGGGGTGCCGATAAATGACATTTGTGCAGCAGCCATCTGGTCTACCATTCATACCTTCACAAAACCCAACTGCCTGGATTTGGCTTCAGGCCAGGGAGGAGGATTTGGAAATGTGGTTTTGCATTCTGTCCATGACAAAACTTGAGAATGAAATTCATCATTTGAAAATTCGTACTCCCTCCTCCGAACCTTAAACTGCTTTGGGAGTCTATCTAAAGTTGAGGAATACATGGGAGGACACAATCCATTCGAAGAACAAGTTAGTTACCCTTGGTACCATTCTTTTGACGGTATGTTCCTCCCATGTATTCCTCAACTCCCCTCCCAGCTTACCCTGCAGCTAACGCTCCTTAATTGTCTGGTACTGTTCTTGGACACGCTAATGCGGTAAGCATGTGGAAAGAAGACGAAAAAACAAATTTAAGCTAACGGGCACTGTGCTCGTTATATATACCCGTGATGACCTCAAGATGGAGACCCTTGAGAAACATCTAGTCGACCGCATCAACGCACAGTGCCCTTTGCCGAAAATATTTTCCGAAGCAGCTGATGCTGGAAGGAAGATATGTAAAGATCAGGAATACGTGGGAGGAACATCCATTCAAAAGAACGTTACCAGGGGTAATTAACTGGTTCATCCTTCCGGAACCAAGCACAGACCTGCATCTGGCGCAGATGGTCAATTCCTGCACAGCCCCTTAGATCCATAACAAAGCAATCATTTTTGAAACAATAAGTCTTCAATTTTGTACGGAAAGTAGTAAGAGACTGTTTCCCGAAGGTCAGCAGGCATTGCATTCCAGAGACGGGGGCCCTTGATTGAAAGGCATTGGTTACCCTGAAAGACAAAATGGGAGGGTGGCACGACCAGCAAGATTTGCCCTATCGAGCAAAGAGAACGAGTTGGATGATGGATTTTAGAATCCAGGTAACTGGGTTCCATACCCTGAATACATTTGTTTATTAGGCACCGGGATCTAAACTTGATCCTTTTCTGGACAGGCAACCAGTGTAGCTTTCTCCGATACAGAGAAGCAGATACCTTTTTGGGGAGATTGTGTGCAAGGCTAACTGCGGAATTCTGGACCACTGGGAGTCGATTTAACTCGCTCACTAGAGCTCCTTAAAGAAGAGTGCAGCAGTAGTTGGGTCTAGAGTTAACCGTTGTCCCCACAACCACGCACGACCCGGTTCGGAGATAAATGGCAGAAGCGGTTTTAGTAGCCTAAGTTGGTAATAGACAGAACTGATTAACATGAGCATTCCAACCCAGTGATGCCTGCCATATGCAGCCTAAATTGTTTACCTTGCCAGAAAAGGCAGTTGCAACATCAGAAATGGCAGGGCAGGAAATGGTAGCATGGAAGTTAATTAGTGGATTTCTTTGGCCAAAAACAATGACTTCTGTTTTAGAGGGAATAAGTTGAAGTTTGCTTTCAAGTGTCCAACATTTTATTGCATTGGCACAGGCCAAAATACTTTCGATGGCTACTGGCGAGGATTTTAGTCTGGCATTCATTTGTGTATCGTCCGCGTAGGCATGATAGTTCAATTCAAACCTAGCCACGATATTCATTAGTGGCTTAAGGTAAATATTGAACAATATCGACCCCTGGGGCACTGCATTGAATGGGAAGAATGTCAGAGTAAAAGGTTCCCAGCTTGACTGCTTGGGTCCGAGCTAGCAAAAAGGAGAAAAACCATATCCATGCGCCCTGAGACCCCGGCAACCTCGGTGAGTCAACTGCCCGAAGTGAAACGCATCGAAGGCCGCTGATGAGTCTAGCATGATTAACATACTCATGTCTCCTTTATCAGCGGTCCTAAGAATATCTCCCCACACTGCCACTAGGGCTGTCTGTTCCATGCCCAGATTGGAATTTGCCAAGAATGAAATTCTCCTGGAGCTGTGTGGTAATGACTTTTTTCCAAAATCTTTGATGGCCAAGGCAGACTGGCAATGGGATGATAGTTGTCAAGATCTTGATGATCTAAAGAAGGTTTTTTAGTAAGGGAGTAAGAAAAGATTCTGGGGGCACACTTCCCCGAGAAAGTGCAGGATTCACAAAGTCTGTGTCTTTAAGGAATGATGCATGTTGTCTTGCCAGATATGCTGGGGGCGAAGGGCGCGTCATGATTTGTTGGGCACATTCAGGGGACTATAGGTCCTTTATTGTGGCAAACAGCTCCTTAGATTGATACTTAATAAAGTTGATCTGTTTTGGCAAAAAACAGTGATCTTCCTGTTAATTCTTTTTTTTTTTTTTTTTTTTTTTGTTTTTTATATAACCAGCCAGTGCTAATTTTGCATTTTGGCAGTCGGTAAATCCCCATGTTTTTAGGCATTGAATTAGTTGGGAGTAAATTCTTAGCTTTTACGGCCGTCTTGTTAGGGAAGACATATTTAAGATGAGTCTAAGAAAAAGATTAACGTGCAACAACTCTGGAAAGTATTCTTATAAAACAAATATCAAAATTCTTAAGACCTTATCAAGTGTCACGCCTGTGCTTGCTCTACCAGTGTAAGAACGGCACAGCATCTGGAGGCTTTCTGTGGAGGTATTGGTTTGGAGGGAAACCTATACAAATGAGGAAGGACGTGAGAAATGAGTGTTCCCCTAATGCCACTCAGCCCCAGGCAGAGTTTTAGTTCAAATCCCTTTTTCTCTCTGGCGCTAAAAGTACTTTCAGCTTAGCAAGAGGTTGTTTGGGTGTTGGGTTTTACGGGATGTGTGTGCCATTGCAGCTTCCAGGCTGTTCACTGGACCTTTTGCCCGACACTTCTTGTCATTTGGGCTTTCAAGAGTTTGAGTGCGCTTTTTTTTGTTGCTATTAAACCCTTTTGCTAAGAGATATTTTTGACAAGTTTATTCACCTTTTTCTGCCTTATAGGGCCCCTCATTTCTCATGGAATTAGAATGTAGTCTTTGCAGGGTTGGATCGCAAATCCTTGGTAGTCTATGGCCTCATATGTCAACTTGTTTCACTACTGATCGCATCAGCTTGTAGGATTGGCCTGCTTTAGAGCCCTAAAATATCTTTCCTTAAGGACAACCTGATTTTTGCACACCCAGCCTTTATTTCTTGGGTATTTTTGGACTTTTTTATAAATCTTTACTGACATTTGTCCCAGAGTCCTCCACATAGGCGGAAAGAAATCTTCATAGTCCTGAGGTATGTTGGGCCTTGAAGTTCTATCCGATTAGGTCTAAGGGCTTTCATTCATTGGGGTGTTTGTGCTCCACAGTGGTTCTTCACCTGGGCTGGCGTCCCAAGTGGACTGACTGTTGCACGCTGGCTAGTCTCCTGCATTGTTAAGTTATAAAATATCATCGCTCTCCACCTAAGGCATTGCACATCTCTGTGGTGAGAGCTGAGGTGGCATTGGTAGCCTTCCAGAGACATGTTACATAAGATGACATCAAGGCGCTGCCACTTCGGCCTCACCCTCTGCGTTCTACAAGAAATACTGCACTCACATCCGCTTGTTGTCTGCAGAATGGTTTGGCCAGGCGATGCTGCAGAACTTATTTGGTTAAGATCAGGTTAGGCCACTTCCCTTTTAGGCTAAACTGCTATGTTATCGCCCAAGATTATGAAAGATGGGAGACTACAAGCATATATACCAAGATCTAATGGGAGTAAGTAAAAGTTACCCAAAGGATTGGACTATGTTCCTAATCCATAGTCCGTTTTTCTCCAATTTCCTAGAGCCTTCCCCCACTGAACTAGACTTCAGTCAAATACAGCCTTCTTGGATGGAAAGGGCCCGACTTGGCGAGTCGTAATTGCTGAGAGGAAATATCTTTTTATAGAAGCTATCACTGTATTATTCGGAAAATTTTCTTTGTTTGTTAGAAAAAAAGCAAATATGGGGCGTGGCCAGCCGATGGAGCATGCAGACATGTGCTCCGGGCAGCCTGAGGCCCTACTCCCCAAACCCCCACCATTAAATGTGACTGTGGAACCAAAACCCTCTCCCAAGGTAGCAGAGAGGGAGACTCGATCCTAAGAGGCACTGCTCCACCCTTCTCTGCAACAGAGCCACTCCCTGCATGAACCTTTGAAGGCTGGCGCCGACTTCACGATTCAATCTGAAGTCTGCTCTACGTAAGCAGTGTGAGTTGTGGTGAGCCAGGCATCCCCTGACATGGAGCCGAGTCAACCAAACCACTGAGTCGGACCTGCGAGGCGCCCTGTAAACATTCCAACGCCGAGTTGGGTTCATCGGAGCGAGTTGATGGTGGGCGACGTGCGAGGTGAGACAGCCCAGCTGTTTTGCAGAGGAGCCTCCAGGTACTCGATCTCTGGCCGCCCTGGAGCGGTACGAATCTGTGATGAATAATCCCGGGCCGCGCCCTGTTTCAGTCAGCTTTATTGGCCGGCATCT
Organism: Ambystoma mexicanum; assembly: GCF_040938575.1. Lineage (NCBI taxonomy): Eukaryota > Metazoa > Chordata > Amphibia > Caudata > Ambystomatidae > Ambystoma > Ambystoma mexicanum. The sequence goes on from NC_090934.1 coordinate 209,340,594, forward strand.
GGTTGAGTGTGGAAGCAGGTGAAGCATGAGATGAGACGGGAACCCCAGTGGCTACATAGGGCCCGGACTTCTTGGGGCACCACAAGTGGGGTCTCCCGCATCACACTCCATCGCCACCCTGAACCATGTCGAGCGACAAAGCCCTTCTTGTCTGTGGTCTAGTTGGTTTCTGTGGTCTTGTATTTCTGTTTGGTCAATACAAGACCGATGGGACACAAAATCCTGGCTTGTTGGCCTATTTATCTGAGCAGTGTCCTCACTCTTGTTAGAGATGATCAAGTCAAAGGTGGACATCATGAAAGCGGCAAGAACCTTTTGAGGCCATACAATTACAAGACTTGCACATTAAACTGTCATGATTTAGCCCATTTAACCCTAGCTATGTGGAAAAAGATAGAACCTAGTCACGTTATGGCATTGAGAGCGCAACAGCAGTTATAGATGGGGCTACTCTTTCAAACTTCTCTTTACACATGAGAAGAGACGATACTCTATCTTCTCTTTAGCTGACGCCATGTACCTGATGGGCACCTCCCCATCATCAGGTACCTCGCTGCCGAATGAGAAAGGATCTGGAGAGGAGGGTCGACTCACAACGAAGCACCTACATCCCATGGTGATCCCGAAACAGCCTGAGGAAACACCGTGACAGTGCCCTTTGCTCATATCTTTCTGAAATCACCGGTCGGTTTCACCTGCAAGGCTGGTTCTGTTAAGGCTGGGCCCACTGGAACTGCCTGCCATTTGAGACGATGGTAGAACTTAAGTTCTGGGCATGGGGAAAGACAGCGGGAGAACCGATAGGGGCTGGGGGAATACAGATGTTGGCGTCATGACTTATATTTATTGAGCGTGCACCTAGATTTGAGAAGCAATGCTGCACTTTACAGAGGTATACAAAAGCACTGATGCATAAAGGAGCACGTTTTAGAGGCAACGTGACCGATTTACAGCAGAGGGTAGTATACAGAGGGACTCGGGAGGGTTACAGCTGTACAGGGTGGCAAGGAGGAGAGGGGCAGACTGCATCTAGCAAGTCAGTTGGCACGGGCAATTGTAGGAGCAAGTCTCATGCTTACACAGGGCTCACAGTTGGGGGCATGAGTAGAGGGTCCCATAGTAAGTGTATGCATGAGCGGGGGCTGGTGCTCGAATTTAAGTCCCCATAAAAGGTGGTTTGTGCTCATGTTCTTGGGTTTAGGTGATTTTATCCTTGGAGAATTATTTCAACCCCAATCCAAGCTCCACATCCCATGCTCAAAGTCTGGTTGATTTGTGTTAAATTTCCTTTTTCTCTATTAATGTTTCTTCCTATCAGTTTGTTACTCGTCCTTGGAGTATTGCACAACCACAAATATCGGGGGTGGATCGTAGCTTCCAATTATCGAGGATTACTTAGGAGGGATCAGATTGGTGTCTCTGCACTTAATAGGCAAATTAAGGTCCCCGACCTACAAAGTGGTCCTTCAGCGATTGCACTTTAACGGCTTTGATGGCATTCTTGCTAAAAACACACTTGTTCCTGGGGGGATAAAAATAGACTTGTTGATGCAATGGATACGGCACAGTTTCAGGACTCTTGCCGCTCCAAGGAAAAAAGGAGTAGCTATCCTGATGAAAAGGTTTCTAGTTAAGGAAAACAGCAATTTTCAGGGTTACCTATGGCAGGGTGGGGATGGTTAAAGGCATGTACCTTGACCACAAACCCTGAAAATTATTTCTCTATGCGGTCCAAATGAGAACCATTTTTTTCCTCCACATGACAGCCAAATTGGGCCACTTTGTGGGAAGAGAGGCCATGATGGGCTTGGACTTTAATTGGGTTTTTGACCCCCTGAAGGATAAAACACTGGCCTGTTCCCAGGCGGCTGATGGTAGGAAATTCCAGGGTGCAGCCAAGGTATGTAGAGACTTCTCTTTAATTGAAAAATGTAGGTTCTTCTATCGGGAGGAGAGGGACTTTACCCACTATTTCGCGGTATACCAGAATTACCAGGTATCATCCACTCTTATCCCAAAAACCTGGGGGGATAGAGATTGGGCAGAGATTACTGTCGGGCCATGCTCAGGCGGTACTGGATCTAGAAAGTTCCATCTCGCTCACCTCAGCCCGCAAATGATGACTCCTCAATGACTATCTTATGTGATGTGGCAATTAGGCTCTACTTGACGGACACTTTAAAGAGGTTTTGTGAGCAAAATGATAATGGTGAAATGAGGGCAGCGTTGCTTTGGGGACCTCTTGAAGGCGGTCTTAAGTGGCAGGGGGGTTGATTCGCACAACAACAGCAGCATTGACAAAAGCCAAAGAACAGCAAAAACAAGCCCTGGAGTTGATGGTGGCACGGGTAGAAGGAGAACACAGAGGCACTCATTCAGGAGTTTAAGGGGACTTTAAACTTGTCAGATCACAATTAGAAACACTCCTAATGGATAATGCCATTACAGACTGCCTACAGCCAAAACAATTTTACTATGCCAAAGGAAACAGGGCTAATAAACAGCTTGCGACCAAATTGTACAAGCGCATAGCTCCATACATTGCCTAAAGACCCAGAGGGGTGGAGCATCACTGACAAATGATAGTTGGCCTCATGACACTTATATCAATCATTAGCCCCAGAGATCCGGGCCGAGCAGTCCAACATCTGGCAGTTTCGGAGCTCAACCCTGCTTCGACCGATCACCAAGGCGAACAGCGAAGGTCTGCAGGCTCCAATTACCCCAGAGGAGACTGTGATGAATCCAATGGAGTAATCACTAATTCCCCGGCGGTAACCCCCATCTCCTGTGGCATGGGGACGGGAGCCTCTACCTGATCCTGACCCTGGGGGCGACTATATTTGGGAGGATCACATGGGAGGAGACAGCTTTTGGGGAGATGTCATGACTTCATTGGCTGAGTCACGGTATCCCCCATTTACCTGTGAAGATGACCCATTTGTACCCAATACTCTCATGGTCTACTGCCGTACATCTACACCCCCTGTTGGGAAACCAGAGAAACCCTTTCCCAAAGCTCTGTAGATCAGAGTTCCATCCCTGGTCTAAAATGTGGAAGGTCCAAGACCATCTTTTCCAGTTCTAGATTATCAGAATGTAGAACTAATATATGATTTGGAACTGTTTAAAGTGATTTTTTTTTTTTACGTAATCAGTGACACTCGACAACCGTGGACTCCTTTTCGCACAATCTTCCAAATACTGGGACGAGGAGGGAAAACGCAATGCAGAATGAAAAAAGTCCAAAGCGTTCTAGTTGTTTTCAAAATGCACCTGTAGGCAGGAGATTTAAAGACCAGAGACCAACATGGGGTCTGCTGCTGCTTGAAGATGTGTCCTTCAACTGCAAAGCTTGAGGCCTGGAAGCACAAACCAGTGTGGCGGAGCCGATCGGCTCACCAGAAGGAGAGAACAGTCACGCTGCAGACACGCCAGGAGGCAGTGAAGAACATCTGGTCGTGCGGTACCGCAGAAAGCAATGTTTTACTTACTGGGATCTGAATCGAGACAGGCGTGCTGAGGCGAGGCTGCGGGAGCAATTCAGAGGCGAAAGCAGGCAGGCCACATTTGCTGCTTCAGCGCAAACGGGGCTTTGAATGCCAACAAGAGCTAGTGAGTCAGCCCAAAGGCTGGGCGGACACAGGGGCGTTTTGCAGACTTTACCTAATACAAACTGTGATAATTGAAGCCACAGAAGGAGAAAAAGTAAATCGACTATATGAGAAACAAGAAAGCATCTGGCAAATAAGACCCCTAACAAAATATCATTGTATGTAATACAAATGTGGGGAAGCCAAATCGAATGATGTTTCAAGGAGATTTTATATGCTCACTTTTCCCCAGAAGGTCAATGTCTCTAGAGCTGTGGTACTCTCCAGGCTGGACTACTGCAACATCCTCTTCCTTAATCTTCCTTCTTCATCCCTCCACCCACTCCAGCTTATCCAGAATAGGGCTGAGAGACTTATCCTTGGCCTCAAGCCCAAGGACCATATCTTTCCAGCCCTAAAATCTCTCCACCGGCTTGCGGGTGCTGCAAGGATTAAATTTAAGTTTAAATCCCTCTGCATCATCCATAAGGATGTCTGGGGCCGGGCCCACGCTGCCTGCAACTTGCTCTCACTAAATCTCCCTCCAGACCTTTACGCTCCTCCAGCTCCAACTCTTTGTGGGTCAAGCGTTTCTCTAAGCAGCGAGCTGGTGGCCGTTCTTTCCCCAGCTGGTTCCCTCCTTTGGAACTGCCTCCCCCTTCCTCTGTCTTGAGTCGGATTTCCTCAAAATCCAGAAGCTCCTCGAGACTTTACTCTTCACCTCCGCCTTTCCTCTCTCCCTCATGTGCTAAGCCCCATAGTTGCTGAGATTGGTGGCTAGGTCCTTATGTGCCCTTTGGGTCCTGGCCTCCTGTCCAAGCGCCTTCAGACCCCGTCCTCTACCAGCACTTGCCTTGGGCACCCAATAGCCTGTGCTCCCTCACAGGTTTGCACTTACTGTATTGGCAAGTGACCACTCCTTATCAAGTCTCTATCAGGCACTTACCTGTTGTCTGCAACAGGCTGACTTCCCTGGCATGCCATCCCCTGTGGATTCTCCTAGCACCCCCCCACCCTCTCTCTGCACTGTCTGAATGCTCACAAGGCCTAGTAGGAACGCCTTTTTACTCTCCCATCAGTTTTCTATTTCCCTGTTGTTCCCATGTTCCCTTCCCCCTTTGCCATGTTGGCGCTTTGGAACACAATTTCTTGTTATATACACGCCTTACAAATGCACAATTAACACATAAAGAGGCTATGCATAACAAAGTAAAAGAGGAACAACGTGTAAATGAGAAGTCCTGGCAGGAGAATATACCAGGCAGTTGCAAGTCTACAAGAAGAAATATAGAACAGTTTTCCAGACAAACGGAACTTTTTGAAACAAGTGTAACAACAAAGCTAAGCAGCTTTGTAAATAATTGTCCAACAGTTCTTTGTCATTCCTAGCCCACAACTGTACTAAGAATCATTGGAGACAAAGAATCATTCGTATTAAGAATTCTAGGGGAAGGGAGTTGCCACCTGGAGCCAAGGCTTTTTCGCCCTTGTCGGATGGTGCAACATTTGTGTTGGAGCGGTTTATTCTTCCTTTAACCCCAGGAGATTGCAAAAGAGTTATTAAAGACATATCCCTTTTCACCTTAGTTAAATTTATACTGAGGATCAGAATAGAACTTTTGGACACAAGAAAAGTTTTGATTTTGACATCTTGACACTGACATTTCCCCAACTATAACAAAAACTAAGGATCTTCCTCTTGGTGCAGGGTCAGAGGCCCTTTCCCAGCCCTTTTGCTTTTCAATAGGTCTTTAACCAAAAACATGCCTAGCTTGTGTCCGAGTTTCATTCCTGACTACTCACAAGATTCAGGTAATTAAAATGCTTCCCGGAGGGAAGACTTCTAACCTGAGTAAGTACTCTAACCTTTTTTACAAGACCTTCCAGAACATCTTGGTTCGTGGTTGGCAGCCCTATATAACTCCTATCTGCAGGCATGAGATTGGGGCGGAAATTCCCGATTTTGGCTGTAGATGGGGCACTCAAGGAATTCAGTAATATTAACTGTTCCTATCTGACACATACTCTGGGAGCATTCGGCCTGGGGCTGAGCTTCTGTCGGATGGTGCTGGCAAATTTGCAGAAACCATGCACCAAATTGAAGATTAATGGTCTAAGGTTGGATTTGGTACAGTTATGCAGAGGGTCCCAACAGGGCTGTCCCTTATCGCCACTGATATTTGCTTTAGCGATGGAGCCATTAGCTCAGCACATAGGAAATAACGACTGACTTAAAGGCCCGCCTCTCCTCAGGGTAGGTCCATAAAATCACAGTCTGTGATTGTTCTACTCCTCTTCCTAGGGGACCTGTGTTCCTCGCTCCCTATGCCACGCTTCAGGGTTTGAAAGAAATGTCTGGATTTAGAATTACCATTTCCAAATCATTCACCATGAATATCACTGAAAACCAATGGAAGATGAACGCTTTGCAATATGAATTCCGATTTAAGTGGTCAAACGCCTCCATGGATTATCTGGGGGTGAAAATCATGCCCAAACACAATGGTTTGTTTTTGGGAAAATGTTAGTTATGGGATAAGAGCAGAGAACACTTTAGTAGGTGGGAGTGACGGGCGATGTCGTGGCTAGGTCGCCTAGCGGTGGTCAAGAGCGACCCCACTCCCAAATTGTTGTTTGCCAAGTGTTTTAGATCCAAATACAATCTAAAATGATCAAGCAATTACAAAGTTTGGTCTTTCAGTTCATATGGGACAAGAAAATACTTGGCGTTCCCCACAGGATTCTTATGTGCATATCTTCCTTACCGTTCCTGTTCAAAGGGGCGAGATCATCGATGGGGGAAACCTCTTGCCATCGATAGGCTGCTAGTTATCCTACTGGGACAGGGGGTTCAGGCAATTGAAGATTAACCTCCTGCCTGGGTCCACTTTCTCAGATTACACAAAACCCAGATTTTACCCTCCGTCTCCACAAGAACGCTTTTGCTAACTGGGAAAGAGAGCGACTCCTGACATTGGAGAAGCTATACAGCGAAGACAAATCTCTAACGTTTGTACAATCTAGGAACACTTCCACTTACTGCAGGCTGAATGCTCTAGATGCATCCTATTGAGACACTGGATAACACAGTGAAAGGTGAAGGAGGCGGATACAAGAACACCTAGGGGCTTGGCGTATGTAGCAGTGTCATGTAGAACTATTTCCCAATGCTATGAATTATATGACAGTGTGTACATAACAGACTCTCCCCTATATGTCCATGTGGGAGACCGAGTTGGGCATCTCTTTCCCTATTGAAACTTAGTATTGCATATGAAATAGGTTTCAGAGAAGTTCCAGCTGCACGACAGCGAAAGGAATGTGCGTACATAATCTGTTACCAATGGTACTAACCCTGCATAGATTGCATGCCATCTTCAAAAAGTTATGCTGACAAAAGCGTTGCCTCTGAGATACCCCCCACCTCCCAACCCCTCAACGTTTGAGACAAGATGATCTATCCTGCAGGCCTCAAGCCCTACAGAACCTTTTGCCTTTCATAACCTCAGATCAGGTAATGCAGGGTTCCCAATTTCCCCCAGTTACATGTAGCAGGATCAGTAGGCATGTTAAGCGGACCCATGCAAAGACACTCAGATTTTCTTTAATACCCTAAATTGTACTCCTTTTGGGTTTTACTGTCTTCCTTTTTGTTTCTTCCTTTTCTTGGTTTTTTGAAGATGTTTTTATTGAAGTTTATACAAGGGTTCAATTTCACAACCAAATTAACTAGAGCTGGAAAACCTAGAGTATAGTTCAAATCATACACATGGTCCCATGTTGGGTAAATTGTTGTGAAAAAAGAAATATGATCAAAGCAATACAGCTGTACTATTCCAGCGCTCTTATCCCCCCACCCCCTTCCTTCCCTATTGGGTGGATGGAAAGTGAATAGTTGGATTACAGAGGATAAAAGGTAAACAAATGTGAACTTGATGGACGTTGATTATACTATAAATATCAATTACATATTGAAACAGTCTGGGGGAGTCAAGTCGTGACCTATTGGGTCTCATATTAACATTGACAAATGTATGCGATTGCTCTCGTTTAAAATATGTCCTTGTGTGATCTATAGTATTCTAGAAAAGGTAACTATTCCGGGTCAGTATGTGCATGCAATTCCAGTAATATTGCAGTTAGGCATTCCATGTCGTATAGTTCATAGGCTTTAATTATCCATTCCTCGAATGCTGGGAGATGGCTTCTCTTCCAGTGACGAGTGAGACCGACTTTTGCCACGAACAGTAAATTCCTTTGCATGTGTTGTAGCAGTGAATAGTTGTCGCCTTGTGTTTCGAGACTGAACAATAACAATGGGGGCAATTCTCTCTACCATCTCTTTGATCCATCCTAACACCAGTAGCATTACATGTGCCAGTATGTACATATCATACACTGTTTCTCCAGCACAGGGGACTTGAATTGGAATACATTTTGTAGAGCCTATGAGGGGTTAAATGCCATCTAAACCGAATTCTATTACAGATGTTGTATTGGACTGCCATTGAAGAGGACCAGATCGCTTATAGATTGCTCACCAAATGCATGATTCTTCATTGAGCTGGAGGTCAATGGCCCACTGTTTCTGGGTTTTGAGGGCATCATGAACAGCTCCTTGTTTGTTTTTTCCACGTATGTGCCAGATTAATCCTCGCTGCGCTCACCATGTGGGTAATGAGCGTGGCTCTGTTTCCATTGCTTGCGTATATATTCTCGATTGCCGCTGCTTGTAATTTTACCAGTGGGTCCATGGGGAGCTGCACCTGCGTGATTTCCTTGATATGACTCAGGATTTCCTTCCAATATGTCTGTGCCCGAGGGCAGGTCCACCACATGTGAATCATCTCTCACTTCCCCGCAGTCTCTCCAGCACAATGAGGAGTAACTAGCTTTGATAGAATGTATTCACTGTGGAGTCATGTACCATCTAAGGCATAGTTTGAATGCCGCCTCTTTGATTGAGGCACATTTAGAGCTCTTCGCTGCTTAATGCCATATTTGCCCCCATATCTTTATAGGTATAGGCTTGCCCACATCGATATATTCGCAATATGCCTTTTTCGGGTGTCCCTTCTTGTATGGGGAGTTCCAGCCCTATAGGTTGCTGAGAAGCTTCCTCCTTCACCTCGTTCGCTTTCGGGGACCGAAAACGTCTCCTTACATCCTTCAATTGTCAGGGGTACCCGGTCTATGTAAAATTATTTTAAGGTAAGATTCCTCCCTCCTCCCCAACGGGACCAAAAGTAAGGTTGTGTGCCTGGTGTAAAATCTGGGTTATTGGCCATTGGTGTGAGTGGGCCCCCCCCCTCTAGTTTTAGATTCTTATTTCTTAGGGCCTCATTCCAATACCACAGAGTACCTCCATTCCCTCTGTATCTCGGGCGTAAGAACCCCAGGTTCTCTAACAGGGTTTTTGTTTCTTCTCTTTCTACATAACCCATCGATTTTGGTCCTTTCTTGGGGGCCATTGTAGCATTGGTGCCACCTGCACTGCCCAAAGGTATCTACAAAATTCCGGCACTCCTTGCCCTCCCATTGCCTGAGTTCGGAAAATAATTCTTGGCTTCTTTCCTTTCCAAATGAAGGCCATGACCTTTCTTTTGTAGGTTCTGAATTACGGTGGGGGGGGGGGGAATTTTCAGTGGGAGTGCACCCATTATATATAAAAATCTGGGAAGCAAGGACATCTTAACTGCCACTATCCGCGCTGTCCAAGACAGCTCCTGCATATCCCATCTTTTCAGATCTTCTGTCAGGGTTGCCGGTAGTCTCGGGATATTTGCCCCATCAAGCTTCCTGTAGGTAGGTGTTTTAGGTTTATGCCTAAATAGGCTATGGGTCCTTGACTCTATTTTAGCAAATCATTCTTCTCCCACTCTGCTAGCTTATTGGGGTTTTCTGTGATATTAAGTGCGCTAGATTTAGGTTAGTTAATATGAAACCCGAGACTTATGCAAATTTCTTTTGCATTGTGATTGTGTGGGGAAGTGAGCGCTCTGTGTCCTTCAAAAAAAAGGACAGTGTTCACATATAGAGCTATTTTCTGGATTCCGCAGGTCCCCGTCTCCACCCCCTGGGATGCCTTGTTCTGCTCGTATTCCCTGTGCCAGCGGCTCCATTGCCATTGCAAAAATTAACGGTGAAAGGGGGCACCCCTGTCTAGTACCCTTGTGGATTGGGATGCTTTCAGTTAATTGACCATTAATCATCAACCTTGTAGATGGGTGGACGAAATTGCCCAGAACCATGCGGGAGAAAATCGGGCTGCATCCAAACTTCTCCAAGACCAGCTGCAGGAAGCTCCAGTCTAGGCTATCAAAAGCCTTAGAGGCGTCCAACGCTAATACCGACGTAGGCTTGCCTGTTCTCTGCATCCATTCGATGATATTTATAGCCCTACGAATATTGTCGTAAGTATGACGTCCTCTTACAAAGCCTGCTTGGTCCGGGTTAATTATTTTGGGTAGGATTCTAGCTAATATTTGTGCTAAGTAAATCTTTGCATCTCCATTTAGCAAAGAGATGGGATGAAAAACTTGCACATTCAGTTGGGTCTCTGTCTGGTTTTAAAAGGAAGACCGTAGTCGCTGGCCTCATTTCCCCTGTGACTTGACCGGTGTCTTTTTTTTTTTTTTAAATTTTTTTTTTTAATTTTTTTAATTTTTTTTTTTTATTAAAATGTTTTGTTTGACTTAAACTTTTCATTTGTCTGCACATAATCAATAAAACAAAAAGGAACCTTCAACTTAACTATATTTCCATTAGTAATGTCTGACCAAAATTTGATGACGGTAAATATCAATCGTTGATTGCTTCCTTCGAGGAGCTCTGCCCATCTTTCCTCTGTAGTTGCTTGTTTGCCAGAAATTTTGAAAGTCTTTATAGATCTTTTCTCCTTCAAGGCCGGACATACTATAATCACATGCAACAGGGTTTCTGGTCTGATTAACTTGCAAAAGCGACAGGCGTCCAATTTGTTGTTTGTTTTGCCTATCAGCGCTTGATATTCACAGGTTGGCAGAATATTCAATCGAAAACGCAAAAACAAGTCACGAATACTGCCACTGGGGAATTGTACTAAGTATTGAGGTAATTGGTTAAGTGCCCTCACCTCTGTTTCTGAGTGTAGGTGTCGTTTGAAAGTTTTCTGTGCTTCTATTGTTCTTAGCCAATCATTCATTTGTAATTTGCGTTTTGCGTATTGTCGTCTATTAAGTAACAATTCGTCTGATATCTTGCGCTGTCATTTTCGCTTTTATTTCATTCGACCATTTCGATAGAGCTGCTATTTGGACAGCTTTTTTTTTTTTTTTTTTTTTTTTTTTTTTTAGAATCTCTAAAGCTTGTATTTCTTCTTCAGACATGATTTTCCTTAGCAAGTCCATTTGCTTGCACAATACTATCGAGTGAACTGATTGTAGTGCTAATTCAAATCTTAGTCTGCTCATTGGAAATGATTGCGGCAGGGCGAGGGTTTTCCTCCAAAACAGCGCTTCATAGTACGATCATCTCATTATGTTTTGATTGACAATTGTCTCACTTGCATATGTAAGGATCGGGATTACTTTCTGTCTATACAGCAAGATTGTGGCCTTCATAGAAAATGTCCCGTATTTTGCATGAAAAAAACGTCCTTGTTTCATCCGGCGCTCTCGCTTTTCCTTCAATGTGCTGTTGCCATTCTGCTTCATTTGATGATGGATTGATTATTACACTTAGATATTTGATTATTTTAGTTGTCGGGAGCACTTGATTTCCTATCTGAATCTTCATTTTAGGTTGTTTCTTTGTTTTTGGAGTAATCGGTGTCATTACTCTTGTCTTGTCAATATTAATTTGTAACTTATTAACCATCACATACTCTTCTGCTTTGTTTACTGTATGTTGCAATCCTTTTAATGTTTTATCCAGAATAATAGTCATCTGCGTAGATTAACGTTTGGATTGATTCATTATTAATTTTTGGTGGATTTGCAAAGTTATTTTGGATTTTTTCTTCAAAGTCATACGTGAAGAGATTATAAAGACATGCAGCCAATGGGCAGCCTTGCTTCAATCCATTTTCCGATGGGATAAATTCTGTTACTCTTCCTCTCGTCATTCAAACACATATCGACGTATTGGAGTATAATTCTATTACAGGATTTAGAATGTTTGGCGGACAACCCCATTGTCTTAGCTTAGCCCATAACAATTGTCTATTTACTGAATCGAAGGCAGTTTTTAAATCTACCAAGATGGCATATAGTTGTTGTGATTTAACGATTGCTTCATATTTCAACATGTTCAGCAATAGGAGATTGACATTGGTGCCTATTGGTTTTACAAATCCCGTTTGTATAATAGCTTTTTTGTTGTTATCTCTTGCCCATTGAGTCAGCTTTGTTTGACTGAAAGCAGCAAATAGTTTTCCCAAAGGGTCCAGTAAAGCTATCGGTCTGTAATTAGCAGGATCTTTTTTATCTCCAGTTTTGAAGATTGGTATCAAGACCGCTGTCGTCCAGGAATGAGGTATCTTTTTCGTTTTAGCAATTAATCTTAATAAGTGGCTCATGAACTTGGCCCACTGGACTGGGGATTTTTTTAGATCGCTATTTGCTAATCCATCAGGTCCTGGAGTTCTAGAGGATTTGAGACAATTGATGGTATTAATAATGTCTTCATTCTCCCATTTAAGGTCCCTCTTCATACTTGTCTGTTCCGTATTATGATATAATGTTGAGTAGTGCTTCACCCATCTACTTGCATCAACTTCTTGGATCATGTTTTGATTAGCGGATGACATGTTTAACATTGACCATAAATTTCGCGTATTTTTTTCTTTAAGAACTCTCAAGATTACTTCTGCATCATTCTGTTTTAATGAAGCTTTGATCGCTTTTATTTCGTTAGCGTACTTGTTCTTTGCTTTTTTTTATTTCGATTTCAAAATTAGGTCCCCTGCTTTTCCGCAGTTTTCGTAGGACTTTGTAGTGTTTCTTTTTTGTTTGAATTTCAATATTGAAGTAGTGGGAGTGTATTTGTTTTTGGATCTTCTTTTCACCCTTCTGTTGAAATTTTTCTAGTATCCAACCGTATTCCATTTTTGTTATCTTGTATTGGTGCATCTTCAAAGGTTACGATTATTTCCTCCAAATGGGTCGGTTTTATTCTGAGTCTATTCATCCCATTTGTTGGCTCCAGGTCTGGGAGTATTAGGCATTGGTCGGTTCTTATTTGAGTGGTCCATTCTATCTGTATTAAATGGTGATCGCTATCCTGCTGAGACAAGTTGGTTGTTGAAAATATTAATCTATTGATTCTTTCCGAAGTAAATATGAAATCAATGATTGAGTTGGAAGTTTCACTTACCCAAGTTGGTAAAGGTGTACCTTCAATATCTGTTGGTTGGGTACTAAAGAAGAGGTTCCTCTGGTTCGCTTCTCTCCATTTTGCTGCTCTAGTTGAGAGTACGGTGGACTCTAGCTTTCCTCCTTTTTTATCGAATAAATGAGTTAAGGTCTCCTGCTATACCGAAGTCCATTTCACTGTTCGTAATGGCCAGATTGTCAATTTCATCAAATATCGAATCAATGAATCTCGTCTCTGACATTGCCTTTGGGTTCCAGTATATATTAAATATGGATATCGCATAGTGTCCCTGACAGCAGGTGAAACGTCCTTGTTGTCTGACGAAATTTCAATAGTTACATATTGGGCCCACGGATGAATATTTTTGCTTGTTAAGATTGTCCATGTGGGAACTATTTTTGTTAGAATCAACATACCTGATGCTGGTCTACCCAAATGGGCTACAACCGCCGGATTGATTAAGGTACTTAACCCATCGCAAATTACCTCATCCTTTATCCTTGTATCTTGCAAACATATGATATCTAAATTCAGCAGGACTTTTGAGTGTTTTTCTAGGAGGTGTTTATTTCCTCTTGTATTCCACGATCCCAGTGCTATTGATTGCTTTTGAGCTACGTTCCTATTTGATTGTTATAAATAGGTTTTGTTACCAGTTTGTTGGGACGTTGAATTTGGTTTCATGTGTGGGGACTCTTGATAGTCACGCCATATGGGGTGCTGCAACAAATCGTCCTCTGCGTGCCTCCTTGGTCTTGCATTATTATAATTTTGAGAAGCCTTTGTCCCTATGGTCCGTTCCTCCTTGTCGGTTGCTTTATAGTATTTAAAGGGAGCCATGTTTTTTGCCTTTTTTTCTGCTGCCGCCCTTGTGACAAAGATTTCCTCTACGCCGAAACCAAGTTTCTCAAACTGATAGTGCGTGGCTAGAACTTTTTTGAATATATCCTGCTTGAAAAAATCAATTTGGACCTCTTCCATGTCTTGCTTATTTGGAAAAAGTACTAGGTCCAAATCATCCGATTTTTATTTTCTCCAGTTGTGGAATAGCTTTAAACAGGCGTAAAATGTTTGCTCTATTCATTATTACCGGTTCTTCTGTATTCTGTCATTGGATATAAAGCTATTCTATAGGCAGCTGTTGTGTCGTTTGGATTTTGAAATTTAGGTCTAATTAAAATTGGACTGGGTTGGGGAACCAAACTTTTAAGGATACTAGCTTCAGGAAGCATCTCACTTTCTAACCACGTTTCATCATTTGAAATTATTGAGTATTCCAAATCGCGGTCCACTGCCTCTTCTTCGTGAGATTCCATTAACATTTGTTCGGTTGCCGTGTCATGATATTCATCAACCAATATCAAGGTGTTATCTTGAGTTGATTGATATGGAATTATAATCGCTCATATCGTCAGCTGTTGATCAATTCTAGGAGTGATATTTTCCAGTTGGACAGGAGTATCTTTATTAATTATCTCCAGAAGTGCATCCAATGGATCGATTATTACATTGTCATCAACATTGGTATACTCTGTGTGTTATCATCTTTTTAGCTTCTTTAGTTTTTTGTTGAATATCTTTTTGATTAAGCGTCGGCTGCTTGTTATTTTTCTTAGCGTCCTCTGGTAATACTTTGTGTATTAAATTTATTTTCCTCAAAAATGCACGGGATCCATTTTGATTTCTTTTAGTTGTGTTTTTGCCTTTAGGTCTAATTGTCGGCTCTTGTCCTACAATTCCACATTTTGTAAGATCAAATATATCAAACGGGGTACACACCAATGGTTCGGTATTGACTGGGTGTGTGGATGTAATCAAGTTCGTTGGGACCATCGGGATCAATTGGGTCTCATGTTGAGCATTTTGATCTGCTTTATCTACTATTTTATCTCTTGATTCCGTTTGTGTATGGCATGTTGCGGATTGTTTGTGTTCCAACAAATACGGCTGTTTTTTTCATTTTCTCTTCCATCAATTTTTTGGTTGGGGTTGATACAGCCTCCAAGAGGTTCTGTTTATCTACCCGGTCGACTCTTGCGAGTTCTGCCAAACGAGATTGCCATAGTCTGGATATTTCGGCTTCTTGATTTAGATGATCTTGAATGGTATTTATAAATGTTTCCACATATGTTTGTTCCGTCGTTATCATAGCTAGCAGCGTTGCCTGATCTTTAGCGTCAACCATATATTCTTGAATCTTCAAAAACGGTAGCATTGCAGTTGACAGGACTGCAACCAACATATTTTGCAAATCTAGCATTGTTGTTGGGATTCTTTGTTGGGTTTCGGATACATGTTCTTGCTGTTCCGGTTGAACCTTTTCCGGGGAGGCATACGGTTCTTCCATCCTGGGCTTATCTATCACTTTAGTCAAGTCAAATGTCTTTTTGTCACCAAGTGAGCTCGATCTTGGGCGCATAATTGGTGTTGAAGTCTTGATGTTTTTTAGATGCTTCGGGGTATTTACCCCAGCAAAAGGTTTATTTCGTTTTTCTTGAGACTCCATTATGGCCTCAATTTCAGGGATATCGAGTGAAAGTCAGGCATTTCTGCATGATGCTGTTTTTCTTTGATCACTCTTATGGTTTTGTACTGATGAGTAAGTAGATTGCCAATGTAGTTTTGCCGCTTTAGCTAGTTCTTGCCGCGACGGTGTAACAAAGGGTTCTTGTTCACCTTGTTTCGTCCTCTTTATATCTCCTGGTTGTGCTCTCACATTGCTCTGCACCACTCGTAAGACTCTTTGGCTACCATTTGTTATTGGGACATCAAGATCTAGAATCTCAGAGTCAGTTTGGTGGCATCGAATGGTTCATTTCCACTTGGTGCAAGGGAGACTCTTTTTGGTCCTTACGCTCATTAAGAGTAAGTGCCTCAGATGTCGTCTGAGGGACAATGATTTTGGATATATATGCAGGGGATTCTTCCAACTTCCCTTGTAGCCTGGTTCTTGGTTTTTGGCTTTCCATTGTTTGTATCAGGCCCCAATGTGAATCGAATTAAGTGGAAGAGTTCTTACTCTTCAGAGAGTACTTACCACCGCTACCAGCCGCAAACGGCCGACAACAGTGCGCCCTTGACTCCTCGCGGGCTTCACGCCGCAAGGGTCGCGCTGCACTGTATTTGTGTGTCACTTCCTGGGGGTGTGTCTCAAAAGTCACGTGACTGATGTCACGTGGTCAGGCAGTCACAGGGCCCGCTCGCGTCAAACTGCTAGCAGCTCCAGGTGTTATGCTGCTAGACTTACGCGAATGGAGCAGGTCGAAGGATTTAGAGACGATTTCACAGATGCACCAATTTCACAGGTAACAAAAGCACCAGCAGGTCACCAGATTGAGCCTCCAGCGACAACAGCGCGCCCTTGACTCCTCGCGGGCTTCACGCCCCTTATATAGTTTAATAGGCGTGTTAGTGGGCCAGCCAGTACATTTTGAAGCGTTTTATAAGGGATTTGTTCCCTTTCAAGTTGTTAATGACTCCCCTCACCGCTTCTTCTGATATGGGTGCTTCTAGCTCTTGTCTATCACTCTCAGTAATTTGCAGCAATTCCGTTTGTGCTAGGAATTTCGTTTTTGTCTCCCTTTTGTAAATGGTCCCCTGATAGAGGTTTAACGTAAAATGCATGTATGACCTCTGCTATCCCCTTTTCATCTTTGGCCACCCCTCCCCCTGGATGTGTTAGTGGCCAAATTGAAAAAGCATAAGGACCGCAACCGCATTAACCAACCAATAGCCGATTGGGTTTGTCCCCTTTTATATAATAAGTTTGTTTTGTTTTAAGGAGGAGTTTGCGGATTCATCCGCGTAGTGAGCCTCTAATGTGGCTTTAGTTTGAGTTCTCGCCAGGCCCTTTGGGATTTTTTGTCTTCATATTGTGTTTTGGCTGTCTTTACTTTAGACTCCAGTGCTAGCCTCTTTCTTTTCTCTTTAGGAAATTCACTGTGTACAATGAATTTTCCTCGGACCACTGCCTTACTTGCATCCCATATTAAACCCCAGTTAATCCCCGGTGTGGTGTTTTCCATAAAATAGTTCCTCAGCACCTGGTCTATATCTGTTCTCAATGCCAGATCCTTAAATAGCAGTTCATTTAGTGGCCATGGTTTAGAAGTTTGTGGCTTTGGGCGCGGCATTTCCATGGTCATAGACCGGTGCGTGGTCTGATATACATCGCACCCCTATTTCTAACCCTGTGACCTGTGGGATAGCTACATCTGATATTAGGATCATGTCGATCCGGGAGAACCCTTTATGTACTGCTGAGTAAAAGGTGTAGTCTTTCGTCTGAGGACGGAAAAAGCACCAGGTTTCAATTAACTGTAGGTCTTTGAGGAATTGAGCCAAGGCTCGTCTATTCATGTTGTTGCTGGAAGCGTTTTATCCATTGATGCGTCCATGACGCAGTTAAAATCTCCCCCTATAAGAACTTGCCCTCTTCTCCATTCTGCTATTTTTGGGAGAAGCTCCATCGGGAACCGGTCTCGCTTTTCGTTGGGTGTGTAAATCGCTGCCATAGTCACTTGCTGGTTCATTAGCATTCCCCCCAGGATTAGTTATCTCCCTTCCGGGTCTTTTTTAACATACTGTTCCTCGAAATGGACCCCTTTTAGCAGTGAGAATTCCCAGCCCTCTCTTTTTTGTCCCTCTCTAGGCCAAGAATGGCGTTGGGAAGGCTCTGTCGTAGCCTATGCTCATCCTTCGGGAGCAAGTGGGTTTCTTGTACCCACACCGCTAAGGCTTGCAATTCCCCCAGCCGTCTCATGATTGATCTTCTTTTTATAGGGGAGTTTAGCCCTTGAACATTAAGCGTGATAATCTTTAGCTCAGCCATTTTCGGAGTAGAGCATCATATTGCTAGTCTGTCTCCTTCTCAGCAAGGATCCTTGAACACTGCATTTATGTAATTTTGGTCCTCCACCACGAGTTGTGTTTTATATAGAGTTCTTTCCCCTCCCCATATCCCAACTTCCCCAAAACGTCTAACCTTAACAGTTAACCTAAGCTGCCACAGCAACTCACCAGGAATTAACTTTCCCAGGAACATAGGGTTCTGTGTTTCCCCTTCCAGACAACCGCCCCCTCCCCCGCCCCCCAAGCCAACCCCCATCCTTGCACTGGTCATCTTTGCCTTCTATGGTGTGACACTTGAATAAGAGTTAATGTGCCCTCTGCTCAGTATTTACCTCTGCAGGGCCATCGTTAAAGTTCCTTATTCCTAAATAGTAATGGCAACCCAATAGGTATAACTTATAACTTAGTTATCTTTTACCCTTTCATGTGGTATCGTCATGCCGGGTTTGTCTCCTCATGTTCCTTAGTGCGCCCTCGTGGGCTAGGTCGCGCTTTTTTCCATTGTTCTCTCTCACGGGCCCGCTTTCTTTAGTGATCTGATGGAGTGTTTCTTTCAGTAGCACCTTCATTCTCTTCTTCTCTCACGAGTTCCTCCAACTCTTCTTCCTTCATGATTGTGTATCGTTGCCCCTTCCATTCAAAGTGGAGTCCATTTGGGAAGATCATCGATATTGAATTGTCTTGTTTTTCAAACAATCCGTTACCACCCGCTGCCGTTTTCTCTTTTGTAGTGTGGCTTTAGCTAGATCTTGGTAGAGCTGAATGGTTTTTGTTTGGAATCAAATGGATTCTGTCCTACGAGCTGCCTTCATGATGTCCTCTTTTAGTTGATGCAAGTGTATTCTGGTCAGCACATCTGGGGCCAATGTTTTATTGATTTGATAGGTGGAGTAGACCCTATGGGTTCTGTCCAGTATTAGGTCTCCGCCTTCATCCGGGCCCAGTAGTTGTCGAAATAGTTTTGTGACTGTTCGTTGTAGCTCAGAGTCCGGTATTGATTTAGGCATGCCACGGATTTGTATGTTATTGCGCCTTGATCTATTTTCGACGTCTTCTTGTTTGCTTTGGATTCAGTCCATTTGTTCCAGTTCCTGAACTCTTCTAGATAGCTCGTCTTGTTCATGTCCTTCAGCCATTGTAGTTTCTGCTTAATCAATTCGCTTCTCTACTGCAGTAATCCCTTTATTGAGGTCCGCTATTGACTTGGCTAGATCAGAGGCGCTGTCTCTAATGTATTTTTTTTTTTTTTTTTTAGCTCCTGTAGCATCTCCAACAGGTCGGACTTGCGCAGTGGTAGATCCTCTTGTAACAGCTTGTCCCCTTGAGTAGGGGAGTGTACCTGAGCGGTTGTCTGTTGCAGATTGCGTTTCTGGGTGTCCGCAGCTTGCATAAGTGCCTTGATATCTCTAGAAGATTAGCTTTTCTGCTTCTGTGCCTGCTTAGCCATATTTACTGAAGGTGAGGCGCAGGATTCTGGATCTAGCTTGGACCTGAAGTCTAATTACAGAATGCGCTTGTAATTTGGTTAATTAAGATTGTCCTGGCTTCTTGTCCTTCAAGACTGCCACTGGTTCTCGGGCGTGGGGACTGGCGCCACCTTGTTTTCTGGTCATAAAGCCTGTGAGATGTGCGTAGCCGCTTCTAGGGGTCTGGTCACTGGCTCATTATATTGTGTACTCCATGAATTTGGCTTTTCTTATTCGGAAAAGGGTTTCTTTTAGCCCCTACTGGGGACCTCTGCTGCCGCTATTGACGCTTGCCTGTTATATATTCACTTGGTACTATCGTGCTACCAACTTGCCGGTTCTTTTGCGATGTAGGGCCTTTGACTTGTGTCTGACAGGGCTCTCCTCCACCCTCAGGGTCTTCTCCCTCTCCACCCCTTCAGCTCACTTTGTTCCTTAGGCGCTTGCCGTGGCTCGCAGGTGGGTGCCGCTCCCACCTCCAGCCTCACCTTGCTTCACTACTCTCTCCTGCCTCCTTGCATCAGAGTAGGGCCACAGTGCGTTAGTCTCCTGCACCTGGGATTGTTCACTATGCCTTGGCCGCCTCACTCACCCGTGTCTGCGTTTCCGTCCTATTTAAAGCTCGTCTCACACACGCCGGATTCCAAGCCGTCCGCAGCTTCGGCTCCCGTCTCGTCCGCTTCGCCTCCAGCTGCCCCTGTTTACTTCTCTGCCCGCGCGACAGTTCTGCTCTTGTGGTCGCTCGCGAGTCCTCCAGGCGCTCGGCTCCTCACGCTGCTGTAGAGGGGAATCACCTCAGCGCTCATCGGGGGAGGGAGGAGGAGAGAGCCTTAGACCGCTCCCTATCTCTGTCACTTCAAGGTATGTCGATGCGATCCGGGTGCCCCATATCATATTAGGCCTGCCGTATTCTGCTCCTTGCTTTCTTTTCAGGGGCCTGGGTGATCTTACTTAAATGCATTGTAGTCTTCCAAATCTTCAGTGTATTTCTTTGCTCTCCTCCCCCACTAAGCGTTCGGCGGCCGCCATTTTGGCGCAAAATACGATCTGCGACTTTCAGATAATTTAGCTGCCTTCTTTCTGAGTCGTACTATGCCTCAGATATTCATGATTGCATGGGTCGCTTCTGTAGGGATGTCGGCGTCCCAGAAGGGAGTATGGGCCTCAGGGCTGGAAGGAATCACAGAGTTTACCGAAGAGCCATCCGTCCAGGTCCTGGGCTGGCCACACCCCGATAAGGTGGTGCAAAAAAAAAAATGTAAACTTTGGTTTTATTCGCTTTTTCTTAATAGAACAAACGGGTTCATTATGAATTCAGAATTAACACCTTCATCAAACCCTAGAACCCAACCCCTACCTCCCACCCAACCCCCCCAACTCCATCCCTCTCCCCCACAATAGAATGTCCAAACGGAGATATAACCACAAGAACTTCCAAGAGTCCACTTCATCTCAGTGCCTGTGGCTGAACTGTTCGTTGACGTCTGTGTTGGCTAAGGTACGTCTGCTGTCCCCCGGGCCGTAGGCCCCCGAACTCACAATAAGTCCCACACATTCCCTTCCCCACCTTCCCCGACGCAGAGTGACCGCACATGCCGGTCAAGTGGCACAGCGAGTAGAGCGCTCGCTTTGACATCCGTGCAGAGCCTGCTAACGCAGGTTCGAATCCCGGCGGGGCCAATCTCAGCCTTTCATCCTTCCGAGGTCGATAAATGAGCACCACACACCGTGGGTAATAATAAGCAGCGCTCAGATACCTGAGGGTTTGTAGCGCTATATAAAAGCCTAATTATTATTATTATTATTATTACTAGTGTCAATGGGCGTCCCAATCCCATGCCTGTTGCACACCGTACCAGTTCGCTAAGAATGTGCCGGAGTCATTATTTACCAGAGCAGTCAGTTTGTCCATGAGGAACATGTTTTTTTAGCTTTTTCAACCAATCCTCCTTGGAAGGGGTTACAGGACTCTTCAATTTCTGCACCAGGGCCACCCTCCCCACCCTCCACATTGTTTCCCACATTCTTGGGTACCTGTAAATTTCCGTCTCCTCCGGGGGAAGGCCCAACAACATCGTCAATGGATTTTGTGGAAGTAATTCTTCAGTGATTTCCACGATCCATCCCCTTACGCTCACCCAAAACTCCTGAACCTTAGGACAAAGCCACCACATGTGACCACTCAATCCCATCTGGCCACAACCCCTTGGACATCTAGGAGACACCCCTGGGAAAATCTTTGACAGTTTCAATGGGTCCCTATGCCACCCCTGCAGGACCTTAAAATTGTGCTCCATATCTGACGTAAATGGGTTCCCGAGAAATGCTATTCTGAATATCCTGGACCATGCATCCTCTGAGAGGGCCTCACCCGCCAGCTCATTCCAGAATCTGCAAAACCCCCCTCCTCCCCTCTAAATTATTGGTGTTCAACAATCTGTACATCTTAGACACTGACCCCTTCCTAGTTGTCGCTGTGTCCAGAAATTTTTCCGAGGGGGTCAGCTGTCTCCTCAGGTTCTGGCCCCATATCTGGTCACAGAGAATGCCCCTTAGGTGAAAGTATTCAAAGACGGAAAGAGAGCCCCGCCCAAGAGCCTCCCTCATTTCCTCATACGCAAGGAACTCGCCCTCTTTAAACATTTGTCCTGCTCATTCCATCTCCCTGTCCGACCAGGACTGGGCATTCCTGAACCCCCTGCTACCTAGACCGAGAGGGTGACCCCCCCAGAGCGAGGACATCGGGGATAGCCATGAAGTGAGGTGTGCGGTCGAGGGCCCCTCTTTACAAATCGCCCAGAGTACCCCCAAGGTTGGATGGGTCTTCAGTCTTCTCGGGATAAGCTTGCGTGGCGTCCACAAGAGGTCACATACTTTAAGCGGATGGACATCCATAGCCTAAGTAGGACCAGTAGTTGCCCATCCCCTCTTTCATATGTTCCAAAAGAACGTGCAACTGGGCAGCCTGGAAATGGAGAAGAAAATCCGGCAACCCGAAGCCCCCCTCCTCCCTGGGTAGAGTTAGCATTGTTCTCCCAATCCTCGGGGTCCTCCCCTGCCATATAAACTCTTGCACCGCTTTCTGTAAATCCTGAAAGGTGTGGTCAGGGACCATGATGGAAGTGCTGTAAAGAGGTACAGCAATCTCGGAAGGATATTCATTTTTACCGCCGTCATGCGACCATACCAGGACAGGATGATCCCACCCCATCTCCTAAGGTCCGATGTAATCCCTGCCAGTACGGGCCATAGTTAGTTGGGGCTATCCCTGAGAGGTCCCTGGTGAGGAGGACACCCAGGTATCGAATTGAATCTTTTTCCACAACAATCCCCTTATACCTGTCCAAAGTGTCCAGCCTCGGATCACGGGCCCTCATGGGGAGAAGCAGCCACTTCGACAGGTTTATTTTTAACCCCGAAAACCACCCAAAGGTTGTCAGCGAGGAACTGGGTTCCACCAGGTATGCCAAGATGTCATCAGCTACCAGGGAAAGCTTGAACTCCACCTTGCCTCTTATCCCTTTGATCTCAGGGTGAGCTCTTACCGTGATGGCTAGGGGTTCCACCGTAAGAACATATAACAAAGGGGAGAGTGGGCATCCCTGCCTTGTCCCCCGAGAGAGGGAGACAGATTCTGATAACTCTCTGTTCACCTGCACCCTAGCCGTTGGGGCTCTGTATAGCGCGGACACCCATTTCCTAATGTGTACCCCGAAACCCATTTTTTGGAGGAGTTCATGTATCCCCACTCGACCCTGTCAAAAGCTTTCTCGGAGTCCAGAGAAAGCAGGGATGCTTAGAGATCTGACTCTTGAGCATAATGAACCAGGTCTATCGTCTTTCGAATGTTATCCGAGCCTTGCCTTACCCTTATGAAACCCACCTGATCCCCGTGTACCAGACTTGCCATTATCCCTTCCATTCGCCTTCCCACCACCTTGGCCAGAATCTTGACGTCTATGTTGAGAAGAGATATCGGGCGGTAGGAGGAGCATTCCAACAGGTCTTTACCCTCCTCAGGCAACACCACTATTATAGCCCCCATCATAGATTCCGGCAGGGTTCCCCACCTCCAACACCGCATTGAACACCCTCTCCAGGTGCGGAGCAAGAGTGGAGAGAAACCTTTTGTAAAAATATACAGAGAAGCCGTCCTCACCAGGGGACGTCCCACCCGATATGTTAATTTTACAGTTTATATCTCATTTGGCGATTGAGCTGGTGGCCGAGGCGGCAGATTACATCATGTCATGCGGATTTGAAATCTCTATTTGTGCCGAAACCTAGTGAGTCCCCGAAATAAGTGTGACTTAAAAGAAATGCAGTTGAGGACTTGCCCCGATTCCAGCTCTGCTTTTTCAGAATGAATGCTTCCGAGACAGTGGTTTAAAGCGACAGGTAACGAGTACAGCTAGTGGCAGGCAGACCTCTGTTGAAAATTTAAATTGGAGTTACTTGCTAACACCTTGCACACCCTTTGATCTAATTGTCAATAACTGAGCACATCGTCTGTAAATCGAAAAATGTAACTTAATCCTTGCAATAGTAGCGTTTTATTCCTTGGAATAGTAGGGGTTCTTCCCACTTGTTTCAAAATGAGTCTAGATGTGTGTACTATGGATATGTTTTGTTTGCAGGGGACTTGGCTACAGGAGGTGCCTACTGTTGATGGTTTCTCCTTGTGACTCTAACCGGCATATAAGGGCGACAAAGGGCGCATTGTCTTTTGTCTCAATCTTTGCTTTATGTGACGCCAAATGCTTTTATTCAAGCTGTTGAACTGGAGTGGTATTCTTCTGTTTATCTATTGTTAAAGTTCACCCTTATATTGAATCTGTATTGGAACCCTGTGACGGTTTGTCAACTAGATTCTTTTGACGGCATTGAGATTATTTTTAATTGTCAAGTTCAAAGAAACTCGAATTTGATTATTTTGTGTGGTGACCTGAATGCCTTGTGTGTTTCATTCCGAAAGGAAGAATGTTATTCTCATATAAATAATGCTGTTATGACAAATGACAAGGGGAAGGGCATGGATGTCACTTATGGATGCGTGGAGGTTCTGCACTTGGTGATGAAACGCCTCACCATACATGGTATAGAGGATCACATACCAATGTTCTGGACTATGTTTTTGTGTCAAAGGACATTTTTGTAGATGTCTCTTTAAATGTCGAAGTAGTGACGGTTAGCGATCATTTCCCTCTAAATTTGAAATTGAGGATTCAGCAGAAGTTTGAGCCTCAAAACCTTTGTCGCATGCACTTGGACATCTGTCTAGGTAGGAATAGTATATCTTGAAACAGCCATAACATCAGGGTTTTTAATAAAAACTGATCTGCCACGTTTTTACACATTCTTACAAATGAATCCTTATGACATCAAGGCTGTTGTTCAGTTTGATGCAGTGCACGAACAAGCCTAAACTTGTCCATAAACATGCATATAACACTGTTGCAATGTAAAAAACTAGACTTGTGTAGAGCCTTGCGTGGAATTCCTATGCGAGTACAGCGGAAAGCGTATCAGAATTGGAGAAGATTGCCTAAGTAGAAACGCCTGTTGAATAATTTGTGGATAATGTTCCAGACCATTGGTGGCAAGGATTCTCAAGATTCTTGCCGATTAATAAACACTAACTCGAACTTCCAAACCAGTACTTGGGCTAATACCATTTCAAAGGATAAATGGATAAGACACTTTCAGGAGGTTTACGCACATATTAATTTTGATGCTAATGGAAAACCTAGACATTACATACTTGATTTTCTCTGTGGTCTCATCTCACGTAGCAGTAATTCCACGGCACCGGGGACGGACAGGGGAAAAGCTTTGTTAACCATTTTTCAAAGGGTCTTGGTTACTTGAGGATTCCTGAATTTGTGGTTAACCGCAACAAAAGTACCAATTTAATGAAAAGGATCTAGTCAACCGAGCCAGTTAAAGGCCGATGGCCTTGTTGGATGTTTCCTCAAAGATGTTTGCTTCATTACTGTTGTGGGATTCGTCAGCATGGGCAAAGAAGATGGGGAGATTGGATATCTTTTAGACAGGTTTCCGGGAGGGTACCAGAACGTCCACTAATGGTTTTGTCCTCTGCCTTTTTTTTAAAAAAGAGGCCATGGGGAGGTCTGGCCCAATATATACTGCCTTTATTGAGTTCTGCATAGCATTAAAAAGCATACATAGATGAAAGCTGGGGTGTAAACTCCAAAATTGGGGCTGTCCAACCCTGTTAAACATGATTGTGGCCCTACATTCTGGTACCGTTTTTGAAGTGAGACTTCTTTCTGCACCTATCCAATCTGAGCGTGGCCTAAAAGAATGTGTTTTAGCGCCAATGCTTTTAAGTACATTTATATTGGGCCTTGCATGTGCATTTAACAAAACGTGTTGTGCCCATTGTCTAGCAGACAAACGGATTAAATTTCCTTTGTATGCGGATGACTTGGCCTTATGGACTAAACTCCCATTGAACGAGGCCAACTCTTAGTTCTAGTGCGTGTGTTGTGGAAGAACTTGGTTTTGTCGTCAAAGATCGTGTCAGCTGAGGAGCACATGATCTGGTGGTAATTAAAGATTATGGAAACAAGTCTTGTATATACATAGCTTATCTACACTTAAGCACCCAATTATTAAATGTATATAACAATAGAATGTAACCGTGGAATTGAGTGGGAATTTTCCACAGAAAGCGAAAAAGAAACTTTTGGAATTGGATTGGATTTTAACTTTCCAAGATAGAAGTTTGAAAATACCAACTGTACTCAAGAGTTTTGTTGTATAGGAGGTCTTTAGTAGGGTTCGAAATTGATGTGATCTGGGTGCTGTCCCGCTTCTAGCATAGTAAAGCCTGGTTAGCTTGAAACCAAATCTGGCTCCTAGTACTACCTGGTGCCTTCCGAACATGTACATTTGACATCAACTTTGCGTTTTTGTGAAGGTTATTAAAAAAGAATTGGAACACGTAGTGCACATTTAAACACAATGGTTTGCAAAAAAAGCACAAAGTTAAAGGAGCATATCTGGTAGCTCCTGGTTCCCATGGAGTAGCTCCTGCCTACTGCGGGATGCCAGACATTCAAGATCTGGTTTTAACTCCTGCTCATTTGAATCTCAATTTCGAACCCTGCTTTAGGGATTTGACCCGAACATTTAAACAGATTCTCAAGTGCGGCTTGGCGTGTCCAATTCCTTTGCTTAAGCCTTAACCTTTTCCATACTAAAGAGTTCCTGGGGGCAAGGGAAAGGGTTAAGCGAGAACTTAAGAATCTGTGAATACTGGAAAGAAAAGGGTTGCATTGGAACAATCTACCCCTTGTTACTGGACTTTGAAGCTCTCAAAGACAAGACGTTTGCATCACATTGGTCACCTTTTATGGGATTTTAAAAGCTTGTCTAGTATTCTAGTATGGCATTCTATTATGACGTCTAGCTCAAACAGTTGGCGATTTGCTTCATTGCGATTTTTAAAGGAATTGTTGAATATTTTAAAATGAATTGTTGGTACCTAAAGGACAGTTCTATAACAAATTTTAAATGTATAAATTGCTGTATGTATCTTAAGGTTTTTTGTTGAGAAAGATTAATGAAACCTATGTTGAGATTTTTTTAACTTAAGATATGTAAATTTGCTTTTCCAATTTTTACTTGTTGTATTGTGAACAACTTCACTAATAAAAAAAAGAAAAATCCTTGATTTCAAGAGAATTTCTTGAGTGCACCTCTCTTCACTCAGTTCTTCGTCTTCTCTTCGCCCCTCCATATTGAACATCTATTTTGCTAAAGAGCAAAATGAGAAAATCCCCATTGATCAGCTGACTTCAGTAATTGAATATAAAATCTTTAATCCTGCTCAATTACTGAAGGGTTTGTTACTTTTTTTTAGTTGGCGATTAAGACTTAAATTAGATTTAAGAGGGCCCGGTGTCCTCTTGCTCCTCTATTTTGGAGGCTTTTGAAACAGTCAGCTCATTGTTCTCATATCCGACGAATGAGCATTTTTGACCTTGCTTTGACCTGTGACATGGCTTAATTCTTTTTCAACAGCGCAGTCCCACTGGTAACCTTTCTGACTTTTAAAGCTAACCCACACCCATTAAAATGAGTCGCCCAGGGACCTTGCGTTTCTTTAATATTATCAATACTATTAAACATGTCTTTAACCCCACTTTTTGATCTTTCAATAACCCCACTTTTTGATCTTTCAATAACCCCACTTTTTGATCTTTCAATAACCCCACTTTTTGATCTTTCAATAACCCCACTTTTTGATCTTTCAATAACCCCACTTTTTGATCTTTCAATAACCCCACTTTTTGATCTTTCAATAACCCCACTTTATGATCTTTCATAGTACGATGTGATATGATTACGCTGATAACACACATCTTTAAATTGAAGTGCAGTGATCCTGTTGCATGCTGTAATTTTAGAAATCTGCCTGCTAGTTATCTCCCACTGGATAGAATCGAACGATCTGAAGATAAACCCATCCAAACCAGAAATGAGTTTGATCACACAAATAATTGAGAAGTGTCTCCTACATTTAGCCATCAGAATCTGAGTGCTCATTGACCGAGATCTGAATTTATCTGCTCACATTGCAGACCCTGCCAAGAAAGGTTTTATATTCTTAAACCTTTTTAAAACATTTTCCCAATCTTCCTGTGTTGGTAAATGCTGTGGTAACACCAATCCTATCTTAATTAGGCTATGCTAAAAGCGTTTATTTTGGCCTACCAGGCAGGATATCCGCAGAGGGGAGGCTTCACAGGTCTTGCAATTCGTCAGCTCATCTTTTGTTACGCATCTGTGAAATTAGAGCACATCTCGCTTGCATTGGCCTCACATCATTGGCACCATATTGAGGCCAGAATTTTATTTGAGACTTTATGCATGATGTACTGAGCCTATTATTGCTGTTGCCAGATGAAGATTGCTCATTATAGTCCTAGAAGATCCTTGCAAGCATTCTTACTGAAGACATTCTCGTAGGACTCGCCTTCATGTTGGCTCCCTAACCTTGGTACGCCCTTCCTCCTGATCTTTGGGCTGTCAATCACTCAACTCAATGGTAGCAAGTCTTCAGCACGAAGATGTCACATGGTGGTGAAAGCAGTGGTCTGTAAAAAGTTCTAGCACACCAAGCGTATGCATTTAGAGTCCACAAAGAAGTATCCGATCACACAGGAGCTGCAACACTGCCTTCAAAGTTGCAAGAGGTCTGCCTTGTTATCTCAAAAGGTGATAATGAAAGTGTGCTTGCAGCGCAGCAGAATCGGGGCGTGTACTCCCAGAATTTGCCTGTGAGGAAAACAATTGTCCAACCTGAGCCTCTTGTCGTTGGACATATTCCTGAAGTGAAGTGATTTTTCTTTTTTTTCAAGAGCACTGCGAAAACGTGGCAATGCAGGATGCATACTTCCAATTCCATGATAGCTAGTAGCCCCTAGGGGTGCTAATGGGAATGTGTTTTTTTTTTTGAAGCAACACCACAACCCATTGTTTAAAGAACTACTAACCTAACATGGCCACTATGGAAATGAGGACCTGTTCGGAGCCACTCTTACATTCCCATGGTGACACGCTGGACATGAGAAGAGCAGCAACGCAATCCCTTCAGCTAAGTGGGACGCTGGGAGAGTCGGGGAGGAAGAACCGGGGGACACCAGGAGGATAGAGGGAAAGTGGCAGGGTGGGAGCAAGCAGCTGTCGGGCTTGTACTGTGAGGTTCAGCCCATGTTCCGAGCAGTGTAATTGGCTGTGGCGTCCACACACCCAGTTAGTCTTACAGGTATGCTTGTATGGCACATTTTGGTCTGGGGACTCTACTGATAGCTATGTCAATCCCTGCTTTGTGGCCTTATCCAGATGCACTTTAACTCAAGCTCTTTCAGACCAATGGATAAAGTTGATGTGAAAAGTCTCTTGGAAAAACATCCTCTTTGTTGGTAATCATAGCTGCAACAAGTAAAGTGATTCTCCAGACCATTGTAGTCTACAAGCATTACCTAACTTTTTTCAAAAATGTAAGGGAGTCTTGAGAGCAAACACTAAATGTTTTAAGAAGTTTATTTGTACAATGTCTCTGAAGGTATTAAACCTACATTTTCAACATGTACAAGCCTTTCCATTAATGGCATTACACCTGTGCTCATAACCTCTTACCAGTATTCAGAGACAACAGAATGTTACCTTTATCCCAATTTCAACCCTTGCGATTCCCAAACTTCTTGAACATCAGTTAACTGTAACCCAACATTAGTCTTGGTTTTTATGCTGTTCCATCCCCGAAACGTGCCTCCCCTTGGGGTGCCAATGCTTTCACCTTCAGAGTATGGAGAAGCTTTTCAATAGACCCGTTTTCTAGAATTGGTGTTCTCTATCTTTGAAATGTTCATAAAAGGGAAGCCACACCATGAGAAACTTTTGATATATTCCATTCGCCAAGGTACACACTTTCTCCATTGTGATCAACCCCCAAATCCTGACCCACCACAGTGCCACCACTGGACTCTCCTCAGTTTTCCACCCCTGGGCTAGAATCATTTTTGCCGCGTTCAGCAAGTGTTTAAGAAGGGCTGTACAGGCTCCTCCTGCCGCATACGTCTTCCGCAACAGCCCCTAGTATTAGCACCTGCGCTATGCCCACTGGTTGTTTTAGCCGAACATACATTTTGTGTATCATCGGCATTTGAATGATATTGCCCAGCTTAAAAAGGCAGCTGTCTGCGCTATAATAAATTCACCTCTGAATGCAGCCTTACTTGCATCCCAGACCACCCTACAGTCTACCTCCCCTGTATCGTCTTGGAAGTAGTTGCAGATCACGGTTTTCATATGATCCCTAAGTGCTGTCTCTCAGGAAGCAATGGAGGCTGAACAAACCGATACTATCTGACCAAGCCTCTATTGCGCTCAATTCCGCTAAGTGCCTCAAAAAGGAACGTCTTAGCGGTTGAACCTGAACATTCAGGGTAATAATGTTTAGCTCTGCCATTCCCCCCACCCCCCCCCAACCCCCTCAGTTGTAGTTCGCATATCCCAGTTCTCCATCATGGGGTCTGGCATGGATTCACATGCTCATGAATATTCCCCGTCAGGCTGGGATTCCTCGGTAAAGAAAAAATCAGTATCAGTTTCGTTTCTGATCTGTCTTTCGTAGTAGTAACCAATCACTGATCTCTGCGTCATACTGACCAGAGCCAATGACTGCCCTCTTCCTAAGCCCCGCCTCTGGCAGCCATCTTCAGATTTTTACCGCACGTTCAAGTGTTGGGAGTCCTCTTGCTTAGCTTTTGAGCTTTTACTGCGTGTTTCGCGCTTTTTCAGGTGAATTTTCACATTTTTTTGGTTAATCGAGCCTCAAGCGCCACCGTTTCTACTCCCGTTAACGGCTACCCGTTGCGGGATTTTCCTACGCCCCTCAAGGGTGAAGATTTCGTCGAATCAACTTCTTGGAGGATTCCAGAATATTCGCGGCCTACTTCGTCACCCGGACCCAAGCTGTTTCGCAGCTGCCCTGGATGCGGGCTGCAGAATGTGTTTAAGGAAGACGAACATTCGCGATGCCTCTACTGTCTTCATGGGGACAAGACTCATGTAGAGAAGGACTGCCAGTTCTGCAAGAACTTGTCGGAGCGGACCATGAGGGACCGTCTATCCCGTCTCGCAAGCTGGTTGGAGAAGGGCTCGACGGGTGAGAAGAAGAAAGGGTCCGAGCGGGCTTCTAAGTCCTGTGCGGGCGCCCCGGCGACGGGGGCCCAACACCAGGCCAAGCGCTGCGAGTCCGCTGGCTCCGGGAGCGCCGAAAGGTCGGGCTCTTCGGTCGCCAGGCAGGGCGCACCTTCCCCGGCACTGTCAACCACGAGCCAACGCTCCGGTTCGGGGAAGAGGAAGTCCGAGACCCCGGGTAAGCTTCGGGAGAAGCCCCGTCCGATTTCGGAAGAGGGGGAGCGAGGCGTCGCCCCTCCCCCGAAGGAGAGGGCCCGGGACGCACGCGCCGTAACCCCACCCATCTTGGCTCCACCCCGGCCATCACCCATCAGTCCTTTTCTCCGCTCCTTTGGGACTGGACACGCTTGCATCCTCTGAAGATCATCCCTTTTTTTTTTTTCCCTCCTCTGGCTCTCATTAGCGATCGTGTACTAGTCTGTCTGTCGTTCACACTAGACTTTCCAGATTATTCATCGTGTCTGACACTTCACGAGGGCGGATCCCCATCCTCTTTGTCTAGAGTGTTTGGGTCCGGATCACCATTGGGACTCCTGTTTTTATTGTGATTCACTTTCGATCTGGGCACTTCAACGTCAGAGGGAGGAGGTGTTTTGACATACTCCTCCTTTGCATTTTCAGGCATTTATCGATGAAAAGAAGAAACGCCCGGTAAGTTCTTTACTTTTCAGAGCACCCCGGCCGGGAGATACCTTTCCGGGCTCTTCCCGAGCCGGGAGGAGCGTTGATCGCTCTGTCACCTGAGATTGCCCTAAGCTGTCTTCTGGGCCTAATAATTGTACCAGAGTTTTCTCCGAGGGTCTCCGTAAGGGGCCTGTGGGTACCAGAGCACTCTCCGAGGCCCCTCCTGTGGGGGCTGCCTGTAGACCCAGTTCTACTGAGTCGTGGGGTACCAGAGCTCGCTCTGAGGCCTCGTTATCGGCTTCCCTCAAAAGTACAAGGGTGCGCCCCGAGGCCTCGGCTGGGCTTGGTGTTTCCGAACGGATGTTCGAGGCCCACGCTAGTAAGGCTGTTATCGGACCCGGCTCCGAGGTCCCTCGTGCAGAGGCTAAAGTGACCAACATTTCTGAGAGGCCTGTCAAGGCCTTATCGGTGAAAGTTGTTCCTGCTCTTGTGGCGACGCCAGAACTGTTGAGGGGGCAATGAGTGAAAGTGCTTCCTTTACCGGCACTGCCAAGGTCCTTCCTATGAAGGCTAGTTTGGCTATTGGTATGCCGCAGAAACATTCCAGGCCTCCTAGTTCCGGCTCGGCCAAGGTTCCTTATGTTGAGGCTAAAATTGAGACCCCTAACCCACCAACGGGGACCCCTGCCTCACTTCCACACGTGCCGCAGTTCCCCTCAGGTGATGGCAAAATGGCAGCTGTTCTCGCCACAACGGCTATTTTGGGTGCTTCCCCTACAACTACGCCATCGGCCTCAGGTGTAGGAGTTGGTTCCGCGGGTGAACATAAAATTCCTTGTGCGCATCTGTTTCGTCCAGTTTACGATTGGAACGCCCAATGCCCCTTACGCACAATGTTGCACGCCTGTTGGTTCGGCACCTTTGATTTTTGTAGACACTTCAGGGGATTGGCCTTTGTGGCAACCCTCCCCACTGCATCCCTGGAATTATCCTCCTCATGAGAGGTCTTCTCCGGCAGTTCCAAAACGGTCTCCGGAGGACGCCTTTTTCGGCAAATTTCCGACGCTCATGCGTACCGACCCCATGAGAGAGTATTTCAAGGGTCTTCTTAGGGAAATAAGCCCACCTGTGCCTCTGGCTCCACCCATGGTTCCGCCGGCGCCACCCTTGCCTAGGGGGCCTCCACCAACCCTTACGCCCTTGCCTCCATTGTCCCCCGTGGACAAGGCGGTGCCTGACACGGTTCAGCAGGATCCTGACCTGTCGGATGATGCGCAGGGCGAGCAGGACAGCGAAGACCAGCCCCGCTCGATTAGAGCCTTTTACGACTGGGTACTGGACATGTGCCTATTGGATGGTCCAGTGCCCGAGGCACCTGATCCGCAGGAGGGTGTGCTTCCAGGGGCGTTGACCTTGTTTCCTTCGGAGCGTGCCGGCCTGTTCTTGCAGAAGGCCGTTTTGGCCGAGGTCCGCAGGGTCTGGGAAAAACCACACTCTGGACTTTTCGTCAATAAGAAAATTGACGCGAGATAAAGGCT
The DNA here is from genome assembly GCF_040938575.1 of Ambystoma mexicanum. Taxonomy (NCBI): domain Eukaryota; kingdom Metazoa; phylum Chordata; class Amphibia; order Caudata; family Ambystomatidae; genus Ambystoma; species Ambystoma mexicanum. The sequence continues at coordinate 209,373,756 of NC_090934.1, forward strand.
GCATTCTTCGGAAGAGGTGGCCCTGTCATCTTATCCGCCCCCTTCTCCAGAGTGGTGGCCACGGCCACTTTGCAGTCTAGACCTGCAGGGTCCTCTTCTACGACAGTGACTCAGGTTCTGGGGAAAGAGGACAAACTCCTGGACTCCCTTGGGAGTCCGATTTTCGCTAACTCGGCCTTGCAGCTCCGGCAGTCTAATGCGGAACTGGTGTTAGCGGGGGGCGAATATGAAGATGTGGAAAGGTCTGTCGCAGTTCGAGGAGTTCATTCTGGTCGAGAAGCTGGAAGACTTTAAGGCGGGTTTGTCTGATGCCAGAGTTTTGGCCCAGGATCTGCTTGAGGCCGTGGCTCATCACGTCGACACGTCGGCTCGGGGCCTTATGCTGGGTGTTGACACCTCTCGACAGGCGTGGTTGCATGCCACCAAGTTCTCGAAGGAGGTGCAGGACAAGGTGTTCGACCTGCTGTTTGACGGTAAGGAGCTTTTTCATTCCACAATGGATGATGAGCTCACCAAAACGAAGGACAGCACCCAGACAGCGAAGTCCTTGTCAGTCCTGGTTAAAAACCCTTTTAGGACCCAGAGACCGCTGTCGCAAAGCCGGCCCTCCTCTGGTTTCAGGGGCTTCCTAGACTGGAAAGCCTGCAGAGTGGATACTCCTTCGGGTAATGACCGCCGGAGGCAGTAAGGACTCGGTTTTTCTCCCGCTCCTCAGGCTCCTCCTCAGGTTCAGGTGGTAACACCACTGAAAAGCCTGCCAAATGAGGGTTCTCCGCGCTCGCACGAGACCCCGGTGGGAGGACGCATTGCGTCTCATTGGGAGGCGTGGCAGACCATCACCGAGGACAGGTGGGTCTTGTCAGTCGCCCGGGCGGGTTTCCGCTTACCCTTACGCCCTAACCCCTAGCCCACCCTTCAACCCTCCTTTCTAGCAGTGGACCCTGTTCCTCTTGGGGAGCGAGGGGAGGGCTTCTACTCCCGGCTGTTTACGGTGCCCAAACCCAACCAGGCTGGCCTGCGCACCATCGTAGACCTTTCCCAGTTCAATCGTTTCCTACCCCTAGAGAAATTCAAGACGATCACGCCCGGCCAGATAGTCTTCCCTGCAGATGGGCGATTGGCTCAGCGTGGTGGATCTTCAGGATGCCTACATGCATATCGTTATCTGGGTTCCACACAGGAGATATCTCCGTTTCTCTGTGGGAGAGGAGCATTTCCAGTTTCGAGTGCTTCCTTTTGGCCTAAGTTCGGCACCATGTGTCTTTACGAAGATGTCGGTCATCGCGGCCTATCTTTGTCTGCAGGGTATCCATGTATATCCGTATTTGGATGACTGGCTCTTGCGCAGCCCTTGCCAGTTGAAAGCTGCCTGCTTCAGTCTCTCCTCCAGCTCCTGTTCCACCTCGGGCTGTCGGTGAACTGGCGGAGGTCTTCCATGACGGTCTCTCAGGATTTGATCTTCCTGGGTTTTCGCTGGAATACGATCGACTGCAGAGTGTACCTGACCGGGGACAGAATAGCAGATCTGTTGGCCACGTGTCAGATGTTTGCGCAGTCGGAGAACATGTCGGCCTGGTGTTTTCAGAGGCTTCTGGACCTCATGGCCTCATGCGTTTTGGCGCTTCCTCTTGCTTACCTCAAGATGAGGCGGACTCAGATGGCTCTTCGGAGCTCTTGGCTTCAGGCTGTGGATCCGGACAAAGTTGATAACTATTCCAGCTTCCGTGAGAGCGGACCTGGACTGTTGGTCGTCTCTCAGCAACCTGTCTGTGGGGGCGGGGTTTCAGGACCCAGGCTGACGATAACAGTCACGACAGACTCCTCCCTTCTGGGGTGGGGTGCAACGTTGGATCTTTTTTAGGTCTTGGATCTTTGGTTGCCCCAGGACAAGCTCCTCTACAAGTCATCGGGAGCTCTTGGCGATTTTTCTAGCGTTGAAGGCGTTCAGACCGATCGTAGCCAACAAGGTGGTCCGGATTCGCACGGACAATGTGGTGTCAATGTTTTACATCAACAACCAAGGGGGCACCTGGTCTCCCCTGCTCATGGAGCTGTCCATCCAGATTTGGGAGTGGGCGGTTCAGCATGGTGTCTGGCTACTTGCAGTATACATTCCGGGCCAGCTGAATGTCACAGCAGATGCCCTCAGTCGGCGGACTATAGTCCGCTACGACTGGGAACTGAAGGCGGAGGTCCTCTCATGGGTTTTCCTGCGCTGGGGCACTCCGGAGGTGGACCTCTTCGCTACAGCCGCAAACGAGAAGCTTCCCCTTTATGCCTCCAGAAACGGACTGGGAGCCACCTCTGGGGAATGCTCTCGAAATTCCATGGTACAATATGAGAGCTTATGCCTTCCCGCCTCTGCCTCTAGGTCATCGGAGGATTTGCGAATCGAATAACTCAGTGAACTGTTCTCGTCTGCTCATAGCCCCGTGGTGGCCAGCCAGGTTTTGGTTCTCAGAACTTTAACACCTGTCAGTGTATCCGCCGATCAGGCTACTGGTGACCCCCAAATTCTTCACTAGGGGGGGGAACAACTGTGGCACCCCTCCCCACAATCACTCAGCTTGGCGGCATGGTGCCCGAGTTCAGGTCTTTAGAACATCTTAGCCTGTCTGCGGATAACATGCACATTATCCAAGCACCCTGAAAACCTTCGACTAGGTGCCAGTACAGAAGCAAATGGCTTAGGTTCTGTCATTGGTGTTTAAACAAGCAGTTGGACCCAAGGCGGGCTATGATTGCTAAGTAGGATACAAAGGACAATACCGTGTCAGAGTTGGGAGTTCACGTTCTGTCATGTAGAACTTATCTTTCGGTGGTGTCCGCCTACCTATTTACGGACCAATGGTCTTACACTCAGTCTAATCCAGTGGTTAAGAGACATTTTGCAGGCTTGACACGCCTTTATCCTCCGATTCGCAGTCCGCACCAGGTGTGGGATCTAAATGTCGTCGTGACAGCGTTGTGCCATAAGCCTTTCAAACCAATGTCTACGGTGGACCTCACGCACCTGTCATGGAAGTTGTCCTTTTTTGTGGCCGTCACTTCGGCAAGGCGTGTGAGTGAGCGCCAAGCTTTGTCGGTGGAACATCCCTTCTTGGCTTTTCACAAGGATAAGGTGGTCCTACGGACAAACCCTGCTTTCTTCCATCTAAACCAGTCTATTTCCCTGCCGGTCTTTTTCCCGAACCCTGCTTCAGAGGTGGAAAAGGTTATACACTGTCTGGATGTTAGAAGGGCTCTTACGTTCTATCTTGACAGAACTTCCGAATTTAGGAGCTCTTCTCAACTGTTCGTCACCTTTGGTAATCCACAAGGTAAGCAGGCCTCTAAGGCAACCATCTCCCGATGGATCGCGGCCTGCATTACGGAGTCTTACACCGTTCAAGGGTTGAAGCCTCCTAAAGGTATTCATACACACCTGGTGCGGGGCAAGGCAGCCGCAGTTGCCCTTCAGAAATATGTCCCCTGGGAGACTATCGCAAAGGCAGCTACTTGGGCCTCCCCATCAGCTTTTTGTAAACATTGTCTAGACCAGAGTTCAAGAGCTGATGTTCAGTTTGGTCAGGCTTTGCTGAAGAACCTGTTTCAGTAAGGGTTTTTTTCCATTCACCCATAGTTCCGGTAAGGAGTGCTTGGTAATCTCCCATAAATATGGAGGAAAGGGGACGTGACGTAGGAGTCTAACCAGGTTACTCACCGTAGTGACCACCTTACTCCTAGTCCATAGTCCCCTTTCCTCCATACGCCCGCCTGCCGTCCCCTCTAATAAGGCTCCTCTGTTATTGGTAAAAGGCCTCTGACCTGGCGATAGAAAAGGACTGGTGGGCGGTGTGCGGGTGGAGCTGAGATGGGCGGGGTTACGGCCACGTGCCGGGCCCCACGTAGAACGAGAGGAAGGACTAGAAATGTTTGAAAATTTTGGATGCTTTTACAAAGCGCTGCGGTCCCGTCCCACAGGACGGAGGAATGTCCATAAGTATGGAGGAAAGGGGACTATGTCCTATGGACTAGGAGAAGGGTGGTCACTACGGTGAGTAACCTGGTTATTCTCCTAACCCCATCTTCCTTTCCGCAACCCATGAATTGGTCATCATGCCATATATAAAAGCGAACATAGAACACCCCCCCCACTGCCCCCTCCTCACACCTCCATCTTTGCATGAAACCCAAATCCCCAACAGTTCAAAGCACATCGATCCCCTCCAGGATGTGAACTGTGTCCCGAGTTTCATGGGGTCATTTTCCGATTGCCCCCTCTCCTGCCCCTCCTGTGACTGAATGCAACTCCAACCTGATACAAGCACCGGTTTTGGATAAACTATAATCTTTGTTGAAACCCTTCTCCCAGTTCCTGCCCTTGACCCTCAAAATCATTGGGCCCAATCCTTCCAAATCAGCTCATCAGTCACATTCATTCAGGCAATGGCTACGGTGCGAGTGCCCCGACGTCTCCTGCTAGGACCAGTACTTCATCCCTCCTTTTTCGGTAAATACAATACCCACTAATAGGAATCTGTCTGGCGAGACCTCAGCAGATTATGGGGTTCAGTTTCTTTTTTTTAAACTTTATTTAGTCATCAGGTTACATCGGACACTAAGTCCACAGAGTTCTATCACAAATGAAATGCCTTCTTTGATATAGTTTACACTTAATAATCTAATTTCTGCTTTATATCTTTATACATTTTCTGATTATTAAGGCAGTTTCTAAATGTGTCCCATACTTTGCCTAGGTTTCCCAGTAAATATTTCAATGTTAAGAGTACCAGAGGAATTCCAGTCAGATCATGTAGTATCTCCACCACCTCCCGCCAGAATTGTTATCATTGGGCAATTCCAGTCTCTTCCCTCGCTTCCACATTTCATACATTTGTCTGATGAACCAGGGAAGAACTGCAAGATTCTCGCAGGTGTATAGTGCAATCGGTTCAGTACTTTAAACTGTTATTTGCAGGCGTGCGTTTAGCGAAACTTCCCTGGTCAATAAACAACATTTTTGCCATTTTGTTTCATCATTGTTCACTGCTACATCTCTTGCCCATGTAACCATTGCTTTGTTCTGTTGTGCCTGACCGGTCTGTATTATCTTATAAAGTTTGGAGATCAGTCACCTCTGTATCTCGTCTGCTATTATAGCATCTATGCATATATCGGACTCCAGTTCCTGCGAGAATGTGGGCCATCTTCCGCCCTCATACGAAAGTATTGCAACAGCCTAATGGGGCTGTTCCCCACTTTCCCTGTGAACTCCTCTTGGGTCACGAATGTTCCTCCCGGAAATAAGTAACCCCTCAGGGTCTCGGGCCCTCCGTATGTCAGGATCATACGTTTGGGGGAGCCATGGGCAATTCCATAGTTCTTGCCGCTGTATGGTATATGTTCAGGCGTTTGAACACCCATGCCCACGCATTATCAGTTGTCAGCACCGGGTCACATGCACATGAATCCTCGTCCGTGTCTTCCAGGATTACTGCTCTGAGATCTGGGGGGGAGGCTGCACCGTATCGTTCCAATGCTAGGTGGGGTTGGGCTCCGGGTCTGTGCATACCAGTGCCCAACATATTGTGCCTGTGCTAGTATGTAATAGAACTCAAAGTCTGGGGCAGCCAATCCCCCCACCCCCGTTCATATGGTTCCGTCATTCCGTCCCCATCCTGGGCATGCCACTCTACCATGATCTGAGTCTAGTGAAGAATGTGCGTCTGGACCATATCGGGATCACAGTATAGTAATTTAGGCACCACTATCATTTTCAGCAAGGGTATCCTACCATATAGGGATAACGGGAGTCTAGTCCATGTTGACAATTTAGTCACTAAGGCATTAAGGTAGGTTTCGTGGTTGTCTTCATATAGTGTCTGTTCACAGGAGATTATCACACCAAAGTATTTAAGGCTAGTTGAGACTCATTTAAATCCCATTAGATCCGTATGTTCAGTTTTGTACTCCGTCAACTGGAATAATTCAGATTTTGCGTTATTTATTTTGTCTCCCGGGTATGTCGTGAATTTGGCCACTTTCTCCATCACCGGCTTAAGGTTTTGTTCAGGGTTTCATAAATATAGCAGTGTGTCGTCTGCATATAGAGAAACTATCTGGGGGGGGCCCTGCTGTATGTATTCCTCCATGTGGATTGCGCATTCCTATGGGCCAGGAGTTCTATCGTGAGTGGTAATAGTAAGGGGCAAAATAAGGGTCTAACGTCTGTTTTTTGAGCAAGGGTAGCACCCAGGATTCTTTAAGGTTGGTTGGTATAGAGCCAGTGGAGAAGGATGCTTTAATAAGGTTCGAGATGAACAGAGCCAGGTCTCTAGCTGCGTCCTTACTTGTGCTGGGCATTGATCACTCTTACAATTAGAGGGTTTGAGCGATTAAAATAGTTTTTTCGGTCCGAATGATAGAAACCTCGGAGAACTTGAATCTGGGGGCTACGGGGGGTTGGTTAAGTCTTTTTATTAGCAGGTTTGTCGGAACTTTTATGAGGGGGGATTTATAGTAAGTGATGCTTTTTTTTGGGCAATTTTAACTTGTAGCATTGATACTTTATTGGCGAGCACTTGCTGTATATTGGAGCACCAAGATTTATCTTTTACACAGTTGTCTGGTACTGGGATGGGAGTTTCTAATTCCTTCAGGATTGTGAACAGCTCTTTAGTACTGGAATTAGCTTGAGATATTCTAGTATTATAGGTTTCACGTTTGGCCAGTAATATTTCACTTTTGTAGAGCAGTTATGTTACTGAGGTTTGTTTTATGCTCATCCAATGGTAGTAATCTCCAGAATACCTCACATTTCTATACGTAGTGTTTTTAAGTGTGGTGTGTACCACGAATTAAGGTGGGCTTTGGGCTTACCTTGCCTCATTTTGAAGGGTGCGATTATGTCGAGAGAGGACGACATGATTTTGTTGTACTCATTCACCAAGGCATCTGGAGCCATGGTATCTGGCAGCGAGTTAGGTTTAGGGAGAATTAAGGGGAGAAGGTTGTCTGGAGTGATCTTTTTATTTCTTCTAAATGTAGGCGGAGCCAACTGATTGGGAGTAGTGGTCGGGTATTCTATAGCTAGTGAGAATGTCACGAGGTAGTGGTCAGTCCAAATTTGGGGAGAGATCGATGAAATGGAGGCGTTGTAATTTTAATCTGCCTCCCAATCCAGTATTCTTCCTTTGTGTGGGGTGGGGTCACTCTTTGGGTGAGGCCAAGGTCAGTCAGAATATTAGCCATGCTAGTTGCGTGTGAATCTTTAGGGTCATTAAAGCCGAAGTTGAAGTCCCCTAGTAGGATGACTTGAAGACCTATCTACCATCCTGTCGAATAATTTAAAAACTCATCCCAAAAGTTCCCATTGGGCCTGGAGGTTGGTATATCAAATGGATAGTAAGTGTCTGAGAATTGTTGATGAACAACTTAGCTGTAAGACTTTCACATGATTTGATGTCGGGGGATGGAGCTAATCTAATGGAAAGGTTAGCTTTGACAATAAGGGCTATACCTCCTCCGCGTGCTTCACTTCAATCAGATTTTAGTATAGTGTAACCATTTGGGATAGCTAACATAAGGGCAGGGCCTGCAGCATTGTGAAGCCAGGATTTGGAGATGGCCAGAAAATCAACGTTATCGATCAAGATAAGGTCTGCTATCTCGGTAGCCTGTGCAACCAACGATCTGGCATTAATTAATGCTCCTTTGAGGAAAGGGCTAGTCGATGTAGCATTGTTTGCGGTTCCTGAGGGTCTTAGAAGTGGAATGAGTACTGGGCATGTGTACCTTCAAATGGCAGTGTGGCCTTTTAAGGTTATTGTTAGAAGTTTTAGTCAGAGAGGGGGGGCGGGTTGTGGGGGGGGGGGGTGGGGAAATAACCTTCCTGTCATTAGTAGAGGGTCTTGTTCTAGCTCGAGGTTCAAATATTTTAGCAAGTCTATAGCGAAGGCTTTCATTTCTAGCGATAGCGTTACATGGTAAGGTGTTGTAGGTGAAGGCCTGCTGAGGACATGCCTCATTATTAATGATGGTCGGTGATTGGGTACATTTCTGGGTAGTCTGTGACATGTTAGGAGCCGAGAGGTAGTGAGGCGTTAGAAAGGTTCTGTCTATGCTTGCTGAGGCTATGGATAGTGAGGATATATAGGGAAAATTCTAAGGCATAAATCATATTTGTAATACAGACTTATAATACTATAACATAGTACCAAGTGCACTGATTAACATAGCGTAGAGATGTGCTAATTCATATAAAGGGTGCTTATTCAGTTTATGCTAAGATACTAGAAGTACTAATATAGTGGTGGAACGACCAGGGAAGCTAGTTTCACTGTAAATGTCCTAGAGTAGACTAATGCAGTAATGGTTCAGTTTGCGTGAATACATTACAAGTCCAATTGTAGGAAATAAATTGACCTACAAATGTGTTTCAAGTATGCAACATATTCTGTATCGATAATGGTGGTATCAAGGCGGGCTATTTCGCAACGCAAATGGTGCTAAGATCAAGGCTAAATAAATTGCAGGAGGTGCAGTGAGATAGGCTAAATCAATCACCTTAGGTTGTACACTTAATACAATTCGATATACTGACATACAGATACAATATGTTAAGTATGTGACATGGGCTGGATCAATACTAGTGGCAACAAGGTACGTTATTTCGAGTTACAAAAGGTACTAGGAGCAAGGCTAAATCGCGTTAGTCCTATAGGCTAGTGCAATGTACAAGAGAACGTATTTGGCTAGTTCTGATTGGCACAATAGGTAGGCCAGTTCGCTTTATACGGAGAACAAGATAATTTTTACAAGGAATGCAACCGGGTAGAATGTAGTCTATTTAATGAGACATGAATATATTATGAGGTGCATCATTGTACATTGTACTTGTAGGCAATTGTTTGACTGTATTAATGATAGTTCGGTCAGTCACAATGTGGGTATCAGCAAGCCGTTGTAAGGCATTTCCTGTGTACTTCATCATATGCATACGGCTACTTGGAGACAGGTAACATTGGTCAGTATAGTACTACGTGGTAGTATGTACGACGGTTATGCTGGGGACTGTGAGTTCTGAAATGGTTTGACAATTCAGATGACAAATGCCGGAATGGCTAGTCGAGCAACGGGTGTCCAGTCATTTGGTCGAAAGAAAAAGGTCGACCGGACAAATGGTCGACACCATTTGGTCGAAATTTTATATATATATATATATATTTTTTTTTAGGTTTTCGTTTAGGGGAAAAAAAGGGGGTTGGGGAGACCCCCCCCACCCCCAAAAAAAATAAAAAATAAAAGTGAAAATAGAAAAAAAAAATCGACCAAATGGTGTCGACCATTTGTCCTGTCGACCTTTTTTTTCCGACCAAATGACTGGTAACCCGAGCAACGTACATTAAATCAATAGGAGTAGGGCATTGTTTACCGGAGTCTTGCCACAGTATAGATGCCGGGGCCCCATATGCATGTGAATGGGTTTGCAGGTGTCGTTGGTGAAAGGCGATCAGCAGCTCGTTGTGCAGTTAGGGCATGCAAAAGAACTGACCTGTGCCATGTACGGCCCTGGACTTCTCTCTCCCTTAGGGTCAGTCGTTTTTCAAAGAAACAAGCTGGGGGTTGATCTCTCTTCGGTTGGGTCCTCCCTTTGGAACAGCTTCCCTGCCACCTTCAAACTTAAGGAGAATCATCTCTGGTTCCGGAAGTACCTCAAGACCTCCCTCTTCGCTTCTGCCTTTGCCCCTCTTCTCCCCAGCCGATCTGTTTTCTCTCTCAGCACCGTGCACCTGACCACCTTCAGTCCTTCGGGCCCAGGTACCTGCTCACCCTGCCACCCCCCTGCACTGCCTCCGGGCCATTCCTTGCACTGGGGTCTGTATCTGTACCCATACAGCCCCCCACCCACTTCTGCGCTTATCAGATCTACCCTACAACCTAGCACTTGCTGAATGCACTACCACTGTTTTATCGACTTTATTCTACTTATTTATTCTGTTCTCTCCTCTGTTCTGCACTGTCCACCTCCTCCCCCCTCCATGCACTTTCCTCATTCTCCCTCTCCCATGCAATTGCGCGTTCTCAATTTCACTGGGCCTAGTAAGATCATTGTTTTTTGTTCACCCCTGTTCCCCTCCCTTTGCTTGGTCGCGCTGCGAAACGCTTGTGTATGAGCGCGATATAAATAAAATATATCATATATATACATCAAACATGGTTCTAAGACTTTCGATAAACTGCTCCATGGGTCCTTTTGCATGCCGCCTCGGGTATGTCAACTATACGTATGTTCCGTCCCGAGTGCAACTCGATCACACTTGCCACGTACTTCAGTGAGTTTGGTCCAAGTTCTGCAATGCCACGATCATGACGGCCCACTGTGTCCTTCACCTAGCAGATTCTAGTTTCTGCTTCATTAATACGGGCCGTCTCCTCCAGTTTGGATTTCAGGGACCCAATTGTTGCCACAATGTCGTCCAGCTTAACATTAATGGACATGAAGCCACTCTGCATTGCAATCATCCGCTGATCTTCGTGTGCCTCCCTGGATACAGCGCTGGGGCTCTCTCCCTGCATCTGGTTTACGGGTTGTGGGGACACTATTTGGGCACTGGAAAACGAATCCATTGGGCGTTTTTTCTTCACAGCCCCTTTGGTCATAGTACCTTTCGAGTCTCGGATCCTCTCTGCGTGGATTGCTAAATTTCTTATTGCAACAAGGTGCTGTCCAATATGTTGCTATCTTGTGCCCCTGGATCCGGTGGTATCACTAAGTTTGAGGTTGGTGGTACTAGGATGTTTCTTTCTGTCTTATCAGGTGAGTCTGAATTCAGTCTGTTGCCTCCTAAAGATACTGCTCTCATGCGCTTTTTATTGTTGGGTTATAACTCACTAGTGCCCCACTAGGTTCTGGATTTGTAGTGCACTATAGGGGGTGTGGATGTTATAAGTTGGTATGGAGGCCGATCAAATTCGTGTTAATGGTCTATGGCGGTCGGCGTCATCAGGCACAGTCTTATACCGCCTGGCGTGCGGGGGGTGGTGGTCTGTATGTCGCATCAAATAAGGGGAGATGGTAGTGGCTCAGTTCGCAGTGTGGCCCCCCACACCTTTGTAGGTTATCATTTCCATAGCCCTAGTGGACAGCGGTCCCACGTTTAGCAGGGAAGGGAGCAGGTGTAGGATCTGTACAATGGAGCTGGATGCTACCGTTGAGAGTAGCAGTCACAGCTGCGGGAGTGCCTTCCACAGCGTCCCTCCCGTGTCCCTTTCCACTTCTCCCGGGGTCATCTGGGCTTCCAATGGGCATGTGTATTCACAGGCTAGAAGTGCCCACATTAGAATTTGCCGCCTGCCAGGGTCAGTTTGCTTTCTGCTGGCTTTCACTGCTCCTCCCCCCTTTGAGGCAGACCACGCCGCAATGTGAGGTAACTTCGCCTCCAGCACTCTTGGGTGTCCTTGTTGGGCCGGACCAGGCTGGTGCCCCGTCAGATCAATAAGTAGTCTGTTCTGTTACGTTATTTGGCATATAGAGCGCTATTTAAATGTCTTTGTTATGACCTCGAAGCGCTGGTAGGTTGAACGCCCTCGGGGACCGCAGTCCAGGTCAGCTCAGAGTAAGGTGTCGTAGGGTGCTTAGGTGCACCAGTTATGTATGCAGCTGATAGAATTGCCTGATGGTTGCTGCATCCTAGCATTAGGCGTAGTGATATTGTCATTGGTTGGATGTGTGCAGTCTGGCGGGTGGACACCAAGACTGGGTTCTGGCTGCGTTCGGCCTGTGTAGGACGCTTATGTGTGCAGCTGTGCCGGTTTGTGATGGGATGTAGCTGCGTTTTATTAGAGTGATGCAATGTTCATGGGGTAATTTTCGTATGTGAGCAGCTAAATTGATCGAGGGGTGTAGCTGTGCTCTAATTGTATGTTGGTGTAGAGTAGAGAGTAAGCCTAGTGATATGGGAGGTGAGTGTTTGGGTGGAGTTATGATCTAAGGAGTTTGCTATTCTGGATTTCAAATGTGCGTTTGCTTAATAGTGACTTAATAAGCGTAATCAGTGGCGTCATTGCTTGGGATCTTGTGGAGTATTTGTCATCGGGTTGCAAGGCTCAGTCGCCTCAGATGATCGTGGTTGGCATTATGGAACGAGCCACGTTTTTGGAGCTTTGCAGAAGGTCATATAGCTTTGAGTGTCGAGTATGTGGGGGGGAGTGAGTTCCACAGAGTTTGGGCCAAGGTCGAGAAGGCAGATCCTCAGATCCTGACGGCGTTGGAGGTTGCAATCACTAGGACAGTGCTTGTTCTTAGGGTGAGATGGGAGGTAGTTTTATCTTTTCATGAAGGTACATTAGGCCGGTCTTGTGCACAGCACGTTGAGTGATGCAAAGGGTTTTGAAGGTGGCACTTCATCTGACTGGGAGCCAGTAGAGGGTTCGGAGAGCTGGCGAGATGTGGTCTCTATGAACCAGGGCGAGGAGCAGTTTTGCGGCAGTGTTTTGGGCTCTTTGGAGTTTGTTGTTGGTACGCAGGAGCTCCTAGGTACAGGGAGTTGGCATAGTCCAGTCTCAACATCACAATCGACATAACTGCAACAAGTCTGTTCGGATAGGAGAGGTAGGGAAAAATGCATCTGAGAAGTTTGAGGTGGTAGTGACGGCATTTTCACACGTTAATAATCTGACTGGAGAGGGATGCCTGGTAGAGTGGTCATATAGAGGTTGAACAGGAGAGCAGATATGCATGCACCTTGGGGTACTCCAGTGTTCATTGAGCAAGCAGCTGAGACAAAAGGGGAGAAGGTTTATTTGTTTCCTGTTGCTGAGGAAGGAGGCAATCCAATTGAGAGCAGTGCCACGGATTCTTAGGGAGTGAATGCGGTCAAGGAGGAATGAGTGGTTAACCGTGTCAAAGGCGGCAGAGATGGAGGAGAATCGTTACAGAGCAGCTTTCAGAGTCTGCAGTGACCTTGAGATCATCCCAGATTGAGATCAGAATGGTTTCAGTACCATGTCACGGTCTGAAGCCTGATTGTGCGGGGTCGAAGAGACATTTGGATTCAACAAAGGAGTTGAGCAGGGAGTATGCAGTCCGGTCAATGAGTTTCGTGACAAGTCTGGTGTTGGAGATCGTTCTGTTCTCTTCCTATGAATGGATTGAGGCCCGCTCCGGCTGGGGCACTCGCAGCAGTCGCAGCTTCCTCTGGCGGTTTTTCTATAATCTCAGCTCCGACATTTAAAGGATATTACGGGGCCAGAGCTTATTCACTTTCAATTATGTCAACTATTTCCTCTTCCTTCGAGACATTGTATGCTTTGCCTTGGATCTTATTTGAAATGTCAATCTGTAGCCGATCTCCTTGGGCTGAAGACAGCTGGCTACCCTTTGGAGACACTTCCTTTTCAGTAGTTGCTTGAGTGAGGTCCTGAAACAGAAGAAAAGGTGAGTTGCGGATCCTCGCGTGTTCTTGCTGCCCTCACGATCTTTTCTTTTGTTTGTAAAGAATTGACCCTTATGAGCATGTCAGTGATCAGTTTCTAACTCTGCTGATGGGTATAAACTCGATGGTCCGATCCAAGATTATGCCTTAGTCTGCCGAGGCGTTCAGTAAATGCTTAAAGGGCCAGTGCATAATCGCTCACCTTAGAGTCTGAAAACGCCTTAGGAATCCCTTGCAGTCTGTTTTTTCTCTGGGATTTATTTCTGGCATCTTCTTGCCTACTCGTGACCACCTCCAGTTGTTGCTCCCCTCTGTCAACTCGCATGGCTAATTCATCCTGCTTTCAAAAGGCCGTTTCTCTACCACCAGGACATGTTTATTGTGATCAGAGATCGATGTGTTCAGACTTGCTGCACTTTTTTTTTTTTGGATCTTTTTTTTCGATCTCTGCCAACATCTCCTGAAGATCTGATCTCCTCATATGCGGCTCCTCCAATTCCAATAGCGGGTCTGGGGGTGCATGGATTGGGCCCACAGTCTGTTTTTGGCTGTCCCTGAGGCTTCCTGCTCCTTCATCATGGTCTTAATGTCTCCATAGAGGGGCCCCTTCTGTTTAGCTGGTTGTTGTTCAGCCATGGCTCTCCTTCATCTCCCATGAGTTGCACCTTCTCCAGGCATTCCCTGAACCTCTTCTTCTGGCAGTTCACCATGTCCCATCTCCGCTCTTCTATCGCCCAAGCCCTTGTGCAGCTTGTGCATACCTTTCCTGCGAGGGAGGGCACTCAAAGCCAGGTTCTCACTATCGCCGCAATAGGACCTTGTTTCCCCAAGAATCAAGGCCCTGCTGTGAAGTGGCTAGGGTTTTCTATTCCCACCTGTAGATGCTGCCAAAGACTCTGGTTCTACTGATCCCTCTAGGTGCTCCAGGCTGTGTGCCTTCAATACTGTCCGAGGGCCCCACTTCTCATGCCTAAAGAAGCCTTTGGAGGGCTGCCTCCCTGCTCAGTATGGCTCGCGTCTCCTCCCCCATGTCTTCCTTCGTATGTTCCTGCCTCCGCTGTGTGTATGGAGTGTTTGCCCGTTTGGGTTACCACTGGCAGGCATGGTTCGTCAAGCTAAGACTTGGGCCGCCGGGCCGAAAGCTAAACCAAACACTGGTTCCTCCGCACTCTCTCTCCCTGGTTGTAGCACACTGCCTCCTTGCTGCTTTCGAGCGCCCTTGCCTCCCGCTCCACGTTCCCCCGGCGGTCTACTTGTCTCCGGGGGACCGTGCACTCCATTCGCTCCACCGGTTTTGTGCTGCTGCTGCTCCGATCCTCAGACGTGCAGAGAGACGGTCCTCATGTCTCTGGTCGTTAACTCCGTCTCCCTCCACGGATACATCTGCCATTTTGGGCCTCTGTGACGGGCACCTAACTTTCAGTTCTTCTGCTCAGAAGGTTCCGACACCCGCATGAGGTCTCTGAGCTCTGCTCCGCCACATTTAAGGAATTGCCCACAGGGTAGATGCAGCGCTCACCGAAGACCAACCATCAGCAGACTGGTCACATATCTTGGATGTCAAGCACACTCTGAAATATTTCATTGACAGAACTGTTTGCAAACCATGGTATAGTAGTTTACAAGCAAGGACTGGTTAGGTATTGGCCATAATAACAATTGGCTTATATCACAATAATCTCAATCTGCCCCTTGGTTGGATTTTTCATACCTATTCACCAAGAACCATGTCTTTCATGGCTGTAATAATGGCAGGAATTGCTCCCCAAGGTCTTCCAAGGGTGGGCCATTTCTGTGTTGAGTACTACATAGCCTCAACGGGCTCTACCACATGGACGATCAAGCATGAAGAGACGTGAGGGTTGGGCAGTGATGCTGAACCTCTTTAACCAAGGTTATTTATTTACATACAGGAGGAATAATGCTCTTTGGATCACAAAAGAGCAAACAATGGATAAGAAATTATATTTGCTGGGGAAATAGTGAGTGGAGGCGGATGAAGTGAGGCACAGAGGCAGGTTAGAGGTGAGGGAAACATGTTAGCTGGCAGGCAGATGAGGGGTGGGTTAAGAGGTTAACTCTGAGGCGAGGAGGTAGGCTTTTAGTTTGATTTTGAACACATCTTTGTGGACTGTTTCTTGGATGTCCGGGAGAAGAGAATTAAATGCAAGTGGAGGGAAAGAGCGGAAGTGAGTGGAAGCACAGGGAGGATGAGCCACAAGGGTAGTCGAGGAGGCAGAGCAGAAGTTATGGGATGGCTTGTAGAGTTGAATAGGTACAGCAGTGCCTTACCATGGATAGATTTGTGAACCCGGAGAAGACCTTTTATATCTGGCACTCTTTTGCATAGTCAGCCATCCAGCCTGGTGACGGTACGTGGAAGTAGGTTTGAAGTGAAGGATTTCAAAGAGTCCTGGTAGTGAAGTTAATAATCTTGTCGAGAGGACAGAAAGCATAGTTGGAGAGACCAAAGAGGATGCTGGCACAGTAGTCTAGTCAAGTTAAGAGATGCTTGGCAGTGTTCAAAGGAAGGAGGTGCCTGGTTTTCCTAATATTTAGGACGCTGATGTGCGCTGATGTTGCAGTTTTGGAGATGAAAGTACAGAAGGTGTGAGAATAGTGAAAGATGACGCCGTAGTTTCTAGCTGAAGAATAGTATAGAAAGAGTGTTGGGTGGGAACTGGATAGGCAGAGGAAGAGATGAGAGATTTTGGCAGGGAAGAATAGCACTTCTGTACTCCTACGTCCCGTCCCCTTTCCTCCATACTTGTGGGACATCTCTCCGTCCTGTGGGACGGGACCGGAGCACTTTGTAAAAGCATCCAAATTTTTCCAAAAATGTGTCCTTCCTCTCTTATGCGCGGCTGTAACCCTGCCCTCCTTTGCTCCGCCCCGCATATCGCCCATCAGTCCTTTTCTATCGCCAGGTCAGAGACCATTAGCAATAACAGAGGAACCTTATTAGAGGGGACGGTGGGTGGGCGTATGGAGGAAAGGGAACTACGGACTAGGAGTAAGATGGTCACTACGGTGAGTAACCTGGTTATACTCCTACATCCCTCCCCTTTCCTCCATACTTATGGGAGATTCCCAAGCACTCCTTACAGGAACTATGGGTGGATGGAAATACCCCTTACTGAAACAGGTTCTTCAGCACAGCCTGACAAAACTCAGCGTCAGCTCTTGAGCTCATGTTGAGACAATAATGCTTACAGAAAGCAGATGGGGAGGCCCAAGTAGCTGCCCTAGCGATGGAGTCCCAGGGGACATATTTCTGAAAGACAACCGCGGCAGCCTTACCGTGCACCAGGTGTGCATGAATACCCTTAGGAGGTTTCAGCCCTTGGACGGTGAAAAACTCTGCGATGCAGGCAGCAATCCACCGAGAAATAGTTGCCTTAGACGCCTACTTGCCCTGAGGGTTACCGAAGGTCACAAAGTTGAGAAGAACTCCTAAGCTCAGAAGTCCTGTCGAGGTAGAACTTAAGAGCTCTTCGGACATCAAGACAGTACAGAACCTTCTCAGCCTCAGAGGCAGGGTTCAGAAAAAAGACTGGTAGGGAGATCGACTGATTAAAATGGAATTCGGTCGTCACCTTCGGTAGAAAAGGCCGGGTTTGTCCGTAGTGAAGTAAGAGGCCTGTTACGCTCACCTGGACCCCACAGGGGTGTCGATCGGACCCAGACAGCTGTGGTCTCCTTCAATGTGATGCGTAGTGCAGAGATGACTGTCTGGACTGGCCCGCCTCGTCTTGTCTGCTGGACCCGAAGAAGTGTTTTCCTGCAAGTGGAGACCGGGATTAACCACCTGTGGCTTTTAGTGATGGCCTCCCAACTGCTCTCGCTCTCCCCCACTAATCACCTCCGATATCCCCTTAGTAACCTCACCTTATGTTCGTAAAAGATGAGCTCTCCATCCTGCGTGTCTTGCAGGGGCGCGCAGATACCAGTTACTTCACTGGTTTGAAGCGTTGGGAGAGTTCCGGTAAGTATTGACTCTGAAGTCCCTGGCGGGATTGGTAAGTATCAAGTTAAGAGTTCAATGTGCCCGATGTTCACTCTTGTCCCCTTCCTTAACTTGCAACTGAGTTCGTGAGAAGGTCTCGTAGCTGCTGCTGGCGTTCAGTTAAGAGTCTGTTACCCAACGCTGTCCGGTAACTATTGCATGCGTTAACGTGTTGTTTTTCTCCCTCTTTACAGATGCGGCATATGAAAATGTGGAGAGTTATGGAACAATACCGCCGGTAAGTCTATGGTGGTAAGCGGTTGTATTTGTTGATTCCCTTGGCTCACCTTGTTTTTTCTTGTGTCCCCTAGGAGCCGGATTACGGCGAAGAAATGATGGAGACAGTGCCGGATTGAAAGATGCTGTGTGAACTGGTGAGTATGGCGCCGTGCTGGACCTGGCGAAGCGATGCGTGCAGGACTGATATACTTTCCAGGTCCGGAGATGAAATGGTTCCGGAATTAGGTGAGGAATTTGAAATAAGCTTTTTTTCTAACCTTGTCCTTTTCTTCTTTATTCTAGGAGCTCCGGATTTGAGGCGGGCGCGGCAGAAGACTGGATGTTGGCTGCAGGCATGCGGGCGTGGCAGAAGACTGGATGCTGGCTGCAGGCACGGTGAGCGTCACGCTGCTGGATGCAGAATAACGCGAAGCATGTGCTGCTGTTCGGGTGTGGTTTAAATAGCCTCCAAAGTAGTTCCAGGTAAGAAGTTCCCTAGAGCCACGCCAGAGTAAAAAATAGTCCCTGTAACAAAATAGTCCCATCCAGGCCTCATGTAGGCTTGGACTCTTTTGCAGCATGGTCTGCATCAGGTAAGTAAAGTCTATGAGCCTGGCGCCTATGGCGCCAGGACTGATTTCTATGATGAGCCTGGCGCCTAAGGTGGCAGGACTGAACCCAGACAGCCCCTAGCCGGGGCTGCTGAGGTTTAAACAAATGTCTGGATGCCTGTTCCCGGAGCTGAGGGCCTTGGTCCTGATGCCCGGGGGTAGGCATCATGACAGGCCACTAAAGGGGCAATAGGCTTAACTAGGAGGAGCAAGAGGGGTTAGCTTTCATCAGTAGAGATGGCAGTTTGTCAGTATTAATGTGGCCTGAAGTGGGAGATGGAGGCAGAGGAAGATGGTAGAGTAGGCTGAGGGGAGTGTAAGGAAGGTCGGGAGAGTCTCATTTTGGAAATAGTTTACAGCAAAGTATTCAGCTAGTTCATTGGCTGTGAGAGTGGAGTTGATAGCTATTGACTCTGGAGAAGTAAGGATCGAGTTTAGTTTGCCCTGTAGGTGATGAGGATGGTTGGAGTGAGGGGCAATGAGGGTTAGGTAGAATTCCTTTTTTTCTTTAACAAGAGTGGACTTGAGAGTTTGGGGCAGAGAGATAGAGTTGCAGGTCCTCATGTGAGTGGGAACACAGCCTTTTGTGCAGCAGCCGACACATGTCTGTGCATAGAGAGCGTATGCATAGTGACCCATGGCTGAGGATGCTGAGACTGGGGGGGGTCTTACAAGTCATCGGTGGGAAGTGAGAATTGGTCATGTAGTAGGGATTTGAATCTGGAGAATGCAGTGTTGGTGGAAGAAGCTTCGGGTGTGAAGGAGAAGAGTGAAAACTGTAGGTCGGGGAGTAATTTAGAAATGTTTAAATTTCTTTTTAGTAATGGGTGAAGCAAGTCTGGAAAGGCCAGAGGCTGGAAACAATTGATTGGTCAGATTTGGATGGTGTTACAATAGTATTAGTGGCTGAGATAAATAAGTGATCCAAAGAGTTACCTCCTGTGAGGGTTGATGGGCTATGGATAGAGTAGAGAGCGTGATCACTAAGAAAAGACTGAAGTTCAGATTTACGAGAAGCGGTTGGAGAGGAAAGCTTGAAAGCAAGAGAATGAGATGATTAGTGGAAAGAGAATCAAGGGGTTGACTGATCACCATAGATTGGTCCAATGGGACCAGGAGGGCGATAGATGGCGAACAGAGTGAGGCAGAGCAATAGTAGATATAGTGAATTCAAAAGAGGTAGGAAAGGACGTGGCATTGGAGATTTGTGAGGCACTGAGGTGGGAAGAGTAGGTGTCTCAACACCTCCAGTCAGTTGAGGAGAGTGAATAAAGGATAGTTTGGAGTTGTGTAGGGCTGTCCGAGGGAGGAATCCAGGTTACTGTGATAGCAAGGTCGTCTAGGGGAGGAGAGCTGGAGTTGTAGTCTGTGATTAAACAAAGTTTTGTTGCATACAGAGCATTCCAGCGTGCAATATTCAGTTGATGAGGTAAGGAAGAGTAATGAAATTGAGTCTCGGAGGAAGAAAGTTGAGGCGAATATGTGTTGGGCGGTATATTTAGTCTGCTTTGTTGGAAGGAGGTGGAAGAGAGATGGAGTAGTGGGAGTTTAGAGTTGTGAGTTTTATAATCTGGATAGGAAAGGAGGAAGTTGTAGCATGATTGGAGAAGGCATAGAGAGAGTGTAGTAGTAGTAGTAGAAGGAGGAGCCAAAGTTAACGCACTATAGGTGAGTAGCACAGTGTGGAGAGCGTACAGTAATTGGGAAGCTTCGCATACTCACTAGTGCAACACAGAGAAAGGCAAAGGCTCAGTCTAAGAGGCTGGTCAGTGGCTGGTCTTCACCCTTTTCTGTTTCTCCCTTTACTGGGACGTCCCTGTCTGGATGCCCCTAGGAAATTCAGAAAGGATGAAACGTGCTTGTGTCACCTGATCACCTAGTCCATCAGTGGTTGGTCTCCAATATTGTCCCTGGTGTTGTTGGGAAGAGGCGATTTCTTCCAGATTGGTGATCTCGGATGAGCATGAACACCCCCTTTCATTTGTTAATTTGGTGCAACTGCATGCACAAATGTATTAAAAACTGTGAATCTATGAAAGATCAATTTCTGTAGAAGAAACCACTCACTTATCTGTAACTCTAATTTGTCTGTTTGCATCTTTAATAGACCCACAAGCTACCTGCATGACTCCCCTGTTTGGTCCCATAGATTGCTTTAGGTGCTTTGTGCTTCTGGAAACTGAGGTTGGCCTCCGGTGGAGGAAGAGTTAGGACTTGCCCCCTTAATGGTTAAGGGATTAATGACCCTGATTGAGATGGAATGGCTATTCATTGGGATGGCAGTTTTGTTTTAACTGCTACTAAATGATTACAGCAAATTCTCAGCTTGATGGCCAGGAACATTCAAAGCATTTGAATCTATGAAAGATACTAGAACTAGATGTAGGCATTGTTGCTAGTTAGTTTCTTTCTTTGCATTTGTTATCAACCTTGGGGCATGATTTTTTGAGAAGTGGCTTGATCACGGCGACTGCTCGTTTTATCAAGGCCTTTTCAGTGTTCTGGCATGCTAGAAATGTGCCTTGGTTGGAAGCACTAGAACTTTCTTAGTGTCTGGACATGTGCAAAATCTTCCCGCAAATCGCACATTTCCCACAAACCATGGACCTCTGGAATCTTTCGCCCTTCCAGACGTGCACCATGTCCAAGGCAATGAGTGCCATCATGGTTTTACCGCAATAGGCAATCTGAATCTTCCTTTTTTACTGCCCTACTGGACCAAAACGGTTTAATCTTGACCAGATCCCTAAATCTCCCTATGGTTCTTTCTATTACTTCGAAAATGTGTGTTTTCCCTACCTAAAGCCAAGTGGCCTCTTATGAACCTAAATGTGCGTATGTGACGTATCTATGCATGCTTAAAGATGGTAGGTGGAATATCTGAATAGAGGGATTTATTGTGTGCAGTCACTCAATCAAGGTGCTATAGCCACACTAGTATTTGTTATTTTGATTAAAGCTATGAGAAGTGAGATTTTTCTCATGCCCGACTGTGCATATTGGAACACTGTAATCCAAGATATTACAAGCATTACATTTTTCCCCACATACTATGTTCTGCATTTTGGGTATATTCCGCACACACAACTCCAGCTCCGACACCCAAGGAGGAGAACAGATACTCCAATCTCACTATACATAGTTCATTAGAATACAACACTGTACTTGGAATACAACAGGGAGTCGTCAGCGCTGAAACCTCAATTGTAGGCCTTCCTCCCACAGCACAGGACTCTGAGATCTAGCTGCGTTCTGGAACTGAATTGTTCAATTATCTCTCAAATCTAGCTGTGTATGGTACTATACTCCATTGTTCTGTTAGGCGTAGGTCTCAATCGCACTATGCAGGATTTTCAAATCTAACCATTTTTGTACCATGAGGGATTTCCAAAATCTAGGCATTCAGCCAAACTGTGAAGATTGGCTGCAAAACTTAACACACTAACCAAAAAGCTCAAACTTTCTGCATACTTAACGCACTCAAACTCACACAACCACCTCTTGCAAGTCAAGCCGCCTACACTTCACCACATCAACAACACAAGCTGCACCAACAGCACACAAGGACTGACATCGCTCCTATACTCTCACCAAAGCTCAGCGCACAGTGTATACCGAGATCAAGCTGCCATCAGAACACCACTCCTCTCAGTATCCTACTTTCCCTCTTCACCCTACTAACCCATCCCGCCTTCTCGTTTGCAGATCCGTCAGAGCAGCTGGGGACCAACTCTGTTGGTGACGGTACGCGGTACAAATACCTGTAACATTTAACACCTTATATGCATATTGTGGACCTCTGGATTGAACACAAATTCTCAGCCTTTGTCTGGTATCATAGTGAAATTGTGTTTAATCTAGAGCACTTTGAAGGTTTACCATTGTTTGGATCATTCCTCTCTGACGGCTCATTGTGCATATTCATTGCATTTCCTAAATTATAATAACTGCCTTTTATCTGCAAAAGGTTAAACATTTTAATCTATACTTGGCCTTTCCTGGGTGCAGCTGAAGTAACTTAACAGCAAAGGTAAATGTTAAAATGCATAAATACAGTTGTTGGTGTCCTTTACTGGGGGAGGAGGGGATCAAAAGAAGGTTTCAGAATTGATGGATGCAATCATCATGGATGAATTAATCAAATTCACTGGCAATGTGTTTCCCCTTCACACTTACATGTGTTTGCTTGTCTGCACCCTTTGCAAAAGACCACGTTCTAGATTGGTCTCGGTCTTGTTGGGCTTCATCAGTAAGATGTAGCTTGATTTCCTGTGGTAACATCAGACAGTAACAGCCTGTAAATTGAAGCAACTGTTATTTTAAGCCAGATCATCACTGCTAATGGGGAACAGAAACCACATGTTCAGTCCTAAATGTTAAGGACACATGACTTTTGGAAATTGAGGTGCGTTTCCCGTCATGTATGTCTTGTTCTGCAGATGTTTTTATGATGCAAACTTGTATGTTTATATTTATTTTTGCTACCAAAATTTCTTGAAACGTATGTACTGTTTTTTGTTTATGCAGTCATCCAGTCCAATGGACCAGATGGGGAAGATGAGACCTCAGCCATATGGAGCGAGTAACCCATATTCGCAACAGCAGGGCCCACCCACAGTACCGCAGCAGGGACATGGTTACCCGGGACAGGCCTATGGGCCTCAAACGCCTCAGCGATACCCCATGATGCAGGGTAGAACACAGGGTGCCATCGGGAACGTACCATACGCTCAACAGGTGAACATCTGTTATTACGGACAAAATGATGGAGCATAAAATGATCTACTATCAGAAATTGCAACCCAGCCATACTTCAGTGTAGGTAGAAGCAACAGTACCAGCTCTGATGGAGGAACTTTAAGCTTCACCTTCCAGGGTGTTTGAAGACTGTGTTTGCGCATACTGCCACCATTCCCCCGTGCCTTAACAAGATGTTCAGAACTCAGTAGAAACAAGCCCATCCAGTGCCAGATAATTAATAGATGAGAAATCTACTATATGGCGCTGGATAGGTTTGTTTCCTCCTGATTTCTGACTATCTTGTTTTGGCATTGTGCATGTCCAATTGTTGAACATGAATTTACAAACATTGATAAATAATCTGCTCTTACACTGTTGGGCAATGTGTTTGGTGTGATAGCGATACTTGGAATTATCACAATGAAAGCCTCTTGTCTTACCCATGGCCCTTTTAATGCAAGAGCTATCCCATAAGGAGATGCTTTTCTAAACATACCCCTATGTATCTTGCTCAAGTACCGCTGTAGTTAATAGCCTTCCTCTTTTAAACCGTATATGATCTTTAGTACGTTTTCTGATTTCTGTCTTTGTTCTTGTGTAGATTCCTCCTTATGGACAGCAGAGCGCTTATGGGCAACAAGGCCAGTCTCCATACTACAACCAGCAGAGTACTCATCTTCAGCAGCAACAGACTCCATACTCTCAGCCTCCAGCGCAAGCTGTCCTCACTCAGTCTCCCTACCCACAACAGCAACCTCAACCCCAACCGCTACAGTCCACACAACCAGCTTACTCCCAGCAGTCCCAACCATCCCACCAGCAATCTCCGTCTCCATATGGTCAGCAGCAACCTCCACCACAGCAGCCTCCACAGCAGCATACGTCGCAGCATCCACAGAGTCAGCCTCCCTATGCTCAACAATCACAGGCTCCTTACTCGCAACAGCAGCCAACGCCAACAGCTCCTTCAGCCCATCCACAGCCGTCGTCATATGCTCCGCAGCCACCTCAGCAGCAACAGTCTGCATACTCGCAGCAGCGCTTTCCACCCCCACAGGTACAATTTTTCCCTTGAAAATCTGATCTCTCCCTTCAACCAAACATCGCTTCTGGAAGTGGTATGCTTGATCACTGTAAGGCACTTTCCAATAGATAACGCATTCATATATTGCCAGATAGCATTTCATATTTAGCCTGATGGCGCCAGCTAGCCTCATGGCACCAGACAAGCCTAATTTTGCAAGATAGCTAGATTGTGCCAGATTCCACTTTTAGCCTGATTGTGCCTTAGGTATGAATCTAACTTTTGGATCTACTGCTACATCCTTTTCCTCATTTGGAGAAGAAAATAGTTACTGCGCTGCCTGCAGTGCCTCCTGGGCCAAATACCTCTTGGTTGCCCTGAGGTTAACTGTCCTGTATTGTGTGTGGCTTTTTCCATCACCATTTTGCAGCAGTTCGAAGATGGATGCCATATTTTACCATGTTGTGACCCCTGCTTAAGTGCTCACCTATTGGTCATTTCATCGCATAAAGCATCCTATCAGAGACCGGCAGGCTTTAGTCGGCCCACTTCCTAATGCCCATGTCTGCCCCCTGTCCGCTTTCTGGAGTGCCTGGGGGCGTCCCTTACATTGTGTCCTGGGATGAGACCAGAATCCTACGTGTGCAGATGCCTGTTGGACTTTTCCTGACTTTTCAGTTACTTGTAGGTAGTCGTTACCTCACCTCCCACACACCAAACAGTGCTTCCTCTTTCCATCTGCCTAGCCACCTTTTCGAATTGTGGAGTGCCTGTAATCGCTGCTTTTCCATCTGCCTGCCACCTTTCGAATTTGTGCTGTTCCCGGTGACCACTGTGCTTCCCCTGTTTGCTTTCCCACCCTCGTCTTCTGTCTCTTCCCTACCCCTCTCCCCCTGCCTCCCCTCCATAGATATAGTGCTCTCTGTCGCTCCCATCATTTCCAACTGTTTCTCGATCGACTATCCGTTCCTTCTCGCTAAATCTGGTAGGAAGAAGTTCAAAAAGAATATCCTGTTCTCCAACCCTAGGCCTACCTATCACTGATACCTACACCAGCGCTTCCTCCAGACGGACTCTCACTGACATTCTTTGTTGTTCCTACACCGGACCTATGGACTCTTCATATGGTCTCTGTGCTTTCGCCTTACTCCTCCACTCGCATTAATGGTGGCACCCGGTGGGAGGCCCTCCTTGTCTCCTTCCACTCCTCTAAGGTCATCATTAATGTTTAGAAGAATGCACCGTCTTGGTCCAAGTCCCTCAGGCCAACCACCTCCTCTTTGACTGACGTTTCCCATGCCTTATCAATTTCCCTTCTGTCCCTTCTGCGGCTTCCTTGCCTCCACCCTCCGCCACCTCTCTTGCACTCTTATTCTGCTTTAGCTACTGTGCCCTCTCCTCATTCCTCTTCTGCCCTCCCTCTGGCTCTTCCTACACCTCCACAGGGAGTACCTCTGATTTGTACCCTTCCCCGGAAGTCTCAAGGACGGCAACCTTCTCCACCTTGCCACGCTTAACTCTCGCTCAGCTGTCAAGCACTCCTCTGATATCTGCATGACCTTGATGAACTTGGTCTTACGGAGACATGGTTCACGGCTGGCTCTGTTATGTGTTTTGACACTCTTCTCCCCGCTGGCTATAAGAGCCCCTTTGCGCCCAGAGCCAACTGCATCAGTGGGGGTGTAGCCTTGCTCTTCCCCAAGTGGGTTCCTGCCTCTACCATTCCCACCCAGGCCTTCACCTCCTTTGAATGTCTGGTCTGTAGGCTTTATCTCTCTCCTGGCCAGTCTCACAGCAGCTACTACCTACTGACCACCTTCCTCTGAGTGGGCGGAACTCAACTCTCCTCTTCCCTCCTGTCCTCGACCACTCAACTCCTCTTCTTGGGATACCTCAACATCCACCTGGATACTTCTTGTCCCACCTCTGGACTCTTTCGTGACCTCTGCCACTCTTTCTATTCTTTCCTCTGGCCCGACTCACTCTGCAGGGCATACTCTAGATGTTCTCATCTCCCCTGACCTCCCCCTCTCTAATCTTCTCACCACCCCTCTCTTGGAGCGACCACTTTCTCCTTTCCTCCCATCTCTCCCGCTCTACCCCGCAGGCCAAGCCAGCTCCAGCACTGCCACCTACCTTCTCAGTCATCCGGCCCATGAAACGTGTTAGCTGTGACTTTCGCTGCCACTTTCTCTCCCCCTCATGCTGACTCCCATCCTGACAATGCCCTTTCCAAGCTCCACTGTATTTCTGATATTCTCCAGCATGGGGTCTGGCATGGATTCACATGCTCATGAATATTCCCCGTCAGGCCGGGAATCCTCGGTTAAGAAAAATATCAGTATCAGTTTCGTTTCTGATCTGTCTTTCTTAGTAGTAACCAATCACTGATCTCTGGGTCATACTGCCCCCAGCCAATGACTGCCCTCTACCTAAGCCCGTCCCCTGGGAGCCATCCTCAGATTTTTACCGCACGTTCAAGTGTTGGGAGTCCTCGTGTTTAGCTCTCGAGCTTTTACTGCGTTTTTCAGGAGATTTTTCTCTTTCGGTTAATCGAGCCTCAAGCTCCACCCTTTCTACTTCTGATAACGGGGACCCGTTTCGGAATTTTTCTACGCCCCTCAAGGGTGAAGTTTTCTTCGTGTTACGCTTCTTGGAGGATTCCAGAAGATCTGTGGCCTACCTCAACGGACATGGCACAGGACAAGGGAAGCTCGACGCCCGGATCCAAGCTGTTCAGGAGCTGCCCAGGATGCGGATTGCAAAATGTTTTCAAGGAGGACGAGCATTCGAGATGTCTCTACTGCCAGACGCACGTGGAGAAGGACACTGCGTTCTGCAAGAACCTGTCAGAACGGACCAAGCAAGATCGTCGTTCCCGCCTCGCCGCCTGGCTGGAGAAGGGCACAGCAGGTGAGAAGGTGAAGAAAAAGTCTGAGCGGTTTTCTAAATCCTGTGAGGGCGCCCTGGCGATGCGGGCCCAACAGAAGGCCAAGCACCGCGGGCACCGGGAGCGCCGAAAGGTCGGGCTCCTCGGCTGCCAGGCAGGGCGCGACTTCCCCGGCACGATCAACCACGAGCCAGCGCTCTGGTTCGGGGAAGAGGAAGTCCGAGAACCCGGGTAAGCTTCTGGAGAGGCCCCGGTCGATCTCGAAGGGAGCCGAGGCGATGACCCTCCCCCCAAAGCGAAGGCCCAGGACGCACCTAAGGTGGTGAGGGCCTTGATCCACCCGGCAAAGGCCTCTATCGAGGTTGTTGCAGCGGCCCTGGCGAAGCCGGCAGAGGCTACGCCAGTGGAGGCGGCCGTGTGGCCCATAGGTTCCCTGCCGCCGCAGAGGTAATCCTCTTTCCAGACCATCGTTAAGACCCCCGTGAAGATCCCGGCGGAAAAAGAGGGGGTGGGGGCAGTGGCCATTACGGACTCGGATTCAGCCTCCGAGGAGAATAGGCCTCAACGAGAGATTCATAGGCCTCAACGAGAAGTTCGAGAAGGTTAGATCCCAGGGGACGGTTCCCGCTGATCTGATCGAAGATGGCAACGATTAGGGCCCAGTGGAGCAACCATCCCGTCCGTCGCAGCCATTACCCGAGCCCCAGGATAGCTCGGCGGCCATTTTGTTGGCGATCCAATCGTTATATACTGAGATGAGGACAAGGTTACCACGGACCCCGACGGAGGATCCAGAACCAGGCGCGTCGGGAAGCCCTCCGAACAAGCGGAGGAGAGTCCACCCCGCTCCGCCCTTTGTGCCCGCGAGGCCTGTGGACCCCCTCGTCCCCCTCGCTGGACCCTAGGGAGTATACAGCAATGGATACGGGGACGGACGAACGACGACAGCGACGATGACACAACTGACATCCGGTCATCACCCCCCCCCCCCCCCCCCCGTGCCTCTCCGCCCGACGAAATTGGCTCTTTTCACGCCATGATAGCCAGGGCATCCGAGCTCTTCCAGCTCTGCCCTGAGGAACAGAAAAAGGAAGGTTTTCTTTACCAACGAGAGGCCAAGAGAAAGACGGTCCTCGCGGCGCTGTTGCTCGACGACCTCTGGGACGAGGGGCTGGCTATCCTCAAGAACCCTTCCACGACACCCACCAAGAGGGACAGGTACAAGAAGTAGTACTGGGACCCCGATGCCGCCCCCTTGTGCCTCAGGGCCCAGCCCACGCCGGACTCTGTCGTCTCGGCAGCGGCCAAGAAGAAAGCAGCGGGTGCGGCGGCTTCAACTTCCACTTCACCGCCGGACAGCGAGGGCAAGAAGTTGGACTCCAAGGGACGACGAGTCATCTCGTTGGCGGCGACGACGATTAAGACGGCCAATGCCTTAGATATTGTGGCCCGTTACGACAGGGAGCTTTGGTTCAAGATAGCTCCTCTGCTTGACTTCCTACCGGACGACAAGAGGGCGGAGGCTCTACAGATTCTGCAGGAAGGAGAGGTGGCGTCGGATCACGCCATAACGGTAGCAACGGACATTGCCGATACCGGATTTCGCCAACTGGGCAACGTGGTTTGCCTCCGACGAGGATGGCTCAAGGCGACGGACTTTCGCCAGGACATCCAGACCAGAGTGTTGGACATGCCGTTCGACGGCAACAACCTGTTTGGAAAGACGGTGGATGAGTCCCTCCAGGCCATCAAGACAGACACGGAAACAGCCCGAGCCCTAGGAGTCCTTCAGCAACGACGGCCCTTTCGGAGCTCTGGAGGCAGACAGGGAGCCTCCAAGGGATCCAGCGGCGGCTCTTCTACTTGCCGCCAGGTGGCCCGCTCCTCGTCCGAGGAGGCCTACAGAGGCCACGGCAAGCAAGGAGGGTCTGGCCACCGTCGGCAAGGAAGCCAAGGCGGCAAGGCCTCTTCCAAGCAGGACTGAACCGGCCGTAGCTTCGTGCCCCCACCGAAGCACCCCAGTGGGAGGCCGGCTGACAAAGTTCGTCAGCATGTGGGAGTCCATCTCCACCGACAGTTTGGTGCTGGACACCCTGGCCCGCTGACACACTCTGGAATTTCAAAAGTGTCCTCGCATTCCTCCCGTGGCCAGGAAGGAGAATCACATCCCTCAACTGCTGTTGTGGAGGTAAGAGCGATGCTCAGGAAGGGTGCCATCGAGCTCGTCCCCAAGAGGCTCCGGGGCTCCGGAGTATACTCAAGATACTTCCTCGTCCGAAAGAAGACAGGCGGTTGGCGCCCCATCCTGGACCTGCGTCGGTTGAACAAGTACATCGAGGCACAGAAATTCAGGATGGGTCACCCTCCAGCACTTGCTGGGACAGCTGGAGGAGGGCGACTTCCTATCGTCACTGGACCTGGAGGATGCTTACTTCCACATCCCCATTCTAAAAGGTCACAAAGTCCCTCAGATTCGTAGTCCAGGGGCGTCACTACCAATTCAGAGCCCTGCCGTTCGGATTAAAGTCGGCACCCAGGGTGTTCACCAAGTGCCTCGCACTTGTGGCGGCGCGGCTGCGCCTGCAAGGGATCCACGTCTCCCCCTACCTGGACGACTGGCTAATCCATGCAAGGTCAAGAGAACTCGCTGTCGAACACACAGCGAGGACCGTCCGCCTGCTCACGGAGCTGGAACCATCAGTCAAGAACCATCCCAATCAGACCAGGAAGGCGGTGCATGTGGGCTACCGCCCCTGAAACCTAAAAAGAGACCTAAACGCAAACAAACTTGTAAACCAACACCAACGGATCACAACACTGACAACCCAAATGTAAAAAGTCTAAATTAACCTACTACTAAGGAGCGCAACATGCCACAAAAACCAACAGGACCATGCGAAAGACGACCAGGAGTAGGAATGAACCAAATGGAACCACACCACGTAATCCCAACCACGGAACACACCCCCACAAACACTGTTGACCACAGAACAAACGCCAAAAGAAAAATCTTACTCCTATATCCCGTCCCCTTTCCTCCATATTTGTGGGACATTCTGTCCTTCAGGACAGGACCAGAGCTCTTTTGTAAAAATCGAAAATGTTTGCTGTTCTTCTATTTTTACGTGGGGTACCGCATGTGGCCGTAACCCCGCCCTCCTGAGCTCTGCCCCACGCATCGCCCTTCAGTCCTTTTCACCGCGTGGTCGGGGCTGGACGCACTTGCATCACCAGGATTCTTTTTCTGATTACCTTTGTCCTTCCTTCCTGCTCCAGTTCCACGGTCACTTGGTCCTCCGTCTAGGATTTGTGTCCTGTTCTTCGTGCAAATGGACTCGTGTTTCTACTGCGATTTCCTCTCTGCGCACTCCGTTGTCTTCGGTAGGAGGAAGTGTTTCAGCGCGTTCATCATTTCCAGCTTTTCATTGACGAAAAGAAGAGACACCCGGTAAGTTCCTTACTTTTCAGGCCACCCCCCCGGGCAGAGGGCTCCTTCCGGGGTCTTCCTTGTCCGGGGTGGGCTTTAGCTCTGTTACCATGGGTTCCCCTGAGGTGCCTCGTAGGCCTAATAGGCGCACCAGAGTTTTCTCCTGGGGGTCTACCGCGAGGGACCTGTCAAAACCGGACCACGTTCCGAGGATCACCTGTTAGGTTTTAAAGTTCAGCCCAGTTCATCTGCGACTCTGGAGTTTGCTCCGAGGTCTCGCTTTCTGGAGCTTTCCACACAGGCACCGGGGTACGCCCTGAGGTCTGTTTCTGGAGCTTTATGTACCGAGCCACAGCTTGAGGCCCCTCTTGAGGGAGCTCCCCGTACTGGGGTGAAACCCGATGTTCCTCTTCTTGAGCCAAAGGTCACTACCGACAGAACCGAGAGACTGGCTTTGAAGGTCTGGTCTGTGAGGTGGATTCCTCTACATTCCTGTGCTTGGGGTTGCAGTGATACCGGTTCTGTCGAGGGGGGGTAAGGAGACCGTCACGGACCATAGCTCCTCCACTACCTGCTCAGCCAAGGTTCCTCCTCTGGAGGCTAAATTTGGTGCAATCTCTAAAATGCCGAGGATCCTTGTGTCAAGGCTAAGGTGTTGTTTAAGTCTCCTGACTCGCCAGAGGAGACAATTGCCTCATCTACACATGTGACGCAGTTCTCTTCAGGTGTTGACAAAATGGCTGCCCAACCGCCTTGGTCCACGGTGGCCATTTTGGACACCTCCCTGACCCCTATGTTCACGCTGTCTGGTGCTGCGAGCATTCCTTTTGGGGCTGAGCAGCCGTTTCCATGCCTTGTCGATAATAAAAACCTGTTCCGCCCTTCTTATGACTGGCGAGCTCAGGTACCGCTGCCTCATACAGTCTCGCTTCCTCCTGCTTCTGCTCCACTGGTCTATGTGGACCTGGCCGGTGGTAGGCCTTCCTGGCAACCATCCTCCTTGCTTTCTTGGGGGTATGCCCCCGATGAGCGGCCTCTGACAATGCCAAAACCTTCTTCTGAGGATGGATTTTGGGGAAGTTTCAGATGCTCATGCACTCTGACCCCATGAAGGAGTATTTTAAGGGTCTTTTCAAGGAAATTTACCCTGAACCGCCTGTTCGGCCTTCCGCACCAGCTGTTACTACACATTTGTCGGTGGTTCCACCTCTTCCTCATCCTCTTGGCCCACCTCTGCATCCTATGGCTCCATTGTCCTCAAGAAAGCGGCAGAGCGGGATAGCACTTTAAAATCTGAGGCGGTGCACGTGGCGGATCAAGCGGCTGTTTCCGCTTCACCGGATGACCCTCAAACGGATCAGGATAGCGATGAACAGCCCCGCTCTGAGAGCATTCCATCACTGGGCCCTGGATATGATGGCCCTCCTTGATATCCAGAACCTGAGGCCGCTGCTCCACAGGAGGGGTTGCTTTCGGCAGCATTTACCTTGTCACCTCAAGAGTGCACCGGCCTGTTCCTCCAGAAGGATGTTTTTGCTGAGGCTGGTGAGGTCTGGGATAAGCCCCACACCGGGCTACACATCAACAAAAGAATTGACTCTCGATACAGGCTTCACACCTCAGAGTAGATAGCCTTATCGTCGTGTCTGCTCCTTTCCTCAACGGTGGTGGCTGCGGCCACTTTTTAATCTAAGCCGGCCTCTGCATCTTCAACGGCTGCAGCTCAAATACTGTCCAAAGAAGACAAAATTCTGGACTCTTTGGGCAAGAAAGTATCTGCCAATTCGGCGCTCCAACTTCGTCAAGCAAACACCGAGCACATCATGCCAATCTGCGTTTGTGGAAAGAGTTAGCCGATTTCCAGGAGTGTATTCCTACGGATAGGCTAGATGACTTTAAAGCCTGTTTGTCAGACGCCAGAGTCTTGGCACAGGATCTGCTGGAAACTGCGGCTCAGCACATAGATACCTCAGCTCGAGGCGTTCTGGTCGGATCGACCCCTCCCGGCGTGGCTCCATGTAACAAAGTTTTTGAATGAGGTGCAAGACAAAGTTCTGGACCTTCCTTTTGATGGCAAGGCATTGTTTCATTCTTCTACGGATGAGGAACTCACAAAGATCAAAGCGAGTACCCAAGCCGCCAATTATTTGTCGGCCCTGGCAAAGGTCCTGGTGAAGGCCCCGTTTGAGGCCCCTTATGCACACAGGTCTGGGTCTCGGACTTGATCCTTCTCTGGGTTCAGGGGGTTTCAGGACCACTGCGTGCACTGAACTGAAACTCCGGGTGGCGGCACCCACCGAAAGCAACAACGGCAAGGTGGCTGTTTTTTCTCTTGGACATCAGCCTCCTCTCCAGGGGCAGGTAGTCTCCCTGCCGACAAATCAGCCAAATTATATTTTTTGTCGGTCGCACACGACTCTGGTGGGAGGACGAATCTTGTCTCATTTGGAGGCGTGGCAGATCATCACCGACGACCGATGGGTTTTGTCCATCGCTCGGGCTGGCTTCCGCTTCCCCCCCCGACCCCACCCTTCAACCCTCCCTTTCAACAGATCGGGTCGCCCTCCCTCAGAGCCGAGGTACAGAAGCTTCTAGACCTCAGAGTGGTGGAACCTGTTCGCACTATCCTCTACCTTTCCCAGTTCAACCTTTCTCTTCCCCAAGAGAAATTCAAGATGATGGCGCCTTGTCAAATAAAGTCCTCTCTTCAAAAGGGCGATTGGCACAGCGCGGTGGACCTTCAGGACGCTTACATGCACATCCTGATCTGGAGACTGCATCGAAAATATATATAGTTTTCCCTGGGAGGGGAGCACTTCCAGATCTGCGTGATCCCTTTTGGTCTCAGCTCGGCGCTGCGTGTCTTTACAAAGATGTCGGTCATCACAGCTTTTCTCCGCCTACAGGGTGTTCGTGTATATCTGTATTTGGACTGGCTCCTACGCAGCCCTTGTCCACAGACGGCATTGAGCAATAGCCAGTCTTTCCTCCAGATCCTGTTCCACCTTGGGCTTTCAGTGAATTGGCAGAAATCTTCCATGACGGTCTCCCAAGATTTTCCTGGGTTTCTGTTGGAAAACAATCAATTCCAGGGTGTTCCTAACGGCGGACAGGATTGTGGCTCTATCCACCATGTGTCAGCTCTTCCTCCAGTCAGCGCAAATGACTGCTTGGTGGCTTCAAAGGCTTCTGGGCCTCATGGCTTCTTGCGTGCTGGCTCTTCCTCTTGCATGTCTGAAAATGAGGCTTACTCAGCTGGCTCTTCTGAGCTCTTGGTCTCAGGCTTCGGACTTTGATTCCAAGATGATCCCAGTTCCATCCTGCATGACGATGGATCTGCTATGGTGGTCCTCGCCCAACAGGTGTTCCGTGGGGCATCTTTTCAGGAGCCTTACCCACAAGTGACGATTACCACGAATTGTGGACACTTCAGAACAGGCAGTTTCATATCAATTATCTGGAACTCCTGCCTGTTTTTCTGGTGCTAAAAGATTTTCAGCCATCCATCACAAACTAGGTGGTCCGTATCCGCACGGACAACTCTGTGGCGATGTTTTATATCAACAAGCAGGGTGGCACCAAGTCACCTCCCCTTGTGGACCTTGCCATTCAAATTTGGGAATGGGCCATCCAGCACAACATTTGGCTGCTGGCTGTACACATTCTGGGTCACTTCAATGTGACTGCAGACTCAGTAAGCCGCCAGACAGCAGCCAGCTACAAGTGTAAACTGAACACGGAGGTTCTCTCCATTTTTCTCCAATGGGGCACTCCAGAAGTGGACATTTTTGCGACTTTTACAAACAAACTTCCTCTTTATATGGTTCCAGGAACGGTCTCAGTCTTCTCCTTAGGGGACGTTCTCGAGATCCTGTGGCACAACATGAAGGCCTATGCTTTCCCGCCAATTCCTCTCATTCATCAGTCATTCTGCAAGCTCAGGAATACATCAAATTGCACTCTGCTGTTCATAGCTCCTTGGTGGCCAGCCAGATTCTGCTTCTCAGAACTTCAGCATTTGTCGATTCTTCCTTCGATCAGACTGCTGTTGATTCCTAACCTGATTCACCACTGCGATCACCAGATGTGGCACCCCTCACCACAATCGTTCAGCTTGGCGGTCTGGTGCCTGAATTCAGATCATTCGTGCAGTTTAACTTGTCCGAGGGCGATTTGTGCAATACCCAAGCGGCCAGGAAACCTTCCACGAGGTCTCTATACGAACAAGTGGCTCCATTTTTGCCACTGGTGTTTAGCTACGCAGGTCGACCCCAGGCACGCTACGATTGACACGGTTCTTTTGTTCATATCACATCTTGCAGCCTCGGGCATCCATGTCTTGTATTGCAGGACTTGTCAGCTATTGCTGTCAACAGACGTCTGTTCCTTTTCTTTGACAAATTAATTAAAAGGCATTTTGCAGGTCTATTACATCTTTTTCCTCCGGTACCCAAGCCTCATCCCAAATGGGATTTGAATGTGGTCCTCACCGCCCTATGCCATAAATCATTTGAACCCATATATATATATTTTCTATCGAGCCCGCAGGCATCGGGGCGACAACACTAACACATATGGAACCTATGCATGCTTGTGAAGACGTTTTTAGAAGGTCTTGTGTAAATTGGGGGATTTATCTGAAGAGGTTGGTCTTGAATTTTCTGCAGAAGATGCTGTATGAAGGCTCTAATCTGATTGGTAATGGAGGCCTGTTCCATAGGGCAGCCACCCTGTGGAATGATTTGCCTAGTGTGTTTTTCTGAATCTGGTGATGGCAAGTTCACCTTGGGTGGCGGATCTAAGGGAACGACAAAGCCACTACTGATCTCAAAAACCTTTCTTGGAAGGTTGTATTTTTGATTGCAGTGACCTCGGCAAGGAGAGTAAGCAAGCTCCAAGCTCTGTCTGTGGAACATCCGTTCTTCACCTTCCATAAGGATATGGTTGTGCTCTGCACTGATCCTTCTTTCCTGCCTAAAGTGGTTACCGATTTTTCATTTCAGTCAATTGATCTCATTGCCTGTCTTTTTTTCCGAAATAAGCCTCCGAGGCCGAGAGTCTTACTCAACTTAGATGTCGGGCGACCCCTGACGTTTTACTTCAACACAAGTGAACTCTTTGTCACATTCGAAGACCCGAAAGGGAAACCTGCTTCAAAGGCTATCATCTCCCGATGGATTGCCTCCTGCATTTCTGAAGCATCTACCAGTCAGGGCCTTCAACCTCCGAAGGGCATTCATGCCCATCTTGTATGTGGCAAAGCGGCTGCTGTTGCCTTCCAGAAGTATGTTCCCTGGGAAACCATTGCCAAGGCGGCTATGTGAGCTTCCCCATCAGCTTTTTGTAAGCATTACTGCCTTGGAACTGAGCTCCATGGCCGATGCCCAATTCGGCCAGGCTGTTTTGAAGAACCTATTGTAGTAAGAGTTTCCATTCACTCGTATTACCTGTGAGGTGTGCTTGTGAATCTCCCACAAGTATGGAGGAAAGGGGACAGGACGAAGGAGTATAACAAAGTTACACACCGTAGTGATTACCTTACTTCAAGTCCATAGTCCTCTTTCCTCAATACGCCCGCCCGCTGTTCCCTCTAAGTATCCTCTATTATTGCTTAAATCGTCGCAGACCTGGTGATAGAAAAGGACTGAAGGGTGATGCGCGGGCGGAACTCAGGAGGGCGGGGTCACGGCCACATGCAGTGCCCCGTGTAAAAATAGGACACAAATTTTCAATTTATGCTTTTTAACAAAACTGCTCCAGTCCCTTCCTGAAGGACTGAATGTCACCACAAGTATGGAGGAAAGGGGACTATGGACTAGGAGTAAGTTAGTTGCTACGATGAGTAACTTTATTTCACTTTACTACTCTTGGAAACAGTAGTTTATCCAAGAGTAGGTATTTAAGCCTTAAGAGCAATCCAAAGGACTTCTCTGTGACACTGCACTAAAGGTTCCGTGGGTCACAATACAAAAAGATGCCTGTGGAGTTTATCAGACTCCAAAACCAAAAGAAACAGTCCAAATCAGATAAAAATAAAGGTCTCACTCACTTCAGGATAAAAATGAAAAGTCCTAAAGTCCAGTGAAAGAGCTGGGCGTCTCGAAGGTAGAAGGGAATTAGCACAGAAATGTGAATTCTCGCTAACAGCCGGAATAAACCAGTACATGATTGTTGTGCGCTCCAAAGCTGGGGATGCACATAGTCCATGCCCAAATATGTCCATATCTCCTCTCCAGTGCAAATACTACTTCTGCCCTAACGAAGCCTAAACTGATGGCATGTCTGTAGCGCCATCATTGAGTCAAAGGTAATTGTCAACAAAGCACCACCTGCGAGCCGAAACCAACGGTCCCGTTAAAGTGCCATAGATCAAAGCTCATTATGGTTTGAAAGCTCCATCTATGAGCGGCAACTAATTGTGCCAGAATTATCTGCAGCGCTAAAGTGGGATCTGGGTCCCAAAGCAAATTATCCTAAACCGATTGTCACAAAAATGCCACCTATGAGCCGTATCGAATGGTGGTGCTAAAGTGTCCTCTGTTAACCCAAAGAGTTTTTGCATGAGCAAAGAGCCATTGAAAATTGCAGTACTAAAGCGCCACTCTGGAGCCAAAACGATTAATTCAGAGAAAGCACCAGTTACCAGCCTAAACTATGTACCCTCACTATGATTCAGAATAGCAATTGTGGCATTCAAGCACTTCCTACTAACCAAACTGTAGTGGTGCTGAAGCACCACCTTTGAAATTAAACTTCATTGTTGTGCTAAAGCAAAATTGATGAGCCTAAATTAAATGTGGTGCCATAGTTCCACCTTTGACCAGAACCCAGCCGTAAAGACAACAAAACTTTTTTCTGCCTTCATTATGAAATCCCCCGCTCAACATGCTCAGTGACTGTTTGGATCCATCACTAGGTGTTGCTGAACCGCCCTCCAATATCCTAAATGTAAAATCTGTAAGACTTCAGCAGAGCTCTGCTCCTGTCAGAATTGGGAGCTCTGCTAAGCGCACATGCAATGCAAGCTCTTTATTATGAGGGCCTCAACTGGGGGAACATATATTTGTTTGAAAAGTGTGGGATTCTAAGAAGATTCTTTCAGTAGGGTCATTGTTGTCCTGCTTCTTTGTTCTCTTTGGTGTCTTATCTCTCATGCTTCTCTTATTTCAGGAGTTATCTCAGGACTCATTTGGTTCCCAAGCATCGTCAACCCCTTCCATGACATCCAGCAAAGGAGGGCAAGATGAACTGAGTCTCCAGACAAGGCCCTCCAGCTTGCCGGTGAGTGCTCATTAAGCAGTTATCTAGATTACAGGGCTGTGAGAGAGAGGAGAGAACGAGCATAGCTCTGGGTAATTGTGCTAGCCTAAATATTAGTTTGTTAGTTGATTATAGGCAACACAAATTTCCTGAGAAGCTGGGTAAGCTGCTTTTTAATTAATGTGTCGCAGAATGTTCCTTTTCAGCCTACACGGGTTTCGACACAAAGGTGCCTTTGTCAAGGCGGATGACAATACATACTATGTTTATGTTTTGTTCATGTAAGTAATGCAGATTAAATAATGGCAATAGAATAACATAAATCATTGGTACATACCATTGGCGGGGTTAGGATAGTGGAGAGAAATCAAATCAGGAAGATGAGTAGAAATAATGAGTCGAAATAAACCTAATCATTTTAAGCGATCATGCGCGTATTCTTGTGACTCCATGTGAGGGTGAACTAATATTTAAAATGATTTGTTAAATAACATCCATGCGGAACATAAATTGATAAAAATGCAAAGCATCAAAATGTGGTGGAGGAAGCACCCAAAGAGTAACCATACTTGGGAGAGCCACCATAGGGGTGAGGGTGGAAAAGGAGAGGATGTTGATCGTTCTCTCAATTCATCAGTTGTTAGATAAATAGTATGTGGGCAAAAGATCATTGCTGGGTAATTACTGAGAGGTGGTTCGGGGAAGCAACGGCTGTACTCGCCAAGGTGAATTCCTGGTGATGGCCTGGAAAATGTATGAATCGGAGCACATTGTGTTGAACTTGGCGAGTTGTTCTGGATAAGGACAAATGTTAAAGGATAAACTCTAGAGCACTGACCTGTTTAGTATGGCTAATGAGTCTTGCAATGTGATGAGCCCCGAGGGTTTTAACCATACTGATGGAGTTGGTGGCAGCAAATCTCAGGAGAGGGAGGGATTCACGTCCACCCCTACCTGGGCGATTGGCTGATCAGAGCACATTCTCCCGAACAAGTCCTGGATCATCTCACTGTCACTTGCCACTCCCTTCAGACTGGGCTTCTCCCATAATTACAAGAAGTTCCATATGACACCTTCTCAGAAACTCCAATTCATCTGAGCTATTCTGGATACATCTTTGGAAAAGAGCTCGCCACCGGAGGAGAGTGCTCACGACATTCTTCAGATGGTCACCAAATTTCAAAATGCCTAGTGTCTCGCAGCCTTCCATTTTTATGAGGTTGCTCTGCCTCATGGCATCCTGCATTTTTCTGGTACCAGTGGCCGGTCTGAGAATGAGATCCTTTTAGTGGGCTCTAAGAACTCAATGGTCCCAGTTATCAGGGAAGATGTTGGACCTACTTCAGTTTCCAAGCAGGGTCACACAGGAGCTTCTGCGTTGGGCCTCTGAGGACAATCTTCTGAAGGGAGAACACTTTTGACAACCATGCCTGTAGATAACAGTAGTAACAGACGCCTCACTCATGGGGTGGGGAGCCCACACCAACGATCTGACAGTCAGCGGTCGTTGGTCTCCATCGGAGTCCAAACTAAATATCAATCTTTTGGAGCGGAGGGCAATCAGACTAGTGCTTAAGGCCTTCCTGCCCTCTTTATGGGGAAAGAATGTCCTGATAATGACACAGCACACTGGCCATGTACTACCTCAACAAGAGAGGCGGTGTAGCGTCACTACCACTGTGCAGAGAGGCAATGCAGCTCTGGTACTAGGCAATTCAAGAAGGAATCTTCCTGTCGGCAGTTCACATAGCGCGAGAGAACACAGCGGCGGATGCTCTGAGCAGGCAGAGCACAGCCTCCCACGAGTGGGAACTAGCTCAGGAATTCCTCCAAGAAATCTTCACCCTTTGGGGAACCCCCTCAAGTAGATCTGTTTGTGACTGGCATCACGTGCGAACTGTACTGCTCCAGGGAATTTGCTCAAACAGGAGCTCTAGGAAGACTCGTTTGTGGTGGACTGGGAATTTCCACTCCTGTATGCCTTTCCTCCAGTCCCCGTCATTCCTCAAGTAATCAGGAGGTTGAGAAAGTTTGTGAAACGCATGATCCTAATTGCCCCAGATTGTGTCAGGAGGACGTGATACCAGGACCTGCTGGACATGTCCATCTGCCTCTAGTGCATCTTCCTCAAAGAGGAGCTTCTTTCGTGAAAGGAGCGTCAGGTTCTCCATCCAGAGGTCAAGACACTCAACCTTCATGCTTGGTTTCTGAAAGGTTGAGATACAAGGATTGGGACCTCCCGGATGATGCAATGGAGATTTTGCTTTCGGTCAGAAGGCCAGGAACAAAGTCTTTGCACCAGTTGCAGAATGTATTTCAATGGCACGGAGAAAATAATTTAGATCCTTTTCTGTGTAAAACACTGGATGGTTCCTCTTTTCTGCCATCTTTGGCCAATCTGGGGCGCCAGATAAGTGCTATTAAAGGCTACGTGGCGGCGCTGTCCATCTTTAAGCGCTCGTCAGAGGAATGTTCCTACGTCAAAATCCCACTGGGGACACACTTTCTAAAGGGGCTCACCAATGTGCCCCTTCCCCCTCCAATCTCCATTCAAGGTTCCAGTTTGGGACCCCAATATGGTTCTAAAATTCCTAATGTGTGCACCTTTTGTACCTTTG
This sequence comes from Ambystoma mexicanum, assembly GCF_040938575.1. Classification (NCBI taxonomy): domain Eukaryota; kingdom Metazoa; phylum Chordata; class Amphibia; order Caudata; family Ambystomatidae; genus Ambystoma; species Ambystoma mexicanum. Next base: position 209,413,969 of record NC_090934.1, read on the forward strand.
CACTAATGTCCTTTTTAAGGTTAACCTTTAAAACCATTCTATTGGTAGCTCGAACATCAGCCCGAAGAGTATGCGAGTTGCTGGCACTTGCGTCCATGCCACCCTTTACTATCTTCCACAAGGATAGGGTTGTTCGAAGGGTCAAACCCTAATTTTTACCCAAAGCCATTTCTGATTTCCAGGTAGGACAGAAAATTGTTCTGCCATGTTCCTACCCCTGCCCCCCAGCCTAGCAAGGAGGAGGAGGTTGGATCCCCGTAGAGCGTTAAGCTTTTATATATCTAGACTGTCAAAACTTAATATTGAGGACCAGCTTTTCATTGGATATACCGGCCACAAACTGGGTCAAGCTGTCTCTAAGCAGACCTTATCCAGATGGATCATTCTGGCCATTTCGGAATGTTACAGGTTGGCAGGGAAGGAGCCTTCGGAAGGTTTCAGGGCCCATTCCACCAGGGGCATGGCTACCTCTACAGCCCTGCAAAGGGGTGTAGAAATAAAAAAAGATTTGAAGCGGCAACTATTATTGTTAATATCCACACGTTTACAAAGCATTACTGCCTGGAATCTTCACTCAGTCAGGATAGTACCTTTGGTAAAGCAGTCCTGCACATGGTCCATGAAAACAATTCAAATTAAATTCTACTCCCCCCAAATAAAATACTACTTTGGGTGTCTAGCAAAGATGAGCAGTACGTGGGAGGACACAATCCATTTGAAGAACAGGTTACTTACCCCGGCTAGCTTTCTTTTGACTGGATGTTCCTCCCACGTATTCCTCATCGCCCATCCAGCCTACCCCACAGTAGAATTTCCCATGCTATTACAGCTTTCATTCCTTCAAGGCGGAGTACGGTCATTCCCGTGCTTTTGCTGGTATTTCTGCTGTCATGGAGAAAAAACAGAACTGAAGCCAACGGGCGCTGCACATGCTATATATGCCTTCGATGACCTCCTTGTGATGGGGGCCTTCAAGGAACATAGTTGACGGCATAGACGCCCAGCGCCCTCTGCTGAAAATATTTATTCTGAAGCTGGACAAAATGTCAAAGATTAGGAATACGTGGGAGGAACATCCAGTTGAAACAATGTTACCAGGGGTAAGTAACTTGTTCATCTTCCAGCTTTTCTGAGAATATTTGTGGTGCTACAAACCACGATTTACATTTTCAAAGAAACACAAAACATAAAAAGCATTTATGGGAACACAATTTCGACCTTGACTTAACTTCGATTTTGAAGATTGAGTAAAATAGAAGCTACACAACCATTAGAGTATGTACGCACAGAAGAATTTAACATCCAGTTATATACGTAGCTGGTTACTCTCCCAGCTCTTGTCCATGTCTTTCTGTTGCGCCCTGATGCCTGCGGGTTTACGGCGCATTACAAATAAAATAAATAAAAATAGAACAAGAAATAGAGGACCTCCAAATAAAAATTAACAAGCCAGAAGAAGCACTTATAGTGTGCAGATTGATTTAAGCACAAATATTGTGAAGCATGTGTTGTCCAAAATGTATGTGTATACATAATTTGATTCTTGTCTAAATTGAGGCACAATTTGATGCATTACATAGATTTATTTGATGCCCATTTCAACAACTTTGGCAGGATACATCGAATTGTATAAAATATTATTTGGAATAAGTGACATTGTATAAAAGTGAAATAGTAGGGATTTGCTTGCACTAAATGTTTGTTTTGAATAAATCGATACTAAAAACGCTCCTCAGATCACATAAATATTTTTGGGTTATGGTAGAGGCAGGTTTACACACCAGAACTCCAAACTGGCAGCTTTGGCTGCAAATCAATGACTCCACAGTAGTGCTTCTCTCCTGTGTTACCCCAGTAGGGGCTAGGGGTACAAAAACATATTACACCTATTCCGGGAATGGTATTCAAATCGGCAAGTAGGTGCTAATCGCAGTCCAAGAGGTGTTATTGCCTGAATCCTTTAACCAGACAACATGATCTACCTCTGTAATCTGAGAAAATTAAACACAACTGTCTTGCACTACTTCAAGAAGAGATGGAGCCACTCTGTTCTAAAAGGAGCCATCGAGGAAGTCCCTCAGGATCAGATAAACAAGAACATACGCTATACTTTCTGTTTCCCAAAATAGACCGAACCAAAAAAGCCAGCTTTAGACGTACTGTCAGCAAACAAGTATGTCGAACCACAAAAATTCAGACTGAATACCCTCCATGTCATTCCGCTATGAAGAATAAATGACAACATTGGAAATGAAAGATGCATACTTTAATATTTCAGTGTTCCCACGTCATCCCAACAGTTTAAATGTAGACATGACATTTTCAATTTAAGGTGCTCCTCTTTGGAATTGCTTTGACACCTTGTGTGTTCACCAAAGCTCAGTGGTGGCATATTGACTGTGCACCAATGGCATCCCAGTGTACCCTTATCGGGACAACTGTCTGCTAACAGTGGAAAGCGCATAAAGTGCCTCTCTCACGCTTAGGGAACAGTAAATCTACTCAGTCTAGTAGTTTCCATTAACAAGAAATAGTCAGTCTTGTTCCAAGCCAAAACAATACGTTTGGCCACACTAGTCACGCAAAATAAAGACTTGCATTTCTCAGGAGGGAGTGCTTGTACTACATGTTCCGAACCCTTGCTATATAACAAGTCACCAGATAACTGTCAGAAAGCTAATGAAACTGCTGTCCATGATCGTGTCATGTCCCTTTATAGTTCCTCATGCCAGTCTCAACATGCTCCCAGTACATCAGTGGCCAGCGGAACAGTGGCCGCAAGCGACAGACAAGTGGGATGATCTAGCGGTGGGCTCACAAAGTAGTAAAAGTTCTCCATTGGTGGCAGAAGAGAACATGGTGAAAGGGTGATCTTTTGTCAAGCTGCCGGTACAGTAAACTATCACAAAAGTTGCATCCCTGACTGGCTGGGGGCACTTTTTGAACTCCTTAATTGTAGCTCACCAATCCAAGCAGCAGAAAACTTGTTGGAGCTCCTATTTCTCAAAATAGCATGCTACTCTTTTCAAAACTGTTGTAGGAAAGAGCTTCCTCATCGAGAGACACTGCACCCATGTCATATCCATAGTCCTTAGACGATGCACAAAGGAGGAGCTGGTCTTGGATTTTCATGCACTTTACATTCGGCTCAGTTGCCACCCAAGGTGGTACACAAACTATACCGGGTACATCTTAACAATGATACTCCTTGCACCAAACTGTGCGACAGAGGTGTGGACTCCCACCTGTTCAACAGGTTTCTGTGCCCTTCAATCAATCCTCCCATGTTTCACTCAACTGGCTAACAAAACGGCAACAAAAAATCAACCGAGCACTCGCATAACCAGCTAGAATCCTGAAATCTTACAGTTCAGCCATTTTCAACTTTCCTCTCAATGTATGGACATGTTAAGGGAGGCAAAGAAACCAAATTTCAATTAATGGAAGCACTTTGTGGTCTGGCATACCCAAAACACATCTGCCCCATTAACTGCTCACAAACCAACATTGTCCTTTAGCTGCTTCATTTGCTTGGCTCGGGTCTGGTATACAATTAACTCGAGGTGCATTTACCAGCATTAGCAGCACACACGTTATAGCACAAGGTAACTTGGCAAAAGGTACACATTTTCAAGTCTTTGATGGAAGGCGTAAAATGCATTTCTGATGTTTGTTAATCTGCTTAGAATCACATGCTGTGCATAGGTCCGACATCCAGTGGTCACTGCGGAGTATTGCATTTTGTTTTTCGTAGTCGAAAAGGGACGTTGACAAGGCGTGTCTGAAATACTATCCCTATAGTGACGTGCGTTGTACCCACAATCCCTCACGCGTCGAGGTCCCTCAGATTGTTTTTTTCCGCCCAGCTACTGGTCGCCTTTACGCGAAGCTCCTCGAGAGACATTGCAGATTTCTTCTCCTCGACCTTTAGTCGTTTTCCTACTTTATATATAACACATCGATCCCTCCCTCGACGCAGTTGTGAAGGTGTCTCCGCTGAGCAAGATCTTCGACGGAGGGGACGAGCGGAGGAGATCCTTCGGCGCGAGGCCGACGTGTTCGGCGTTGCCGAACACGTGGCCTGGCCTCGCGTTCGGCGTTGCCGAACACGTGGCCTGGCCTCGCGTTCGGCGTTGCCGAACACGTGGCCTGGCCTCGCGTTCGGCGTTGCCGAACACGTGGCCTGGCCTCGCGTTCGGCGTTGCCGAACACGTGGCCTGGCCTCGCGTTCGGCGTTGCCGAACACGTGGCCTGGCCTCGCGTTCGGCGTTGCCGAACACGTGGCCTGGCCTCGCAGGCCAAATACAGTAGGGAGAGTGGGGTCGTGGGACATCTCTGGTTCTTTTCTGAGAATGCCTTTCCTTTTCCCCTTCCTTTCCCTTGGGGTCGTTATCACGATTTATTGCCTCGGCTATGGATGAGGACACCCTTTAGGTTTTGCTCGCTTTGCAAGGGCAAGTTTACTTGGAAGGACAAGCATTCACGGTGTACCGCTGCTTGCCCCTCGATCACAAAGAGGAGGGTTGCACGGCTTGTCGGCTTCTTAAGCCAAAGACTCTAAAAGACCGTAGGGTCAAGAGGTGGGCGGCCTACGCTATGTCGAAGGCCGATTCTTCACCCGCCGCTGCTACCACCGACAGTGACGAGGAATGTGATAACACGACCTCCGCTACGGAAGTCGTAGACCCCTCTAAAGAGCGCTCGCGCTCTTCGTCGTCTGTCCCTGGCCCCGACGGGCTCGGCTCACGCCCTGCTTATGGGGATAAACACCCCGGCGACATTGACGCACAGGATACCACACATAAGCACACAACCCATGGCTCTTCTTCGTCAAAGACGAAGAAAGCATCAGCGCCGAAGGAGACGCAGGTTCCACCGGCGGCCTCCTCGGACCGTTCAGGTTCGAAGCCCCTCTCGCAACCGCGACCAGCGACTCGGTTTTCGGCAAATAAGGGCGCCGCCCCCAAACCAACGGCCGGAGCGCACCAGCAGAGAGCGCACGCCGCCGTAGAACGATCGACACCCGTAACGTCGAAACCACAGCCCAAAGCTGACAAACGAGTCGCAGAGAGCTTGGCGAGGATCGTTGTAGCCGACGCCCAGAAGCGTACGCTGAAAGACGTCGAGCGCTACGCAAAGGTCGAAAGACACGCTGAAAAAGCCCGAAGAAAGACAGGGACTACCCCCTTCAGTCGGGGGGACCCCCAGCACGCCGGAAGGCTTTTCGGAAGGCGACGGGACACTTTCCTCGACGTTATGGGAGAGGTCGAGCCGTTTTCAGCTAGATGACACTAATTTTCCCCCGCTAGACCGCTCAGGGGTACCCCATGAAACCATGGAAAGGCTCCATCTCTGCATGGAGAGAATGGAGAGGTTTATGAAGACCCAGAACCCTCCTACTCCCAAGAGAACAAGAGAAGGGCCTCAGGAGGATCCCAGGGCCAAATTCCCGAGACTATTCTATCCCCAGCAGGACACAGCCTCAGATTTCCATAATGTGTATGACCTCACTGGTGAGGAACAATACTTGGAGGAGGATGAATTTGTGGACGATGAAGAGGGACAGAACCAGGAGGAAGGTCTGGAAGACAGCCCAGAAATGGTAGGAGAAGGCTTCGGAGAAAATCCAGAAGAAGGACCGTCTCATCCCTGGCAATCCCCATCAGTATATTCGGACACTGATGTCCTGAACCTTAATCCTCCTGACAATTCACCTGTTAGAAACACGTCTCCCATTGACGATCAGCCCACATTCAATGCCCTGTTGCGCAGAGCAGCAGCACATTTCGAACTGGACACTGGGGAGATCTCTCCTGAAATAGACTTTGTGGAAAGAGTAATTAAGGAGAAACCCCCGGTCAACCAGACCATTCCCCTCCTCGCTTCAGTGAAGAGAAGAATCATCCCTTCGCTATCCACACCCGCACTAATCAGAGGAGTTAATCCAAGAATTGAAAAACTTTTCACTCCTTCACCCTCAGACCCGCTGTACATCAGGACATTCCATTCCGTATTCCCTTGTAGTAACTAATACAAGGAAGAGGGCAGGGGTGCCGCTGTCCACCAGCGAGGCACCACCTGACAAGGAGGGCAAGAGGTTATATGCCCTTGCAAAGAGTCACATCCTCGGCTGCCTTTTCGGCAAGAATTGCGAAGAACAATTCTTTGCTAGCTAGCTACGCAGACGCGCAGTGGGCCGAGCTGCGCAAAGACGCCGAAGAAGCGCCGGAACCTCTACGTACACGCCTGCTATCAACTATTGGCGAAGGAACCCAGGTCAACCAGAGTATTGTAAAGAACTCTCTGGATGCTGCAGAGACAGCGGGACGTTCCCTGGTTCAGGGAATACTCCTAAAACGCCATGTATGGCTGCGCAACTCGGGGTTCAAACCGGAGACACAGGCGTCTTTTAATAAATAAACCTGTTGAAGACTCGAACCTCTTTGGGAAAGCGGTGGATGAGGCTCTGGAGATGGCTAAAAAAGAGTTCGATACTATCAAAACTCTTGACCAGATCTCTAAGCCCACTACCAGACGCGGCTATGGCAACAAACGCTTTTTTCGTGGCCAACGCCAACAGCAGTATCAGCAGCAACACTACCCTGCCACCAATTATCAGACCAATAGTGGGCAGTACAGTCAGAGGCCAGCGCCGTGGCAAAGGGAGAGGTCGGGGGTCCACCCCCAGAGGCTCCCAAGCCCCCAATAACACCAAGTGACGCGAAGATTCGCGTCCCCTCCCATGCAACACCGGTCGGGGGCCGGATAACATCCTTTCTTCCAGCATGGGAGGGAATAACGTCAGACCGCTGGGTACTTTCCACGGATACTGCATCGAATTCAACTGTTCCCCAACATACAGACCCCCGAGGGGACGACGCATGACACCGGAACACCTTGCCATCCTTCTCCAAGAAGTACAACAACTGCTGGAAAAAGGAGCCATAGAGGTTGTTCCTCTATCTCAGGTAACGGAAGGTATTTATTCAGTGTACTTCCTTGTACCCAAAAAGGATCTAACCATGCGCCCTCTATTAGATCTGCGCCCAGCGAACCAGTTTATCAAACCCCAGAAGTTTCGTATGGTAACCTTACAGGAAGTGATCCCACTGCTATCACAGGGAGATTACATGACAACATTGGACATGAAAGATGCATACTTTCATATTTTAATGTTGCCAGCGCACAGAAGATACTTCAGGTTCATGATAGAGGGCAAACACTACCAGTTCAGAGTGCTACCCTTCGGCATAGCATCGGCACCAAGGGTATTCACGAAGGTACTGGCAGTGGCAGCGGCCCACCTGCGCAGGTTGTCCATCCCAGTTTACCCTTACCTCGACGACTGGCTCATAACAGGGGATTCTTACGAAACATACTTCTCCAATACCCAAAAGACTGTAGACCTTTTGTTCCAGTTGGGCTTCTCCATCAACGAAAAGAAGTCCAGCCTAGACCCCAGCCAAATCAAACAATTCCTAGGGGCTCTAATTCAAACAAATGATGGCCTAGTCTTCCCCTCCAACGAGAGGGTCCAAAACATGCTGTTTCAGATCCCTCAATATGTGACCGGTCGAGAGGTGACGGTACGCAAAGCAATGCGCTTGCTAGGCATGATGGCGTTGTGTATTTATTTGGTACCTCACGCGCGCCTGCGCATGCGCCCTATGCAAGAGTGGCTCAACAGCCAGTGGTGTCAGGCCAGCGGACTATGGGACGATCTAGTGGTGGTCTCGCAGGCCTTGGTTCTCTCACTACGCTGGTGGACAAAGGAAAACCTGGAAAGAGGGAAACCCTTTGCCACACCCGCGGCGGAAGCCACTCTAACCACAGACGCATCCCTCACATGATGGGGGGCTCACCTATCCCATCAGACTGCTCACGGAGTGTGGACTCCGAACGTAGCATCCAAACACATAAATCTACTGGAGCTACTAGCTGTGTTCAAGGCGCTAAAAGCCTTCCAGGAACACCTACAAGGCAAAACGGTGATGGTCCTTACAGACAGCACCACAGCCATGTACTACATCAACAAGCAGGGGGGCACCCACTCTCCAGGACTGTCCAAACTGGCCCAAAATATATGGAAGTAGGCTCTCAAACAAGACATGTTCCTACTGTCACAACATGTACCAGGGGAACTCAATCTGCTGGCAAACAAACTCAGCAGAGATTTCCCCCTGCCCGAAGAGTACGAATGGCGACTGCACGAAGACATCGTCTTCACACAATGGGGATTCCCAGAAATAGACCTGTTCGCAACCCTGGAGAACTCACAATGCCAAAGTTACGCCTCCAGGTACCCCCAGAACCAATCCAAGGGGAACGGTCTGTCGATGCAATGGTCAGGGAAATTTGTTTACGCTTTTCCCCCCCGACTCCCCTTCTCAACAAGGTGGTGCACAAGATGCACCAGGAACAAGTGACCATGATACTGGTGGCCCCAATGTGGGCCCGACAGCCATGGTTCTCTCACTTGATGGAGATGTCTCTATCTCCCCCAGTGAAACTCCCCTGCCCTTACAACATGCTGTCACAAGACAAGGGCAGGACTCTGCATCCATGCCCCCAGAACATGAACTTAGCTGCTTGGCTCGAGATCATAGAATTCAGACATCTACAGCTCCCGCAGAGATGCATGGACATCCTCAGGGAAGCCAGAAAACCTAACACTCGCCACTGCTATTCTAGCAAGTGGAAGAGATTTGTCATCTGGTGCAGAGGAAAAAGCATCAACCCGATTGACTGCTCTCCCACACATATTGTTCTATACCTGACCCACTTATTGGATTCAGGTCTAGTGTTCAATTCCATTAAAGTCCACCTAGCGGCACTTTCTGCATACACCACTTCCCAACTCAAAGTGTTTTGGTGGAAGATCCCTGTTATAAAGGCCTTCATGGAGGGAGTAAAGAGAATACACCCCCGATAGCTGACCCAACTCCCGGATGGGACCTTAACGTGGTACTTACCAGACTCATGGGCTCACCATTCGAACCCATGCACAAAGCATCTCTTAAAGACCTCACTCTTAAGACTGCTTTTCTAATAGCTATCACCTCCATCAGGAGAGTAAGTGAACTACAGGCTCTTTCGGTTCTAGACCCCTTTGTTACAGTTCACAGAGATAAGGTGGTTCTACGCACGCACCCAAGGTTTGCTCCGAAATTCATCTCGAAATTCCACGTAAACCAGTCTATAGAACTGCCAACGTTCTTTCAAAATCCTTCCAACTTGGGAGAAAAAACTCTGCACACACTAGATGTGCGCGGAGCGGTCATGTTCTACATGGAAAGAACCAGACCACTGAGGAAGACTAATCAGTTCTTCGTCTCGGTGGCAGCAGGAAGAGAAGGGGATGCAGTTTCAAAGTCCACTATTTCTAGATGAATTGTTCAATGCATCACTCTCTGCTATACTCTTGCTAAGAGAGAACTGCCCTTTAAGCCAAGAGCACACTCTACTCGAGGCAGGGGGGCGTCCATAGCATTCATTGCAAATGTTCCCCTTGAGTCCATCTGCAAAGCGGCTACCTGGAGTTCTGTGCACACCTTTACAAAACACTACTGTCTATATGCACACTTGAGATCTGACTCCCAGGTGGGACAGGCAGTATTAAGACATCTTTTCTCTACTGTTCCTTCTCATAACCCACCGCCAACTCCGGGTACTGCTCGCTAGTCTATGCACAGCATGTGATTCTAAGCAGATTAACAAACATCAGAAGACCATGCATTACTTACCGTAAAAGCATTTCTGATGGTTGTATCTGCTTAGATTCACATGCGCCCACCCTTCCTCCCCGCTCGGATGGAAGGACATAGACTTCCTTTTATATCTCTTTGCTGTACTCACTCACGTCTAGAAGGCTCCCTCAGGGCAGAAAAATACAAACAGAGGGACCTCGACGCGTGAGGGATTGTGGGTACAACGCACGTCACTATAGGGATAGTATTTCAGACACGCCTTGTCGACGTCCCTTTTCGACTACGAAAAACAAAATGCAATACTCCGCAGTGACCACTGGATGTCGGACCTATGCACAGCATGTGAATCTCAGCTATCACCTGGTTGGGATTTAAACACAGTTCTTGGTGAACTACTGTGGCCCCCAGTTGAACCAATGCACAAAGCTCCCTTAAAGGAACTCTTTTAAAGTTGCTTTTCTTTTTGCGGTCACCTCAAGCAGACAAATAAGTGAAACGCAGGCATTATCTGTGTCTGAACCATTTATCGCAATATACAAGCACAAGGTGGTTTTAAGAACACACCCAAGGTTTTTTCCAGTGTATATTTCAAAATGTTATGTCAATTGAATTGCCAGCCATCGCTCAAAATCCACAAAACGGTTCTGAAAGAGCACTACATGCACTTGACATCCAGGGGGTAGTCCTGTATTACCGAAGCCAAAGAACTAAGGGAAACAAATCAGTTCCTTGTTTCAATGGAAACGGGAAGGGAGGAGCGTTATCCAGCCACAAAGTCAACAATTGCAAGATGCATTGGTAGTTGTAGGGAACTGTTACACACTAGCAAAGAAATCCCTCGCTTTTGACCCTAAATCACACACTACGCTTAGTACAGGTGCAATGCTTGCTTTCATTTCTAATGTACCACTAGAGGCGATTTATATGGATCTCTGTGCACAATTTCTCATAGCACGATTATGTAGACACAAAGGCAAGAAGACTCACAAGTGGGACAAACTGTTTTAAACCCTTCATACTCCTACGTCCCGTCCCCTTTCCTCCATACTTATGGGACATTCCTCTGTCCTGTGGGACGGGACCGGAGCACTCTGGGGGGAAAGGACACATTTTTTGAAAAATCTGCTTTTTACAGTTTACGCAGGGTACCGCACGCGGCTGTAACCCCCCCCGCCTTAGCTCCACCCAGCGCATCGCCCATCAGTCCGCACGTTCGGGACTGGACGCACTTGCATCTTCGGAAGATTTTTTTCCTTCCAGTGTCCTTCTTTCCTGCTTCGGCCTAGAAGTCGCGTGGTAGTCCATAGATTTTCCTAATTTTTCTTCCTGCGAACGACGCTTCGCTAGGGCGGATCCCCATCCTCTTTGTTTAGTGTTTGGGTCCGGACCACCGGTGGGACTCGTGCTTCTACTGTGATTCCCTTTTGGGTGGGAGGAGGTGTTTCAGCGCATTCCTCCTCCGCATTTTCAGAGTTTCATCGACGAGAAGAAGAGACGCCCGTAAAGTTCTTTAGATTTTAGGGCACCCGACCGGGGGACTCCTTCCCGGTCCGGGAGGGGCTTTAAAAGCTGTTACCAGGGTTTCCTCTGAGGTAACTTCCAGGCCTAAGAAAAGTACCAGAGTGTTCTCCGAGGTCCTCCGTAAGGGGCCTGCTCACACCGGAATGCAATCAAAGGCCCCTCCCGTGGGGGCTATTCAAAGGCCCAGTTCTACTGAGGCGGTGGGTACTGGAGCTTGCTTCGGGGTCTCCTTGTCTGGAGTTTCCCATACAGACACCAGGGCATACCCCGAGGCCTCTATTGCGGTTTTCTGTACCGAACCAAGGTTCGAGGCCCCTCATGAGGGAGCTGTTACCGGACTCTGGTCCGAGGTTCCTCTATCAGAGGCTAAGGTGACCGACAGAACTGAGAGGCCTGTTAAGGTCTTGTCGGTGATGTGGGTTCCTCATCGGTCCCGCTCCAGTGGGCATACCGGTTCTGTTGAGGGGGCACAGAGTGAGGTCGCTGACTGTAATTCCTCTGTTACCGGCGTGGCCGAGGTTCCTCTTTCAGAGGCTAATTTGGCTATTAGTATGTCTTAGAAACATCCTAGGCCACACAGTACCGGCTATGCCGAGGTTCCTTGTGTTAAGGCTAAAGTCAAGACCCCTGACCTGTGTGTGGAGACCCCTGCCTCACTTACACATCCGACGCAGTTCTCCTCAGGTGTTGACAAAATGGTGCCCGTTCCTGCGTGACCTGTGACGGCCATGTTGGACTCTTCCCTTACACCTGCACCTACCCCTAACCCTACGCCATCGGCGTTTGGTGCTGGGAGCATTTTTTCGGGTGAACATTTTCCTTGTGCACAGTTATGTCAAGTTTGTGACTGGAGCGCTCCCTGCGGCGTCTGCGCCATTTATCTGTCAACCCGGCTGGTTAAGGCCCCTCTTGACAGCCCTCTCCCTTGTGGCCCTGGAGCTATTCCTCTCATGAGAAGCCTGCGCCTGCCACACTGTAAGTCTTTGGCAGAGGATGCCGTCTTTGGAAAACTTCAGAAGATAATGCACTCCGACCCCATGAAGGAATATTTCATAGGTTTTTTTTTAAGGAAATCTGCCCTCCAGGGTTCCCGTTGCAGCACCGGTTGTTCCGGCAGCTGTCCCACCTTTACCAGTTGTCCCACCTCCAGCCCTTCTGCCTCCGCCGCCCTTGTCGGCAATAGACAAGTCTTTGGCGAAGCCAGACGTGATGCAGGTCGATCCAGACGCATTGGATTACACGCAAGGGGATCAGGATGGCGATGACCAGCCCCGCTCTGTTAGGGCATTCCATGACTGGGTACTGGACATGACTCTTCTGGATGTTCCAGTACCTGAGGCACCCCCTCCGCATGAAGGGGTGCTTTTGGGGGCGTTCACCTTGTCTCCTCAGAAGCGCACTGGCTTGTTCTTCCAGAAGGACGTTTTTGCTGAGGTCCGCAAAGTCTGGGATATGCCACACTCTGGACTGCACGTTAACAAAAAGATTGACGCTCGTTATAGGCTTCATACTTCGGAGGAGGTAGCCTTAGTGTCTTGTCTGCATCCTTCCTCCATAGTGGTGGCGGCCGCCATGCTACAATCCAGACCGGCTTCAGCGTCTTCTACAGCGGCTACTCAGGTTCTGGCCAAAGAGGACAAGCTGCTTAACTCTTTGGGGAGGAAGATCTTTGTTAATTCGGCCCTGCAGTTGCGACTGGCGAACGCAGAGCTCATTTTAGCGGGGGCAAATAGGAAAATGTGGAAAGTTCTGTCGGAATTTGAGGAGTTCATTCCTCCGGACAAGCTGGATGATTTTAAGGCTGTCTTGTCAGATGCCAGAGTCCTGGTGCAGGGTATGCTTGAGGCATCAGCGCATCATGTGGACGCCTCAGCTCGGGGCCTCATGCTTGGCGTGGAACCCTCTAGTCAGGCGTGGCCTCATGCCACAAAGTTTTCCAAGGAGGTTCAGGATAAAGTTCTAGAGCTGCCTTTTTGATGGCAAAGAATTGTTCCATTCGTCAACGGATGTAGAGCTGACTAAAACGAAGGACAGCACTCAGGCGGCCAAGTCTTTGTCCGTTCAGTTAAAGCCACTGTTTAGGGCTCAGAGAACGCCTTTGCAGCCTTGGTCTTCCTCTGTGTCTTTCGGTCTAGAAACCCCCGAAATCCAGCGTTGATCCTCCAGCTCATGTCGGCGTCTGCAACAAGGCCGGTTTTTCTCAGGCCTCGGCCTCTCCTCATCTGGGGGTCTTGCCTCTAAAGAAGCCAGCTAAATGAGTTTTCAGTCCTTGCACGAGACCCCGGTGGTAGGGCGCATTGCATCTCACTGGGAGGCGTGGCAGACCATCACCGAGGACTGGTGGGTCTTGTCAGTAGTTCAGGCGGGTTTCCGCTTGCCCCCACCCCACCCATCAATCCTCCCTTCCAGCAGTCGGGGATGCCTCCCTCAGAGCCGAAGTCCAGAAGCTTCTGGATCTCAAGGAGGTGGAACCTGTTCCCCTAGGGAAGCGAGGGGAGGGCTTCTGCTCCCGTCTGTTCACGGTACCCAAACCCAACCTGGCTGGCCTGAGCACCATCCTAGACCTTTCCCAGTTCAACTTTTCTCTCCCCCCCCCCCCCCAAGAGAAATTAAAGATGATCACCCCTGGTCTGATAAAGTCCTCTCTACAGAAGGGCGACTGGTTCGGCATGGTGGACCTTCAGGATGCTTATATGCATATCCTCATTTGGAGCCTGCACCGGAAATACCTACGGTTTTCCATGGGGGAGGAGCATGTCCAGTTTCGTGTGTTCACGTTTGGTCTCAGCTCGGCGCGGCGTGTCTTTTATGAAGGTGATGTCGGTCATCACAGCTTATCTTCGGCTACAGGGTATCCATGTGTATCCGTATTTGGACGATTGGCTGCTGCGCAGTCCTTGTCCACTGAAAGCCTCGAGCAACCTTCAGTCTCTCCTCCAGCTCCCTTTCCACCTTGGGCTGTCGTTGAACTGGTGGAAATCATCCATGACGGTCTCTCTGGACTTGATTTTCCTGGGCTTTCGTTGGAACACGATCGATTGCAGAGTGTACCTGACTGGGGACAGAATGGCGGATCTGTTCGGCACGCGTTAGGTGTTTATGCAGTCTGAGAGCTTGTCGGCCTGGTGGTTTCAGAGGCTTCTGGGCCTCATAGCTTCGTGTTCTGGCTCTTCATCTTGCTAGTCTCAAGATGAGGCGGACGCAGATGGCTCTTCGGAGTTCGTGACTTCAAGCAGTGGATCCAGATTCCAAAATGATACTGGTTCCACCTTTCATGAGGGCGGACCTCTTGTGGTGGTCATCTCTAAGCAATCTGTCGGTGGGTGCTCTCTTCCAGGACCCTTGCCCACTATTGACTGTCACAACAGATTCCTCCCTTCTGGGTTGGGGTGCAACGCTGTGTACAGGAGGGCAGAGCATCCTCTGACGGGCCCATAGGTCAGAGCTCACCCTGTAGTACCTGTAAAACAAGATAGCTGCACCTTGAGGAGGTTAGGGTGCAGGATTCACTTACTCCGACACACTTCAATACGGACAACTCAATAATTTGGCAAAGGTAAGTCCGTTTAATGACGAGTACAAAAAACGGGGAAACAAATGGTAATCCTCAATGATGCGATCGCCTGTCTCGCTTCAACTCCCAACTTCATTCAGACAGCAACTTTTATGGGCAGAATTCGTCATCATTTGACGTGCAGCACTCATAAGTTTGTCATGCAATTTCTATTGGTCGGAAAGGTAACTTAAGTATAGGTGCTTTATCTGTATATGGTAACAGCATGCGGATTGTATAACTCTTATCGGGTGGGGGTCTACACCCATCCCACTCCATCACTTGTGATAGATATCACTAGAACTACGTCTTATTGGTTCTACAAGCTATAGGACCCTAGAGCATTTGGTCCATTGTGATTGGGTGGGTTACACCCCTAGACATAAATCTCCACTTTAATTAGCAGCATGCAGAATGGACACCCAGATGCGGAGCGCCCCAAGATTCACCATGCCTCCCTTCCATCAATCGGTACCTTTATGGCTATGTGTCAATTAGTTGGCTGAGGATGTCCTCAAAACTGTAGTTCTCATCAGGAAAAGTTATGGCACCCTCGGGTTCTGGGTGACATCAGACGTTGGTACCTCTTTGCCCTTGGCTGGTCACGTGTCTGTTCACCGAGAATCTGCTTCATTTTCCTTCTTTTCGTATATTTGATTCTTTGTTCAGCCCAGTCACCTGCCTGGGGCCTCCTTATCACGACCTTCACTGGCTGGCTGGTATGCTCTGAAGTTTTGATTCTTCAGGGGTGCCGCTTGCCTCCCTTCCTGGAGTTGACTTCGACTTCCCAAGCATGAGCTGAGTTTTGATTCCGCTCTTCCCTTCTGGCTTTAGCTGGAATATGAATCTCGGCCTTGCAGCCTGGGCTTAGTTCTGCTTTACAAAATGGAGTCGCACTCATATAGCGTGCTTCTTTGAGGTAGAGATATAATTGGCGCATGCCTCTCTAAGCTTCTACTAAGCATTGCAAGCAGTACAGTTTCTTAGCTTCTCGCGTTCCAAGCCTATTTGCATGCATTCAGTCAGTTGCAAGATTCGATCCTGGGTACGTTCTGTGTGCTGCAACGTGGTATCTTCTTATACGTTTGTCACATCATTATTCTTTTACAACTTTCTTTTGCTTGTCGTTTTATGGTTGTCTGTACATCACTTCTAGGCTAGTATATCGTCACCATTTGCCTTCCATTAAGGCTCTGTTGGCCTCTTTGGGGACAGACTGTAAGTAGTCTTCGTATCGTGTCATCTGCTGGTATGGTTGTCTTAGTGGTTACCTTGCAGCCCATTGTCTGGTAATTGGCGCTTCAATAGTTATACATGTCCCTCTGATGGGTACTGGACAGAGCCCCACCATGGCTCTGTTGGTTCATTTGCTCCTTATATGTCACATATGTTGGCGAGTATGCTTCTGGCATTTCGACATGAGTGGCTGGAGTGCAGGCCATATTTGGGACCTCATCTACAGCTGGATCATCTTCAGGTTTCAGATCTTTGGTCGCCACAGGAACGACGGCTTCATAAAAATTATCTGGAGCTCCTGGTGATTTTCCTGGTGCTGAAAGCGTTCAAACCAGTCATTGTCAACAAGGTGATCCATGTCCACACGGACAATGCGGTCTCCATGTTCCATGTCAACAAGCAGGGGGTTACCAGGTCTCCTCCTCTTGTGGATCCTGCCATTCAGATCTGGGAATGTTTCATTCGGCATGGTATCTGGCTGGTACAGTACACATCCCGGGCCAGCTGAATGTTGATGCAGATTCCCTCAGCCGACGAGCAATTGTCAACTATGAGTGGGAACCGAACACAGAGATCCTCTTGGATGTTTTTCACTGTTGGGGCACTCCAGAAGTGGACCTCTTTGCGACATCTACAAACAGGAAGCTTCCCCTGTATTCCTCCAGGAACGGTTTCGGAGCCTCCTCACTGGGGGATGGTCTCGAAATTCCATGGCACAACATGAAGGCCTACGCTTTTCCACCTCTTCCTCTGATCCATTGGGCGCTTTGGAAGCTAAGGAACACAGTGAATTGTTCCCTGGTGTTCATAGCCCCTTGGTGGCTGGCAAGGTTTTGGTTTTCGGAGCTTCAGCATCTATTAGTGTGCCCGCCGCTCAAACTTCCGCTGGCCCGCGACCTGCTTCACCAGAGTGATCAACCGCTGTGGCACCCCTCCCCACAATAGTTCAGCTTGGCGGCTTTGTGCCAGAGTTCAGATCCTTGGAGTGCTTCAATTTGCCTGTGGATAACATGCACATTATTCAAGCGGCCAGGAAGCCCTCAACAAGATCTCAGTATAGAAGTAAATGACTATGGTTCTGTCACTGGTGTTAGGCTAGGCAGCTGGGCCACAGGGAGGCTTATATCGACATGGTCCTGTCTTTTGTTTCGCATCTGGCAGAGTCTGGCATGCAGGACATCTTTATCGGCTGTTGCCGCTTATTTGTCCACTGACCAGTGCTCCTTTTCACGGTCTAATCCAGTCATTAAAAGACTTTGTGGGCCCGATGCATCTTTATCCTCCTGTTAACAGCCTGCACCCAAGGTGGGATTTGAATGTGATCCTTACGGCCTTGTCATAAGCCTTTTGAGCGCATGGCTACTGTCGATTTTTAAGTATCTTTCGCGGAAAGTGTCCTTTTTAGTTGCTGTGACTTCGGCAAGGCATGTAAGTGAGCTTCAGGCATTGTCGGTGGAGCATCCATTCCTTACTTTTCATAAGGATAAGGTTGTCCTGCTAACGAGTCCTGCCTTTCTTCCGAAGGTGGTCTCTGATTTTCATTTGAATCAGTCAATTTCATTGCCTGTATTCTTCCCAGACCTGGCCTCAAAGGCCGAAAGGGTTCTGCACTGCCTGGACGTTAGCAGAGCCCTTAAGTTCTATCTGGACAGAACATGTGAGTTTAGAAACGCTTTGAAGCTTTTTGTGACCTTTGGAAATCCGCAAGGAAAGCCGGCCTCAAATCGACCATGTCCCGGTGGATTGCAGCCTGTATTTCTGAGGCGTACACCATTCAGGGTCTTTGGGCCACAAAGGGAATTCATGCTCATCTTGTGCGGGACAAGACGGCGCCATTCCATTCCAAAAATATTCCCTGGGAGACCATCGCGAAAGCGGCTACGTGGGCCTCCCCATCGGCTTTTTGTAAGCCTTGCTGTCTGGACCTGAGCTCCAGAGCTGATGCTCTGTTCGGGCAAGCTGTGCTTAGGAACCTGTTCCAGTAAGAAGTTTCCATCCACCCGTAATTCCTGTGAGGAGTGCTTGGGAATCTCCCGTAAGTATGGAGGAAATGGGACGGGACGTAGGAGTATAATAAAGTTACTTACTGTAGTGACTAACTTACTCCTAGTCCATAGTCCTCTTTCCTCCATACACCCACCTGCTGTCTCCTCTAAAATGTTTCCTGTTATTGCTTAAAGGTCATAGACTTAGCGATAGAAAAGGACTGATGGGTGATGGGCTGGGCGGAGCTAAGGAGGGCAGGGTTACAGCCGCATGCGGTGCCCCGCGTAAAAAGAGGAACGACACATTTTTTTTAAAATGTGATGTTTTTTACAAAGTCCTCCGGTCCCCTCCCACAGGACGGAGGAATGTTCCATAAGTATGGTGGAAAGAGGACTAGACTACGAGTAAGGTAGTCACTATGGTGAGTAACTTTATTATTCGCATCTGTCCATTCAGCTCACCCAGCACCTTACTCATTTGCTGCTTGCTAATATATATGCATAGCATGTGGATCTAAGCCGATTTACAAGCCTCAGAAGACGGACATTATTTAGAAATTGTCTTTCTGTGGCTTGTATCTGTAGGGATGAAGGGGAAAAAAGAACAGACATGCTCTCAGAGCCAGAGGGTCAGGAGAGCAGGGACATGAAAAGCAGTTCTGCAGTAGGCATATGTGGTTGCTGTGTATGTTGTTCAGCGACCACAAAGGGCAGGAGATGGACCCAGACAGCTTGCCAGATGTCCTAGCATGATGATTTTCGGGTCAGTTGGGGCGATCCAAGCACTGTCAGTAACTTCAGGGAGATTGGGCCTTCAAGCACAAACTGTGATAGTTTTCCCCACTGCATCAGGAGAATGGAGCGCCGCTGTGAGCTCCTTCGTCCTAGAGAGGTAAATCTTTGCCGTCTGATTATTCGGAATGTCAAGATGCTTTTGCAACGCTTAGGTCCTTCATTGAACAGCAGTCCTTGCAGCATGCAGGTTGAGATACAGCGGTTGAACAGGTGCGTGTGCAAGGGGATCTGCATTTATCCCCTGCTGGAGTCAGTGAATGAACATAGGACCGAACCCCACACAGCAGCATTCAAATACAGGAGTGAGCGGTCAGCTAGTGGCCAGCTGTCACTCCAAGAACACCCGTGCACACAGTAAGGGCTCTCGCACAAAGGGGTGAATCCACACAATCCAAGACGGGCAGAAGATGCCAGTCAGAATAGGTTTTAGACTTATTTATAGCCTAAGCTGTTTGACACACACATTAAGTGGCCAAAGAAAGCAACCTGCCCTTTCATGCACAAAGAGGCACATCATATGACCTCTTCGAGGTAATAGACACAACGTACAATTTGATAAATTTACTTGGAAGTAAAAATAAGGCCCTCGTTAAAATAAATGTTAGTGTGGAACAATTTTTACAAGTGTAAATGATGCCACCAACCTAGGCACATTAACAGAGAAAGGGTACTCTCTCTGGGAGAGTATGGTGTACCTTTGGGTACCTCTGCCTTAGGAGCCATAAGGAAACTTGGAGCAAAGCACATAAAACACAGGGCCCCACAGCCAGGCTTTGTTTTACTCCCAGGCAAGCTGAAGCCAAAGTCCAAAATACAGAAAAGCCACGTTATGTACTGTGGCTACCACATGGGTAAAATGTGGACTTTCTATCTAACGAGGCCAAAAGGAAATTTCACTCACTTACTCACCTAGGTTCACCATGTGTTGAGGCCGGTATCCCCTTGCTTTCTCGACAGTAATTACTTTGTGGTAATTGCTTTGCAAAATATGGTATTTATGGGTTAAGGGGTAAAAAGGGTTTGGAGGTTTTTGAGGTAGGGGTAGTAATGAAGGAGAAAGTGTGGCATGGGAGGGGGGGGGTCCCACCAAAAATTAAACATTTGAAGAAATTACTTTGTAGTAAATTACCGCAACTTAAAAACTGTCCATGAATTAACATGAAACTGTTAGGCTGCATCAGGACTTCAGTGTGATGCTGCAACTTTGCCAAACGGAAATTCCCCTCACTTAAATTCACAAAGGCTCGCCATGTTCTGCGGCTGGTATCCCGTTGCTTTCTAAATATGGGTATTTATGGATTAAGAGTTAAAAGGAGGTGGGGAGGGTTTTGGGTAGGAGTAGTAATGAAGGGGAAAGAGGCATGGGGAAAACCCCCCAAATAAAAACAAAAAACAAATTTGAAGTAAAATTTAGAGGTAATTACTTCGTAGTAAATTACCACAAAGTAATTACTGGTATTGAAATAACATGGAACCGTTGAGACTGCATCAGGACTTTAGTTTCAGAGTGATGCTGGAACTTTGCAGGGGCTTCTTCACGATGAAACGCGATACGTAGGTGGTGTGTGGATTCCTTGAAGTGCCCCACAAATCTGGATGCACTATCCCTTTCCGTAAAGTGGTGCGGCTAGGAAAAGTTAACAGTAGGGCATTTCATTTGGGGATATAGGATGGACAGTCCGGTAATACAGACATTTATTTCATGCAGTCTCGCTGGCCCCTTTATTTTAGGGGCTCTGCCTGAGTGCCATGCAAATGTTTGTGTAACAGCTAAATGTTGAAACCAGGGCAATAAACACAACATGCTTTATTCATCCAGATTTTAGGGCTGCCCTTCCAAGGATAGGGTCTGGTGGCCAGGGATTAGCATGTGCACAAGGTGTGAGCTGTCCCCACATGGGGTAGCCTGGAGTCGGGAAGGCGCCACATCACCCATTAACAGCTACTTAGAATACAAAAGAGAGGAATGGAGAAAGTGGCTGCATTTCTGGAGTGAGGTGGAGTTGACTGGTTTATCAACCATTAATAACCAGATTTGAATGAAGATCCTGAGGCTATTACAATAAAACTAATAAATATTCTGAGCTTCTTTAAAGCTTTAATTTGAAAACTTCCATCTATTACTACATGATAGTAAAACACAATAGTACTCATTTCAGTCTTAACAATTACAGTGAGAACTCCTGTTGAAGATCTATCTCCCATGTGTCCCTAATTCTCAGCCTTGTAGGTGCTGAGTATAGGTACGGTTTTCTGTGTAGCGATGTGATTATTCATCGTCCTCACTATCATCATTGCAAAGAGTAGGTTGGATTCTACCCGTTTACTGGGAAAACTCACCCATCTTTCTTTGTCACCTTTGGAGAGCCTGCCAATTGTAACATCTTTTTTTACTTATGTACTGGCTGCACATGCCATCCATTGAGGTCAATAATTTGGCTGTGCATGAGTCTTGGTGCAAGTCAAGCAACCCCTTCTAACTAATACGTGCCTCGTAAAGCAAGGAAGTTGTCATGTTGGCAAGTTCTAAACAAAAGGGCTGGTGGTGCACTTCAACCTTTAGATAGTTCTGTATCATATCTACATCCCAATGTAAACAAGAGGGTATACTTTTTCTTTCCATTTAAGTGTTTAATGAACAGACCATCCTCATCTCTCTGCTGGAGTGTATGTAGTGACGCCCTGTTTCTGCTCCTCACCCAGTACAGTTTTACTCATCGTATAAAACTTCATTCAAATTGTTCAAAACAATTCATTAAAGTTCAATAAACAGTTGAAATGAACACTATAGAATAAAACCATTGAAAATACAATTTAATATATAAAAGAATATCAAGGACCATATATATTTATATCATATCGTACCATTCAACAGGGTAGGATGCAATCGAAGTGGCTATTTTAAATAAGTGCTCAGTGTCAGTCAGAATTGGGAGACGGACAAGGTGACATTTTGAGTGAAAAGTTTCTTTATTAGAACATACACAACTTAAGCTGTCCCTACGTTTCTGGGCACTACTAAGTTTAAAGGGCTGCTCGTCGGGATGTTCTACGAAGTAAATAAAGTCCACTATCTACAATCCCTATTGTAACCTGCTTACTGACCCTACCACTCTGAACACAAAAGCCTAACTTTAAGGAAAATAGAATAAAGGTCTGCCCAAAAAGAAAGAACGCTGGCTGGTTTTCGACCCCAGCCTGAGGTTTCTTTATCACAACAAAAGTGCTCCTTACCCTGTGGAACAGGCCCACTCAGAAGAACCAATATCTCTTCATGCTTCACCTCGGAGGTTTCACACCCCATCTAGAAATATGGTGTCTCGACCAACCTTGTGGCCTGGTGTCTCACCCCACCTTAGGGTTTGTTTTCGCACAGCCTTGGGGTTTTGATACTTTTACCCAGGCTTGGGGTTTCAGGACTCTCTGCCCAACTTGTGGCTTTGTTGCTCTCTCCCAACCTTGGAGTTTCCAGTCTCTCACCATGCTTTGGGGTGTCTGGACCAGCCTTGTGGCGTTGTTGCTTCCTCCCTGCCTAAGGTTTTCCATTGGATCACCTCGCCTGTCTCACTGGGCCTTTCCAACCCCCCAATCCTCCAGATTTCCTGCAATGACCGTCTACATTCTGTCTCCATGGGGTGCTCCTTTGGACTAGCCTTCCAGTAGGCCTATTAAGGTTTTCTTCTCTAGCTGGCCCAGCGTTTTGCATCCTCTGGAGTGGACCCTCCTTCGCTGCTCTCTTCGAGTGGATTGTGTCCTCCCACGTATTCCTCATGTTATATTTCCATATCCAGTTGCTTCAGATATTTTTCCAGCAGAGGGCGCTGCGCATCGATGCCTGTCGACTCGATGTCCCTCGGAGGCCCCCGTTTCGATGTAGACATTATGGATGGTATAAAGCACGCGCAGTAACCGTTGGATTCAGTTGTTTTTCCGCGAAAGCGATCGCTTTGGATAGGGTGCGCTTCGGTTCCCCCGAGTTGGGAATGGTGTTTTTTGGGACATGAGCTTATACCCAAGCGCTGAATGGGACGGGGTATGGATGGGGATGGGACATGGATGATAATGGGAGACCTTAGAATAGTAACCTGGAATGTCGGAGGACAACAGCTACCTGAAGAGAAATAAGGTAATGATGTACCTGAGAAGGCAAAACGTGGATATCGCCTTATTGCAAGAAACCCACCTCACCAAAGCGAAACAAGAGATGGTAAAGAAAAAGTGGAGAGGGACCACCATAGAAGCAACATATTCGGCATACGCCAGAGACTTCCCCAGCAAGTCGTACAGACCACTATCCAGGACAGTCAAATTCTCACGGCTGTGCTGGCGAATAGATTTAAGCGAGTAATAAACTCATACACCAAGATCAAACTGGATATGTCCCAAGTAGAAGCATATCCGATAACCACAGGAGGCTCCACCATATCATAGAACAGGCAGAGGGCGACCCAAGTGAAATAGCAATAATCTCGCTAGATGCACTGAAAGCCTTCGACTCCGTAAGGTGGCCTTGGATGATGGCGGCCTTGAAAGAATACGGGATGGGACCAGGGTACCTGCGGTGGGTGAACATGGTGTATAGCTCCCCAACAGCCAGGGTCAAAACGGGATCCTTGCACTAGAACCACTCGTGATCTGTCTGAGACAGCAGAACGAAGAAATAGGGGTTTACACTAAGGGGGACTTGCAATACATCTTGGAGGTGATGGAGCGGTACGGTGCTCTCGGGGATAGCGGTGAACCCCAAAAAATCGGGCATGTTCCCCTTGGGGAGGTACAGAGGAGTCCCACTGGAGAACTTGCCCATCTTGCAGATAGCCTGGCAGACAAGAACATTCAGATACCAGGGGATTAACATGTATCACACAATAGTAGACCAGCACAAATATAACACGGAGAGGGCAGTAGAAGGCATCAAGAATAGCATGGGGTTCTGGGCAAAGCTCCCCGTAGCCATGGTGGGAAGGGCGGCCTTGCTCAAGATGGTGATCCTGCCTAGGCGCCTACACTTTTTTGCAAATATCCCATACATGTTGCCGAAACACTTTTTTATGAAACTTCAGAGGTTTCCTGTGGCACAACTCGAGAAACAGTGGCCCTATGGAAATTACTGAATTAAGTATGACAAGGGGGGGTATAAACCTGCCCAACTTTGAAATATACCATCTGGCAGGGCAGTTACAATATGTCGCTAGGTGGCTGTCGGAAGACGAGACAGCAGTATCTAGATTGCTGAGGGGTGAATGTAACCCCTATTTCTTAAAGGAACTGATATGGCTACCCAAACCAGAGTTGCAGGGGCGATTGAGATTGCTGGAACTGGGCTGGGAGACATGGCACAAATCGTGTCGAGCTATGGGAAACCCAACCCCATGCTCCACGCAGGCGCCACTTGTGGCGCTCTGCGGGACGGATGAGCAGCTGAGGAAAGGGATCCGCAAAGACTGGGAGCCGGTAGGCCTAGCGACCTTGGGAGATATATGGCAAGATGGGAAGGCACTGGACTTCCAAACGATAGTGGATGAAACTGGGGTACATACAGGGCAATTTATCATATATACTAGAATAGTTAAACGGGTGAAGGAAACGTGGTCCGAAATAGCACTGGCAGAACAACCCGACACTGCCATAGAAACTATGTATGATATCTCGGAGGGAGGGCACAAAATATCCCAGATTTACGAATTGGTGTTGTCTAGAGTGGGTAAGGAGCTGCGCCAATTGAGATGGGACTTGGAGGAGGAAGCGGGAGAACCTATGCAAGACAGGCAGTGGGAAAGAGCTCGGAGATATCCTAAAAATGTGTCTAGGACTGCTAGGCTGCAGCAGATTATGTCACCCATAGGGCATACATGACCCCCCCCCGAAAGATCGCCAGATTTGGAAGTACAGCAGTACAAAAATGCCCCAAGTGTGGGGGAGGTGGATGCCGGGATGATGCATATGTTCTGGGTGTGCCCGGAGGTGGGAAAATTCTGGGAGGAAATTAAGCTACGACTATCTGAAAAGGAAATCAAGCTAGAGGTGGAATCCGTGTGGACATGTATGATGGGGGAGGGGAGGATTTACCAGGCCACGCAACCTTCTTCCCTTTCATGTGGCTCTGCAAAGGCAGGTAAATACCAATTTGGAGATGCCAGAATGAATTCCCGCAATTAATAAAAAGCTAACGTCCAAATACATGACGTCCAGTAGTGACCCCAGTTATCTGACAAAACACCCCACTCCTGAAAGTTTGGTAATGCAGCCTGCCACGTCCACCTCAAAACAAAATACCTATTCAACTATTCCCCCAGACAGAGATGACCAGCGTTACAATGCTTTGGCCAAGAAGGTTTTCTCTGCGGGGAGTATGGCCCTAAAGTCGGTGAATGCTACGTGCACGTTGGCCAGATTCACTTACACAATTTGGGAACGTATAGCAATGGCGGTTGAGCATATCCGCGAAGGGTACGAAAGAGAGATTTTCAAATATAGTCAAGGATGGGAAGGACGTGATGTGCAAATCCCTCCAGACAGGTCTTTACACTGCTGATCGTATAGGCAGGTCAATGGCAGCTACTACAGTAATGCACAGATTTGACTGGTTATAGTTCGGTTTTGCTCCGGATGTGCAATCCAGACTTTTTAACATGCTCTTTGACGGCACACATTTATTTGGTAGCAAGGCTGACGAGAGCCTGGAGAAACTGCAGTTCTCCAAAGCAGCAGCCAAATCCCTTGGTGCTGCTATTAGACGCCACAAAACCACCTCACTGGGACCCATTGGAGGGGTAGGTCCTTTCACTTTTACTCTTCAGTTGGAAGGGGTAAGAGGACTGTTGAATCAGAGGTCACAAAAGATTCTCCCGTGGTGGACGGGGAAGAGGTATGAAGACTGCCTAGGCAGTAGCTACTTTACCATCGGCCACTGCTTCAGCTGCCTCAAAACCTCTGAGACTGTAGTTCGCAAGACCCTGGTGGGAGGCACTCTCAATGCATCTGAAAGAATGGCAAGGCATTACTTCATATGCATGGGCATTGGTAACGGTTGCCCAGGGTGCCTTCCCTTTCTATAAAATCCTCAGTCACCCACTGGGGAGCAGCTCTTTTAAAGTTCCAGATCCGCTCTTTATGCAGGAAATCTTGATCCTGCTAGAGAGGTGCTATAGAACCGGTACCTGTAGCAGAGAGGAACAAGGCTTGGTACTCACCGTACTTCCTATTTCCGAAGGACGAGGATTGAGACACATTTTTCACTTAAGTCTCAAACAAATTCCTCAGGAAGGACAAGTTCAAGATGGTTATGTCATGATGCCTACCCCCGGGCATCAGGACTAAGCCCATCAGCTCCGGGAGCTGGCATCCAGATACTTCTTAAAACCCCAGGGCTGTTTGG
The DNA here is from genome assembly GCF_040938575.1 of Ambystoma mexicanum. Classification (NCBI taxonomy): domain Eukaryota; kingdom Metazoa; phylum Chordata; class Amphibia; order Caudata; family Ambystomatidae; genus Ambystoma; species Ambystoma mexicanum. The sequence goes on from NC_090934.1 coordinate 209,440,144, forward strand.
GTTCAGTCCTGGCGCCTTAGGCGCCAGGGTCATCATGGAAATCAGTCCTGGCACCATAGGCGCCAGGCTCATAGACTATACTTGCCTGATGCAGACCATGCTGCTAGTGAGTCCAAGCCAATGTGAGGCCTGGATGGGACTATTTTTCTACAGGGCCTTTTTTTTTTACTCGGGTGTGGTTCTAGGGAACTTCTTACCTGGAACTACTTTGGAGGCTATTTATACCATGCCCGAACAACAGCACACGCTTCGTTATTCTGCATCCAGCAGCGTAACGCTCACCGTGCCTGCAGTCTGCATCCAGTCTTCTGCCATGCCCGCCTCGAATCTGGAGCTCCTAAAAACAAGAGGAAAGAAAACGACAAGATTAGAAAACAAACTATTTCGAATTTCTCACCTGATTTCGGATCATCTCACCTCCGGGCCTGGAAAGAACATAATTTCCGTACGCATCGCATCTTCAGCTGCTGTGCCGCGCCATACGCGCCAGTCCTCGCAGCATCTTTCGATTCGGCGCTGCCTCCATTTCTTCGCCAAACTCCGGCACCTGAGGGACAAAAGAAAACAACAAGGTGAGCCGAGAAAACCAACAAATAAAACACTTAATCATCATAGACTTACCTGATTACCACCGGAGGCATTATTCTAGAACTCTCCACATCTTCATGTGCCGTACCTACAAAGGGAGAGAAAACAACACGTTAAACACTTGCAACATTTACCGGATGGCGTCGGGTAATACAGACTCTTACCTGAGCGCCACCAACTGCCACGAGGGGTATCTTCTTACGATCTTAGTTGCAAGACAAGGAAGGAAGGGGGGACAAGAGTGAATCATCGGACATATTGAATTCTATGAACTTGATACTTACCGACCTTGCCAGAAACCTCAGTCAATACTCTCCGGAATTCTCCCACGCCTTCAAACCAGTGAAGTAACTGGCATCCACGCGCCCCTGCAATCCACGCAGGATGGAGAGCTCATCATTTAAAAACATAAGGTGAGGTTCCTAAAAGGGGATATCGGAGGTGACGAGAAGGGAGAATGAGAACAGTGGGAGGGGGCTATCACTCATATCCACAGGTGGCTAAATCCCTTTCTCCACTTGCAGGAGAATACTTCTACGGATCAAGCAGACGAGATTAGGCGGGCAAGTCCAGACAGTCATCTCGGCACTACGCATCACGTTGTTGGAGACCGCAGCTGTCCGGGTCCGTTCGACGCCCCTGTGGGAACCAGGTGAGCATAACCGGTTACCCTTTCTCAGATCCTTCAGGCCCTCCAGCTTTAGGACTGGATGGTATCATTGGACCTTCAGAATGCTTGCTTTCTTGTGCAAATCCATTGCAAGCAAGGACAGTAACTGAGGTTCGCAATTTGCGGTTCGCATTATCAGTTTCGAGTTCTGCCATTTGGGTTGACCTCTGGCCAAGGGGTTTCACCAAGTTGATGGCAGTGAGTCTCAGTAGAAGGGTGGGATTCACGTCTATCCTGATGAGGACAATTGGCTGATCAGGGCGAATTCCACTGAACAGGCCCTGGAACATCCCAGCTGCACCTGTGTTTCTGTCCATGGACTGGGCTTCTCCCTCAACTTCAAGAAATCCCACATGAAACCATCTCAAAGGCTCTACCCTGGGAAATTCAAAAGTGCCCAGCGTATCCCAGCCTTTGGCTTTCTGAGGTTGCTCGGCCTCATGACATCCTGCATTTTTCTGGTGCCAGAGGTGCACCTGAGATCTCTCCAGTGGGCTCTCTGGGCGAAGTGGTCTCAATTTTCAGGCAGGAATTCAGATCTCGTTCAGGTTGCAAGCAGGGTCAGCCATGATCTCCTGTGGTGGGCCTGCGAGGACAACATTCTGAAGGGAGTACATTTTGGCAGCCATGGCCGGAGATAAAGGCAGTAATGGACACTTCACTCACAGGGTGTGGGGAGCACATACCAACGATCTGACAATCGGCGGTTGTTGGTCTCCATACAAACTGCACTCAGCTTCAAAAGATTGATATGTAGTCTGACTAGCGCTGAGAGCCTTTCTGCCCTCTGTGCGGCGAAAGAATGTCCTGATAATGTTATGTTAAAGGTACCGTCACCAAAGGAATTGGTCCACAGGAGCTCTGGCGGATCTGTAAACAGGAGGAGGGCAGGTAGGGTTAGTCGAGGAGGAGGAGAGTAGAAGTGGTGTGCTGTTGGCAGCTTCAGCTCGGTATACACTGAGTGCTGGGCTTTGCTGCAAGTATCGGATCGGGAGGCCTTGTGTGCTGTAGGTGCACTCTGTGTTGATGCGGTGTGGTAAAGTGCGTGCGATTGCTGGGAGATAAATGGTTGTGAGTTTTGTGTGGGTGGAGTATGCAGAAAATTGAGGGTTGGGTTAGTGGGGGGTCTGTATCCTGGTCCAGGTACTTCAGGTTCCGTTTGAGTTGTATCCCTGTGGGTGGGGTTGTTGCTGGTCCCTTATGGGTCGTCTCGCTGTGGTGATACTGCACGTATCCAGCTGTGTCATAGTGAGTCTTGTATGGGATGGTAGGTGTGTCTGAACCTATTCTTCGGGTGCGGAACTGGGTTGGTACGATCTATTCTCTTGTTATTTAATGTGGCATTGGTCAGTTGAAGCTTTAAATGGTCAGGGTCAGAATGCTGTTGATGAGGCATTCTAGTGCGTCTGTCTTGGTCAGCCTGTGTATTCTGTCGTTAGTTTCCTCCTATCCTGACTGGGGTGACTTCCTTAGGGCTATTGTTTACTTGCAGTTTGTGTCTGATGGCGCATTGTGCTTCCCGCTGTATCTTGATGAGCATTGTGTAGAGTGGGTGCTTATTCTGTTTCTCACCCTCTGGATTGGAGCTAATGGTACAGGGTTTATTATTCCCTAGCTGTCTGCTGTGATTAGGTCTGTTGGGAATAGCTATAGTTTAGGGTCCGGGTCGTGTTGATGGGTTGTCCTGATGTTTCTGCCTTCGTCTTGCTATGGATTCCGTCTTTTAGTCCTATTACCGCTGTCTCTTGGTTATGTCTTGGGGTTTTTCCTTTAGGTTTTTCTGTATGTTGCTTGGTGTGGATCAGGGTCTGTCTCTTCATTCATCGATGTTTTTAGTTGATTGTGCCCCTGTGGCCGGTCTTTCTAGCTATGACGCGAAGAGCCACGTTTTGAGTAATTTCCTGAATAGTTAGTGGTTTCTTGTTATGTATGTGCTTTGGAAGGTTGTTCCAGGTTTTCGGCGCTTGGTGAGAGAAGGAAGATCCTCTGAGTTTTCTTTTGTTGTAGGGTTTCGGTTCCAGGCGGAAATCAATGCTTGATCTGAGCATTCTTGTTGGTTGGTGTAGACTTAGTTTATCTCTCAGGAACTTGGCGCGTTGGTTGTGTACTGCTCTATGTGTAATGCACATTGTTTTGAATTTTATTAGTTTTATTGGTAGCCAATGTAGTGTTTTCGGGGCTGGCGTGTTGTGTTCTCTTCGAGGTAGTTTCAGAAGCAGTCTGGCTGCTGCATTTTGTATGCATTGTAGTTTTTTTAAGTGTCGTTAAGGCATACCCAAGTATAGGCTGTTGGCCTAGTCTACTCTAGATATGACGAGGGCGATGATTGTGGTTGTTTTATTGGTGAATGATAGGAATGGTAGTATCCTTTTTGCCGCTCGCAGGAGGAAGAAGCATTTCTTGAGGAGAGCGTGTTGTCCCGAGTTCCGTTGGCCAAGGGATGAAGTGGTTTTCTCCTCCATTTTTTTCGACGATCATTATTTGTTTTGCTTGAGTTGATTTTGAGGCAGTTGGATTTCATCCAGTTGAATACATTGTGGAGGCAGTTTTCCAGCGTTGCGTTTATTTCCAGGTTGTCTTGTATTTTGAAGATTTGTGTATCGTCAGTGTAGTTGTAGCAGGTGAGACTGACTTTTGATGACTAGATATAGGTAGATGTTGACTAGTAGCAGGGAGAAGGAGGATCCTTGTGCTACTCCACAGGTGGAATTTCTCAGGCTGGATTTGAAAGGTTTCATCCATACAGTTTCCGTTCTGTTTGTTAGGAAAGATTGGATCCATAATAGGGTGGTGTCTGTTATTCCAAGTCCTTCTAATCTCATAATGAGGGTGTCGTGATTAACTGTGTCGAATGTTGCTGATAGGTCTAGGAATATCAAGGCAGTGCTGTTGTCCGTGTCTGCGTTCATTTTTAGGTTGTCCCATATTGAGAGGCGGGCCGATTCCGTTCATATTGGTCTGAAGCCAACTTGTGCCTGGTCTAGTAGGCAGTGCTCTTCTATGAATTCTTGGGTCGTTTCGTATATCTGTTTGAGCAGCTTGGCTGCGTACGAGATATTGGAGATGGAGCTGTAGTTGGAGAGGTCCTCTACGGTTCCCGCTGTATCTTTGAGTAGTGGCCTGATGTATGCAGATTTGAAGGCTTGTGGCACTTTCCCTGTTTCGATTGAAAGGTTGAGGGCATTCCTGTGATATTCCATGGGCGTTCCTTGTTTAAGAATAGATTTGTATGTCTGGTGGGCAGGGGTCTTCGGGAGACCCCGAGTTATTGCTTTCATTCACCAGTTTGACAAATGTCTCCACTGATATTTTTGGAAAGCTTCGTAGTTTGTTCGGGTGTTGCTCCTGAGTTTAGGTGGTGGTCGTAGTCTGATCGGGTGGTCTGCTTTGTATGCTGCTTTGGATGGTGGTGGTTTTGTTTTTGAAGTGGTCTGCAAGGTCATTGCATAGTTTTGTAGACTGAGTTGGTGTGTTGTTGCATCCCAGAGGGTTTTTAATTTATTTTATGAATTTGAAGAGTTCTTTTTGGGCGTTTGGTGCTTCGAAGATTGGGTTGTCGCAGGGTTTCCTCTTTGCTTTTTGTATTTCCTTTTTGTATTCACGGTTGTGTTCTAGGAATTTAAGCTTATTCGTGGCGTTGTTTTGTTTTCTCCAATCAAGTTCTAGTTTAGTTTTTCCTTTTCATGGTGCTGAGTAGTGGGGTGAACCATTTTGCAGTTGCCAGTTTATGAGGAGTGAACGGTTTTTCTTTGGCAATGTTGTCTATAGTTGTAATCCAGGAGTGCAGCAGGGTTCCTTTTTGGTCCAGGTAGTCTTCTTCCATAAATGTTGTGTGGTTTGCAGAGCTCCAGGAGTTCATTAAGGTTGAAGTTTTTGATGGTTCTCCAGTTTCTTTTCATGGAGATTGGTGGTTTGTTTGGTTGATTGTTTACTGGAGTGGTCATTTTGATTAGGAAGGGAATGATGAGGTGGTCGCTCCAGAGTATTTGAATTGGGTGTGCCGTGGTAAGGAGTTGTTTGCAAAGATTGCGTCAAGTGTATGCCATGCGGAGTGGGTCGCTCCTTTGACTAGTTGTTGTAGATTCATTGCTGCTAGTTGGCTGATTAGAGATTTTTGTATGGTCGTGGTTTCTTCTTCGAATCAGATGTTGAAATCTCCGAGGACGATGAGATGATTGTGTTTGATGGCTAGAATGGTGATTGCTTCTGTGAAGGTGTTTACGAAGGTTGCATCGTAGGTTGGTGGTCTGCATATCGATATGAATTTCAAGTTTGTTTTGGGGCTTACTGATAGGCGTCTGATTAAGGATTTGCATTTATCGATGTTTAGTGGGTCTTCCAATTTGATATCCAGGTGTTCTTTGTGGATGATTGCCAGTTCTCCCCACACCCCTCTTTTTGTTTTTCCGCTTGCTTGGACGCATTTGAAGTATTCAGGCAGGCAGTTGTTGAGGGTGATCTTGTAGTTGTCGTCTAGCCATGTTTCTGTTACAAATAGGATGTCGATCCCTCGGTCACAGAGCAGTTTGTAGATTTATGTGGCATGTTTGGACATTGACGGAGCATTGATTAGTTTGCAGTGGATGTTTTTGGTGTGGTTTTGCTTGTTAGTAGTTCTTTGTTTTGGTTTGGAGTTGTTTGGTTGCGGTGCATCGTTATTGCGGTTGAATGGGGGGAGGATGAGCATCAGCGAAAGCTGCATCTTCATTGGAGTGTTCTGCTAGATTGAGAGCTTGGCTTTTCAATAGTGGTGCTTCTCTATTCATGCTGGTTCGAAGAAAATCCGCGAAGGCTTATTTGTTGAATTGGTCAGTTAGGTTGACGTTTGGGTTGTTACTTATTAGAGCTTTGTCGTTTTGTTCGATGTGCCGTGGGTGTTGATGGTGTCCTTCTCTCCTTGTGATATATGGTGTGGGGTTGGAGTCTACCCACACTCTTCTTGGATGCACCCATCTTTTTCCTGGTGGTCTCTGGCTGTTCTTTGTGTGTCTTGGTGTCTGTGTGTGAGAGAAAGATTTTTCCATTTGGCGGTTCCTTCTGGTCGTTTTGGTTTTTGGCAGTGTTTCCTTCATTTGCTGTTTTAGGGATGAGTTCGATTTGTGCGTATATGTCCAATGTGGACTTTTCTTGTGCTCTTTCTCGGCGCCCCTTCCTGGTCCGGGGCACTTTGGTGCTCTGTGCGGATATGCTGGTTGGGTGATTCACTGCGGTTCCTTGTGATGGCGGTGCTGGCGTTTCTTCTTGTGTTGGTAAGCTTGGGTGCTTTTAGTGTGGTCTATTCTTGAGGTGGGTTGGCTATGTAACCTTGGAGTGTTGTCCGGTGGCGTTAGGATGCTGGGTCTACAGTTGTCCGGAGGTGTAGGACTAAGTTCGGTAGCTGTCTATCCAGGTCTCTATAGTATTAGTGTGGGTTGATACTATACTATCACGGTCTAGTCCTTTCTAGGAGTTGTTAAGTTGGTGTTGACTAGAGACTAAGCCTAACAATGCTCGAGGGTCATGTATGGTAGGAGGGGGGGGGTTACCCCCGACGATGCAAATGAGCACAAGTCCACACCTAGCTAGACCTGAGGGTCCTGTACAGTGGGAGAGCGGCCTACACCTGACAGTGCAATTTGATTACCACCTTAGACACAGTTACGGTTTAACAATGCACTTTGAGTGTCAACCTGGACACATCTAGACTCGAGAATCCCGCACAGTGGGAGAGAGGGCCGCACCCAGTAGTGCAATTTTAGTATCAATCTTAGACCGCTAGATTTGAGAATCAATTGGAACAGTTGGGTACACTCCTAAACGCAGCTAGATTTGAGAATCCTGTATGGTGGGTGAGAGGCCTACGTCCAACAGAATATTTGAGTAGACTCCTAAACACAGCTAGATTTGACAGTCAAAATCGAACAATTGATGACTGACAACACTTTGGCCATGTACTACCTCAATAAGAGGAGGTGTAAGGTCACTACCACTGTGCAGAGGGGCAATGCAGCTCTGGTACTGGGCAATTCAAGAAGGAATCTCCCTATAAGCAGTTCACCTAGCTGGAGTGTAGAATGCAGCGGCGGATGCTCTGAGCAGGCAGAGCACTGTCTCCCACGAATGGGAACTAGCTCGGAAAGTCTTTCAAGAGATCTTCACCCTCTGGGGAACCCCTCAAGTGGATCTGTTCGCGACTGGTGTCAACCAGAAGTGCGAGCGGTACTGCTCAAGGGAATTTCCCCCAAGAGGTCATCAAGGGGATACGTTCATAGTGGACTGGGCGTTTCCACTCCTGTATGAGATTCCTCCAGTCCCCGTCATTCCTCAAGTCATCAGGAGGTGGAGGAGGTTCTGGAAATCCATGATCCTAATTGCTCCGGATTGGACCAGGAGGACGTGGTACCCGGACCTTCTGGACATGTCCACCTGCTTTCCAATGCGTCTTCCACAAAGAGAGGACCTTCTATTGAGAGAGGAGGGTTGGGACACTCAAACTTCACTCTTTGATTCTGGACGACGTAATGTAGATTTGGCTTTCGGCCAGAAGGCCAGCAACAAAATCCTTGTACCGTTGCCATTGGAATAAATTCTGCAGCTGGTGCAGGTATAAGAATGAGGATACTTTTACATGCAGTACACCTGTGGTGGTGTCATTCTTTCTTCAGCTGGCCAATCTGGGGCTCCAGGTTGGTACAATTAAGGGGTATCTGGCAGCGCTCTTTTTTTTTTTTTTTTTTTTTTTTTTTAAAAGCGCTCCTCTGAAGTGGTGTCTTTCTTCAAGATCCCACTAATGATACAATTCTTAAAAGAACTGACAAATACATTTCCTCCGGTCCCCATTTCAAGTCCCAGTTTGGTGTTGACATTTCTTATGTCTCCTCCTTTTGAGCCTATCAATTCCTGTCCTTTAAGGTTATTAACTTAAAGACCATCCTTTTAGTGGCCATCACATCAGCCTGAGGGGTGAGTGAATTTCAGGCCGTGTCCTGCAAGCCTCCTTATAGAATCTTCTATTTCAGGTTAAACTTATCTTCTTACCTAAGATTGTGTCTGAGTTCCATTTAACTCAGAAAATAATTCTACCTTCATTTTCTCCTCATCCTGCAAAGTAAGAGGCAAGGTTACACAGGCTTGATCCATGGCGTGCACTTAGTTTCTACATCTCCGGAATGTCTAAAGTGAGACAGGATGACCAACTTTTGTGTAGACTACATGGGCCACAAGTTGGGTATGGCAATTTCAAACAAACTTTATGAAGATGGATCATTTTGGAAATATCTGAATGCTACAGATTAGCTGCATAGGATCCTCCAGATGGGTGGCCCGATTAAAGATATTCGTGCAGCAGCCACCTGGTCATCCGTGCACACCTTTAGCAAACACTATAATCTGGACTCTTCCTCCAGCAGAGAAGGTTTATTTGGAAAGGCAGTGCTACATTCTGAGCACACATACCTATAGAGGAACGCCTAAATTATCATGAGTCTGAATATGTACTCCTCCCTCCAGGAATACATACACTTCTTTGGAAGTTTATCATAAAATGAGGAATACATTGGAAGAACCAAACCAATCGAAGAGCAACTTACTTACCCATGGTAACATGCTTTCGACTGGATGGTCCACCCACATATTCATCGCCCCTCTTAACCTACCATGCAATAGATTTTTTCCATGTGATTCCAGTCTTCGCCCTTTCAGGAGGAGTAACTGTCAGGTGTAGGATATCCTATACATGTAAAAAACAGAACTGAGGCCAAGGATAGCTGTGCGTGGTTTATACCATTGATGACGTCGACCTATAGACGGAGGCCTCTGAGGGACATCGAGTCGGCTGGAAAAAATCTCTGAAGCAGCTGGATATAGAAATATCATAAGATGAGGAATACATAGGAGGTAAATCTAGTCGAAAGAATGTTACCATGGGTAAGTACATTGTTCTTGTGGTGGAGCTTCGGCTCTTCATCAGTGTTAGTAAAGATTTCGCTTAACACCTTTCCTTCCATTTCTATGGACCCCCAAAACTTTTGCTATTTTTTTCATATGACCTACTCTTTGCACTGCAATGAAGCCTTCAGCTTCACTACGCTGGCTTGTTCTCCACTTCACTGCCTTGTGCTAATTTTTCATGTGAAAAATGACATGTCCTTCAGGCTGTGAGTACTGGGAAACGTTGTTTCCTTTGGTCTTGTTTCTTTGTCAACTTGCTATCACTTTGGTAATTTTATCATTGTACAATGCATCTTGCAATGCAGTACAAAGGGTACAATTTTTGTTTTGCCCTAGACTAACACTCTGGATTTTTGGTTACTCTAGAGGTGCCTAAGGGACAAGCTGGTGGCAGCAGTTACTATTAGATTTTTTTTTATGCATTTAATTTTAACCTTACTGCGTTTATCGCGTTTTACCGCCTTTTCCACATTTGGCTACTAACTGTGGCTAGTGGCCAAAAATGGCCACGCCAGAAGGGTTTTCGTTTGTCCCTTGGCCATCTTGTCTCTGACCCTTCTCCCTGGCCTGAGTGGCCAGGAAATCCTTATATGAACTTCCAGTGCCTGTAAAAGCAGAGGGTTTTAGCGGGCTACTGCAGGGCCATGTTTGCTGCCAGGAAGTGGGTTTGGACTGTCTAGTCCCAATCCACAAACTGGTTTGTGTGTCTGAGTGGCATTGATCGGTTGATCCAGCAGTGGCCCTGATTGGACCACTGCTGGTGTGTGTGTGTGTGTGTGTCAGATCGGTCATTGGCGTTTCGCCTCTTATCTGGCTTTTTGCATAAGAGGACTACAGCAGCCATGTATTTCAGGAAATGCTTGCGTTCGCAGACGCGCACAGGTTTCTCAAGCCCCAGAAACTCACTGGTCGCTTTCTTTGTTTGTACTGCAACGCGCATCACACAGCCTTCTTCCTTCATTGCCCGGGCTCCAGTTCCTGCCCCTCGGACACTCCTGGGCTGGTCATCCGCCACAGGGGAATGAGCATGCTGAATAGAAAGGAACAGGGCAGCCTTACACCATGGCTCCCTTCACCTTTCCTAGTCTGCTGCATGGAGTCGCAACTCACACCATGCTGCACGGTACTCTGCTGCCTGCGCTGGCCTCCTGGTCCTTCTCCTGTCGTTCTCCCCTACCACTGGGTTGAGTTCCATTTATACACCTGTAGCCCCTTGACGGGCTGCAGGTGTGGACGATTGAGTCCTGCCTGACTCCCATTGAAGAGACATGCCTGACCTTCACTGCTCTTAGCAGGCATCTTCCTCTAACCAGTGCTAGAGTGGTAAAAGATCATAGACTTAATTGCTCTTAGTTGCCTTTACTTCGTCCCAATACTGTCAAGTGTCAATTGTGGAGAAATGAGGGGAGCTAGCTTACAATAGCCCATAAAGGTTAGGGAAGGGTTGGGTTGGTTGTCATTAGGGAAAGGAGGATAACATGTCTCGCCAAAGTGCACCTTATTCTTTTTCACCCTCCTTCTAGGTCATCAAGGATTGTCTTTTCTCTTGATGTTGTTCTGACCCAAGGGAATGGGGTAACCATATACCACAAAGGCCTATGGGACTAGGGTTTCATCACGGCATGGAAAAGGGAAATACTGCATCTTACCTGAAAACATTTCATTCCCCTTTACCAAGAACCCTCCACCCAGGTGATCCTCCCTCGCTTCTCCACCCCCCTTTCCCTGGCCACCTGCGCAGTGGATCCAAGAGAAGTAGATGTGAGAATGCCCTTAGGTTTCTCACAGTACGCAGGGACAATTTTCAATCGATTTGTGTGTAGCCTTCATTCTACAGGCATCGTTATAGCTTTCCACCTACACCTATTTTGGGCTAGATCTGTACTATTCTCCAGTAACTGGTACCATGTTGAAAAATCCCTAGATTTTAAGATATTGGGCTGCAGATGTTTAACACTCAGCAGGACTTGAAGTGATTGAACAAATTCCCTATACTTATTTCTGTTGCACAAACTTATGACTAGGCCTCCCCCGGCTGCTTTAATGCATTATAGTTCGTAGTTGGTTCTATACCACAGCCACGGATTGTTTTAAATGGTGCGTATTTTACGAAAGAAATATTAATTTAAATTGCACTCAAATTGCATTAAGTTTTAAATTGAGCCTCACTCCAAAATGCATTGGGCTTTAGGGAAATTAATGTCACTTTATGTTCAATACAAATGGGAGACACAGGATATTATATTGGAACACTGTACCTGGTTCTTAATTAGCAGGGAATCAGTCAGGCATTACTCCATCAGCAATCTCTTTTCAGCTGCCTGTCCTGGAAACCAACTTACAACATGAGTTGGTCACCTCCTTCTCAATGGCTTCTGTATCCAATCTCTATATGGATAAGACACCAGAAGGGTTCAGTTTTGTTACCTCTGCCCAGCTCCTCCAAAAACATATTCAATATTCCTCCACCTGTCTTTCTAATGAATTGTCTGTTATTTTATAATCCTCGATTCCTCCCCAGCCTTGTGTGTAGGTTTAACTTCCATTGCTCTCATACTGAATGGAGGGGGCCAGGGGAGACACTAACCCCTACATTTTTGAGGAGGCATTCCATTCATGTTAAGTAACTCATTATGCATGTGCGAGATTCGTGAAATCAATATCTGATTGTGGAGATCAATGTGTATGGTCCCGTAAGTGAAAGGTCAGTGTTCTAAATATTTTCAGAGGTCAGTATTTTTCCCATTTCTCTTCAGATCTCTCCATTACGCCCTTAGTGAATTTTGTATGGGGTGGAAGACCTATTTTTATGTAAGATTTTCAGTTTGTTCCACGTTGATTGGACCTTTTGATTGCAGAGATGCGATTTATTTAATGATTCATTACGCCCTTAGTGAATTTTGTATGGGGTGGAAGACCTATTTTTATGTAAGATTTTCAGTTTGTTCCACGTTGATTGGACCTTTTGATTGCAGAGATGCGATTTATTTAATGATTCATTTTCTGATTTCAAATACCATCATTTAGTTTTCCTATTCAGTTTGGAAATGAAGAAATTCTTACTTTGGCATATAGCTGGTACTGGCAATGCATGGGAAATAGGCTTTTATTAAGTAATGAACAAGCCCACTATACCCTGATTCGTGAAAAATTGGTAGCCTTGACCAATCGAGGGGTATTCCTACACCGTAGGTATGGAAAATTCTCAATGTTGCCAATCATTACATTTTATAAGCAAAAGGTGGTGGCCGTATTAACGTACGGAGCAGAGTCACTTCTAGCATAAAGATGGGATACCTGGAATTTATGTGAGTCCTACTTTTGGCGCAAGATCCTATATCTACCTAATTCGATTCCCTTAGTACTCATAAGATCAGAATTAAGACTTCAATCCATGGTCTCAATCACGATATGGAAATCCCTATCCTTATACCGGAAATGCATTCTGGACAAACCGACGCAGCCTTATAGAATTCTAGCAAGACCTGGCCTACCTAACGAAGATATAATCCTGCAGGAGTGGAAAAGGAGATGTGAGGAAACCCTGGTACAGCTGGGCATCTCGGATGATATCCTGAAGTGCAACCCGGACAAGGCTAAACGAATCGTAGGGGAAAAAGATTGGGAGGAAACTCAGGAGAACAAACTGTTACGAAATTGGTGTCCTAACATCATTTGGGAACGCAAAGCACTTAACATCCTCCCACCGTACCTACAGAAATTTCCATCTAAACACTACAGAGACCTGCTGTTGCGCTGTAGACTCAATATATGGTGCTCCCGTGAGGTAAAACTGAGAAGAAGACTTATTGTAAAATCATCAGCGTTCTGCAGGTTCTGTAGAAATGAGGACCAAATCGAATCTGTTAAGCACGTGATGCTAACATGTCCAGCCTTGGCATCAAAACGCCATTCACACTTGGGAAGTTACACAAGTAATATCTCCTTGGAAACTGAAGAGGAATACTGGGAGCGTCTCCTAACAGTTGAAAGAGTTGGGCGGACACTTGATGTTCTAAAGTTCGTAGAATCCCTAAAGCTGGATCAGGAGGAAAGTGATACAGTAGTGACCCAGGACAGAATAGTCTGAAGGATTATCTTTGGGAATCCTGTTGAGGACCCTGAAATGTGGGCATGAAACCAAAAAAAAAAAAAAATTGATCTAAGGATGATGTTTTTCCTTTTTTCTTCTTGGGATGAATGTTAAAGGTTTAACGCTGATTAACCAATAAAACATATAAAAAAAAAATAGGCTTTTATTTTCATTTACTGACATATAATGCTCAGATACCTGTGAATTTCAGTGGAGTGCACTTGTGGTTTGTCTTCTGACTTAAGGCCTGGAAGAACCAGTTTGTACAATCCTTAATGAACATGTCCTTACTTAAAGTAAACAAGGCTGTTAACTCTTTATATTTAGTCTTACGACTGCATTATTTAGGTTTGGCCTCCAATCCCCCTAGCTGAATACAGTGACTTGTTCAAGAATTGTCCATTTTGCGTTCAGTAATATAGCGTATGATTCAAAGTGAAATGCATGCATGTCAGAATAAAATGGCGCTTTAAATTTTGCTTTTTCTAGATTACCTTTCACATTATTCCAGATAGAAGCAGAGATTGGGGGATAGAACTCTCCTCTGCAGCTGCCTCCCTCCCTCTGGAATGGCCTCCCTCCCTCTGCCTTCAGCCAGACCTCCTTAAGTACCGGAAACTCCTGAAGACCTACCTTTTCTCCTCTTATTTCTCTGCCCCTCTACCCTGCAAACCTCCCCTGCTCCTGCTCTGTCTGCTGACTGGCTGACCTCTTGAGTCTTACAGAACACCAGGCCTCCCCCTGACCAGTCTCCCAGCACTTGCCGCATGGCCTTACTTGCACTGCCTCCTAGCAAATTTTGCACTACTGGGGTAGTCCCATCCTTTCAGCACTTAACTCAGGGCTCTGCTGCTCTGGGTGCACTTTTCCCATTAACCTCTCCTCTGCACGTCTTGTTGCGCACTTACTTGATCTCAGTGATACAGTCCCGCCTCTCGCTCCCTCCTCCTGGCCTTGATTGGCTATTTTGTCTGTGTTGTATTGCAGTGCTTGACTCGCAGCATTCCCGCTTCCTGAGTCATTTAGATCCTGGCCCTTTAAGTAAGTGTTCGTTTGTGCTGCCCCAGCCCCATGAATGCATTGCTGAAATTTCACCCAGAGCAAGCCTTGTGGTCCGTGATGCCCCGTTCCAGCTTCCCTTTCCAGTCCTGCCTCCCGCTCCTGCTCCCTCCCCCTAGCCCCGATTGGTTTGACCCTCTTTATCCTGGACCGGACCAGGTAGCCCTCTGCCCCTGCGGCGAAGGGCCCAGAGGCAAAGGGTGGCTCCAACTGAGGCAACTCCAGATCATGTCTGCAGTTGTCAGCAGGGGAAGGCAGTGGCCAGCTGTCAACCAGCAGCAACTAACAAAGTGTGGCATGGGCGCGGAGTAGAGCAATCACTCTACTCCAGAAAGCCCTGCCACTCTACATTACCCTACCTCAGACCATAGCCTGCCAGGCAAATGTCACCTGTATCACTCTTAGGGAATACTCAACACTAGCAACCGCCTGTTAAAAATGTAGGGCCTCTTTACGACCCTGCCGGTCCGGAAAGAACGGTGGCGGTAAAAACGCTGCCATCGTTCTTTCCAGACTGCTGATTCAGAGTACTGCAGGTGGGAGGTGTCACTCCCGCCAGGTCAGACCTGGCGGGATTAACGCCACCCGCCTGCAGGCGCAAATGGAAATACCGGCTCCCTCATAGACGGAACCAGTGTTTTCATTGTCCCCCATCCCCATGGAGTCCTATAGGATTCCATGTGAATGGGGACTTAAAGAATTCTGCCTCCGGAATTCCCGGGTCACTGGGGTCGTAATGCCCCGGTGATTCTGGGAATCACTGAGGCGGAATGGTAATACAGGTCCGGCGGTAGCCTGCTGGTTTTTCCGGCACGGTTACCGCTGGACTCGTAATGAGGCCCTTACTCTCTACTATAGGTATTGTCAATCCACCTGTATCTGATATTAACCAAACCTACTGCCTTATATTCTGAAACCTGCTGAATTATGAAACCTAGGCCTTTCTCCCACTATACGGGATTTGCAAGCCTGCATAGCATGCAGATAGTTGAGTTTTAGCAAGTGCCACACTTGGAGAGAATTGTGAACATTAGCTGGCATCGCTTCCAGATAAATTGTGAATGTTAGCAAATGCCACATTTAGTTCGAATTGGGAAAGAAATGTGAATATTCACAAGTGCCACACATGGATAGAATCGTGAATGCTGGCAGGTACCACTCTTGGGTAGAGTTGTGAAGAATAGCAAGTGCCACATTTAGGTAGAATTGTGAACACTAGCCTAAGTTGTACCCACTCTGCAGGACTCAAATCTAGGTGTAATCTCTATCTTTATCTACTGTATGGTGAAACATAACGTACTGTATAATCTGGGCCCTCTCCCACTTTACAAGATCCTCAAATCTAGGTGTAGCCTCCTTTGTCCAATGCATGGTGAAACGTAATTCATAATGTAACCTAGCCCCCTCCACCATTTGAGAGGACACTCAAATCTAGGAGTGGCCCACATCTTTGTCTATTGTATGGTGAAACACTGTGTATTTTGAGACCTGGGCCTCTCCCCCAACATACAGGATTCGGAAACCTCGGCACTTAGTCAAACTGCGTAGGTCAGCTGCGAAACATATAACCCATTAACCAAAAAGCTCAAAAACACACAACCACCCCTCGCACAGCAAGCCGCACCCCTTCACCACACCAACAAACAAAAAACGCATGCCACACCAACAGCACAGGAGGACTGACTTTGATCCGATACTTGCACCAAAGCTCAGCGCAATGTGTAAATCAAACTGAAGCTGCCAACAGAACGCCCTCTCTCTCACTATCCTACTCCCTCTTCACCTTACTAACCCACCCCGCCTTCTTGTTTGCAGATCCACCTGGGGACAATTCCTTTGGTGATGGTGCGCGGTACAAATATCTTTAACATTAACACAAGGCCTTGTAAGATCGTTGTCTTGTCCTCCCTCTGTTCCCCCTCCCCTCCCCACCCTTGCCGCGCCTTGAAGCAACACGATAAATAACTAATCAATCAAAATTACGATAATTTAAAACAAATGACAAGGTTTGTAATACTCAATCGGATTTTCATTCTATGCTGGGGATACAGGAATTTGATATAATCCTCATTGTTCCTTCAGGTTGTAAAGCTCAGAAAATACGTCCTTAGACATGCTAAATTCTCTCTGATATGGCAAACGCGCCAAAGGGCTAGGCCTCACCTTTTACATGGGCACAGTTTCAATCTACATGCATTTTTGGGCATGGCGTTACCATCAATGAGGGGAGGGTTTGGGTGGACACCGCGTTATTTACAAAATATTCAAATAATGTTAAATCAGTAAATGATATATATTAATTTTGATGGGAGCACATCATGTAGCCTTGGCACCAGGTTATGAACACAATATGAAAGAAATTAGGAGCGTTCCTGAGTGAGCACACTTGGGAACGGAAGGTCCTCCGTTCCTAATTTCTTTCATGTTACCATCAATGAGGCAATAGATGAAGAAAGATCTGATTTGCATTTGTGCCTTTAAGGCCTTTTTACGCTGTTATGATGAGAATGTGCATGTAATCGCAGTTCTCGGCATGTGATTGTAAGTAATATCTGCTTAGATTCACATACCCCCACCCTTTCTCCCCTTCTAGAGTTGAAGGTGCATAATGTTTCTTGCTCTATCGCTATTTTTCTGCTTTATTATATCTGTACTCATGCTACACTTCATGCAACCTCATGTCAGAAACAAAACAATCTGAGGGACCTTGATGGGTGAAGGACCATGGGTACAGTAGATGTCACACTAGGGATAGTTTTACTGACACGCCCAACGTCCCTTTGAGTTTCGGAAACCAATCCTGTGATGCTCTGCGATTACCACTAGATATCGGACTATACATAGCAAGCAAATCTAAGCAGATAGAAGCATCAGAAATAAGATTACGAGTATGATATGCCATATATTACGTTTCCATGAAGACCTATAGAATGTCTTTGCCCCCTTACACCACACAACACAGGCTAGCGTCATTTCCGTGAGGCCCTAATGGAGAATGCACCAGTTAAAGTCTGTCCAAGCTGTAACCCTACATTTCGCTGGAAAGACATAGGGTGTAAAACAGCCATCTCCCATGGGACTACGCCGAAGACTGCTGCCAGGTGTTCCAACAATTCAAACCAAAAACTCTTTGGCAGTGCCGTTCAAAGCACTGGACTATTTACGCCATTCAAGCGGGCTCGGAGACAGCCCAGTCTGGTGCACATGCAACATAACTCGAGGTTGAGGCTTCAAACGCAGGGGTCGAAGACCCACCCCCATCAGCCAAACAGAGGCAATTTCAAAGAGCACTTTGCCAGATCCCAAGCTCTAATGCACGACCTGAGGGAGAGTTATGGGGAAGTCCCCAGGCGATCTAGAGACTGCTTGCGTCTGTGTTTGTATATATGCATCTTTGCAAAGTAAAAGCGTAGTCTAAGACATTGATGCGTAAAACACACACAAAGACGATTGGAATGTAACCACTACCTCAGCAGACAATATTACAAAAGAGTTTAAGAACGCATACAAGACCACCTGTTACATCCGTGCCGAATCTATGCCGAAATAAAGTGCTTTTCAAAGCGAAAAAACGCTCATCGATATATCTGACAAGGAGTGGGAGGAGGAAGAAGAAAATATGGCCAACATCCAAGCCTTCAACGCTGTGATATTATGGTAGACGCTGCTGCATATTTCTGCTGCCTAAGAACCGACACTGACCCGAGAAAACTAATGGTCAACGCAAGATTTTAAATACCCTATGTCTAAAATTATAGCTTTCATGGAAAGACGGGAGAAAAAGCAGAATGTTTGAGGATTAACCTCACCCCCATTGAAGAAATCTACAACTTATGCAGACTGCAACAGTCACAACACCTTACAGTGCAAGGAGATTCCCGGGACGCTAGAATTCTCAGTGAGAGTGGGGTCAGGGGTCCACACAGTAAAGCACTCACTAATTCAATGTAGACATGAAATGTATACAAATAGAGTATTGATTATAGGCCTTAATGAAACACTATAAAATGAAATGAGCTGGTGATATCACACAACACTCAATAATAAACATTTCCGATGTTTGTTAATCTGCTTAGAATCACACGCTGTGCATAGTCCGACATCCAGTGGTCACTGCGGAGTATTGCATTTTGTTTTTCGTAGTCGAAAAGGGGACATCGACATAGGCGTGTCTGTAATACTATCCCTATAGTGACGTGTAGTGTACCCAAAATCCCTCGCGCGTCGAGTTGCCTCAGATTGTTTTTTTTCCGCCCAGACACTGGTCGCCTTAATGCGGAGCTCGTAAGAGACATTGCAATACCATTATTTGATCCTTGGTCGTTTGTCAGTTATCACTAAATCCAAACGCCTCCGGCCCTCCTTCGACGTCCAAGCTGTTTCCCCACTGAGTCAATATCTTCGACAGCGGTGGTTTTGACAGAGGCAAACCAATCGGCGCTGCCGAACACGTGGCCCGGCCTCGCCGGCCTTTAGAGTAGGGGTTCTGGGACACTTCTGTTTTCTTTCTAGAATGCCTTCCTCTCTCACCCTCCTTTCCTTTGGGGCTGTTATCACTGTTTCCTGTATCCTCAGCTATGGAGAGTACTCCCTTTTAGATTTTGCCTGCGTTGTAAAGGCAAATTCACGTGGTAAGATGCGCATAAGCGGTGTAACCGCTGCTTACCCCTCGACCACAATGAGGACGACTGGGCGGTCTGTAAACTACTTCGCCCAAAGACTTTAAAGGACCGCAGGGCAAGAGGTGGGCAGCCTACGCTATGTAAAAGGCTGATTCCTCACCCGCCACCAAATATGAGGGGGGCAGTGATAACGCTACCTCCGTACCGGAGGTGGTCGACCTCTCTAAGGAGTGCTCCCGCACGTCTGTCCCCGGCCCCAACAGGTTCGGCAAATGCCCTACTTATGGGGATGTACATCCCGGCGACGCTGACGCGCATGGAAAGCATTAAACTAAACACACAGCCCACTGCCCTCCTTTGACTAAGTCGAAGAAAGCCCTAGCGCCAAAGGAGACGCCGGATTGACCGACAGTCTCCGCCGACCGTAAGACTCGCAAGCCCTCCCCGCAACCGCAGGCGCGGCTGGGACATCCACAAATAAGGGCGCTATCACCAAAACGCCAGACGACATGCCTCGTAAGAGCAGCCGTCGACGAATGGCCCAGCACCGCCGAAGACTGTGTAAGACAAGCCCTCGACCGACAGTTTAGTCGTCGAGAGCTTGGCTAGAATAGTCTCCTCTGACGCTCAGACGGACGGCGAGGGAGTCGGAGTCCTGCTCACAAGGCCAGGGAGCTGCCGAAACAGACGGAAGGTACGCCGGAACCTCCACCCCCGTCAAAAGAAAAACCTAGCCCACGAGAAGGATTCTCAGAGGGCGAGGGGAGTATATCCTCCACGCTATGGGAGAGATCCTGATGGCTACAGGTGGAAGAATACCCCTTTCCGCCGCCAGACCGCTCAGGGTTTACCACAGTGGACTTTGGAAAGATTTCAATCATGTATGGACAAACGGGATAGGTTCATGTCCACCCCTGAACATGTTAAACCCAAGAGGCCAAGGGAGATACTTCATGACGATCCCAGGGCCAAATATCCAAGACTCTTTGACCCATTTCAGGAGGATATTAATACATATGACCTCACTGAAGAGGACACTCACCTTTCAAGAGGATGAAGAATTCCTAAATAATGAGGATCTACAAGACCCTGCAGAGGGTTTTGAAGAATACCCAGACATGGGTGGAAAGGGCTTCGAAGAAGACCCGGACATAGAAGGCTCACTGCCTTGGCAGTCTCCAGGGGCGTCAACAGACCCTGACATTCTGGATCTGTCCTCTCGTCAGACCACACCAGTCAGAAACCAGTCACCTGTGGATGACCAGCCCACTTTCAATGCTCTGCTATGTAAGGCAGCAGCACATTTTGAAATTGATAAAGGGGAAATTACTCCAGATATAGACTTTGTGGAGAAAATAATAAATGAGAAACCTCCTACTAGTCAAGCCATTCCCCTTCTCGCCTCAGTCAAAAGACGACTCATACCATCTTTATCAACACCTGCATTGGTTAGGGGGGTCAACCCAAGAATTGAGAAACTTTTCAGTCCCTCACCCTTGGACCCATTATATATTAAGGGTCACTCTATACCTGATTGCTTGGTAGTAACAACCACAAGGAAGAGGGTGGGGGTTCCGCTATCTACTAGCGAAGCACCCCCAGACAAGGAGGGAAAGAAGCTTTATGCCTTGGGAAAAAATTATTACTTCCTCAGCAGCTTTCTCCACCAGAATTGCCAATAACAATACCTTGCTCTCATGCTACGCTGATGCCCAATGGGCAAAGTTACGTGAAGGCCTCGAAGAAGTCCCTGAGCCCTTGCGAACCCATTTGTTAGCCACTGTAACAGAGGGTACTCTGTTAAACCAGAGCATCATTAAAAACACGCTAGATGCTGCAGAGACGGCTGGCCGGTCATTAGTCCAAGGGATACTTCTCAAGCGTCATGTCTGGCTCAGGAACTCTGGTTTTAAGCCAAAAACCCAGGCGTCCCTCATCAACAAACCAATTGAGGGCTCAAACCTGTTTGGTAAGGTGGTGGACGGCGCACTGGAGACAGCTAAGAAGGAATTTGATAACCTTAAGACTCTAGACCAGATCACAAGATCTCCTAACAAGCAAGGTTATGGCAACAGATGCTTTTTTCGTGGCCAACGACAAAACCAAAAACAGTACTCCTCAGCAGGCAACTGGTCCTCCACCCAAGGAACGAGCACAAAGCATGCTCCGAGAGGACAATGTTGTGGCAAGGGTAGAGGTCGGGGGCCCCATTCCCAGAGGGTCCCCGGCTACCAACACCAAATGACCCAAAGGTTCGGGTCCCCTCCCATGCATCTCCAGTCAGGGGCCGGTTAACATCATTTCTACCAGCATGGGAGGGAATAACCACA
Source organism: Ambystoma mexicanum (assembly GCF_040938575.1). Lineage (NCBI taxonomy): Eukaryota > Metazoa > Chordata > Amphibia > Caudata > Ambystomatidae > Ambystoma > Ambystoma mexicanum. The sequence goes on from NC_090934.1 coordinate 209,461,435, forward strand.
GACCGCTTGGTACTTTCAACCATATCCCGCGGTTACTGCATCAAATTCAGTCGGTCCCCTAGATTCAGACCGCCAAGGGGAAGACGCCTATCACCGGAGCACCTCGCCATCCTTCTTCAAGAAGTCTAACTGCTACTAGAAAAAGGAGCAATAGAGGTTGTGCCTCTATCAAAGGTAAAGGAGGGTATTTATTCAGTGTACTTCCTTGTAGCCAAAAAGGATTTAACCATGCGCCCTGTACTAGATCTTCGCCCAGCGAACAAATTTGTCTAACCTCAAAATTTCATATGGTGACTTTGCAGGAAGTAATTCCCCTGCTATCCCAGGGGGATTACATGGCAACACTGGACATGAAAGATGCCTACTTTCATATTTCAATGTTGCCAGCGCACAGAAAATACCTCAGGTTTATGATAGAGGACAAACACTACCAGTTCAAAGTGTTACCCTTCGGCATAGCGTCAGTGCCGAGGGTATTCATGGAATTACTGGCAGTGGCAGCGGCCCACCTACGCAGGTTGTCCATTCCAGTATACCCTTACCTCGACAATTGTCTCATAACGGGAGTCTTACGAGACCTGCTTCTCAAATACCGAAAAGACGGTAGACCTTTTTGTTCCAACTGGGCTTCTCCATCAACGAGAAGTCCAGCCTGGACCCCAGCCAAGTCGAGCAATTCCTAGGGGCTCTAATTCGAACAAAGGACGGCCTCGTCTTCCCCTCCAACGAGAGGGTCCAAAATATGCTGTTCCAGATCCCTCAATATGTAGCCGGTCGAGAGGTGACGGTACGCAAAGCCATGCGGTTGCTAGGAATGATGGCGTCATGTATGTATTTGGTACATCGCGCGTGACTGCGCATGCGTCCAATGCAAGAGTGGCTGAACAACCAGTGGTGTCAGGCCAGCAGACAATGGGACGATCTAGTGGTGGTCTCGCAGGCCCTGGTTCTCTCGCTGTGGTGGTGGTCGAAGGAAAACCTCGTAATAGGGAAACCATTAGCCACCCCCACAGTGGAAGCCACTCTAACCACAGACGCATCCCTCACAGGATGGTGTGCTTACCTTTCCCATCAGACTGTACACAGAGTTTGGACTCAGAGTGTGGTGTCCAAACACATAAACTTGCTGGAACTAATGGCAGTCTTCAAAGCACTGAAGGCTTTCCAGACACACCTTCAAGGGAAGACAGTGCTGGTCCTGACAGCACCACGTCCATGTACTACCTGAAAAAGCAGGGGGCACTCACTCTCCAGGACTGTCCAAGCTGTCCCAGAAAATATGGAAGTGGGCTCTCAAACACATGTTCCTATTATCCCAACATGTACCAGGGGAACTCCATCTTCAGGCAGACGAATTCAGCACAGACTTCCCTCTGCCTGTAGAGTACGAATGGCGGTTACAAGAAGACATCGTCTCCAACGTTTTCGCAGAATGGGGCTTCCCAGAAATAGATCTGTTTGCGACTCTGGAGAACACCCAATGCCTAGATTACACCTCCAGGTACCCCCAGAACCGCTCCAAGGGGAACAGTATCTGGATTTCATGGTAAAGGGAAATTGGTTTACACTTACTCCTACGTCCCGTCCCCTTTCCTCCATACTTATGGGACATCTCTCCGTCTGGTGGGACGGGACCGGAGCACTTTGTAAAAAAGCATCCACATTTTTTCCAAAAATGTGTCCTTTCTTGCACGGGGCCCGCCACGCGGCCGTAACCCCGCCCATCTTGGCTCTGCCCCACGCATCGCCCATCAGTCCTTTTCTCTGCTCGATCGGGGCCGGATGCACTTGCATCCTCGAAGTTTTTCTTCCCTTTTTTCCTCTCTGGCTCTCGCTAGCGTTCGTTTACTGGTCTGTCAATGTCGTTCAAGCTAGACTTTCCTGATTGTTCGTGTCACTGTCCCTTCGTGAGGGCGGATCCCCATCCTCTTTGTTTAGAGTGTTTGGGTCCGGATCACCGTTGGGACTCCTGTTTTTACTGTGACTCCCTTTCGGTCTGGGCACTTCAACGTCGGTTGGAGCGGTGGGAGGAGGTGTTCCAACAAACTCCTCCTTCACATTTTCAGGTGTTCATCGACGAGAAGAAGAAACGCCCGGTAAGTTATTTACTTTTCAGAGCACCCCGGCCGGGGGATACCTTTCCGGGTTCCTCTCGGGCCGGGAGGGGTGTTGATAGCTCTGTCACCGGGGTTCGCCCTGAGGTGCCCTTCGGGCCTAATGATTCTACCGGAGTTTTCTCCGAGGGTCTCCGTAAGGGGCCTGTGAATACCGGAGTATGCTCCGAGGCCCCTCCTGTGGGGGCTGTTTTTAAACCCAGTTCTACTGAGCCGTGGGGTACCGGAGCTCGCTCTGAGGCCTCTGTCGGCTTCCCTCACAGATAAGACCGAGGTTCGCACCGAGGCCTTGGCTGGGCTTGTTACCGAACGGATGTTCGAGGCCCGCGCAGATAAGGCTTTTACCGGACCTGGGTCCGAGGTCCTTCTTTCAGAGGCTAAAGCTACCAACAGTTCTTAGAGGCCGGTCAAGGCTTTGTCGGTGAAAACTGTTGTTCGCCGTTCCCGCTCTTGTGGTGACACCAGACCTGTTGAGGGGGCAAAGAAGCAAAGTTCCTCTTTTACCGGCAATGCCGAGGTCCTTCCTTCGAAGGCTCAGTTGGCGGTTGGTATGTCACAAAAACATTCCAGGCCTCATAGTACTGGCTCTGCCGAGGTTTCTTATGTTAAGGCTAAGATTAAGACCCCTGATCCATTGACGGGGACCCCTGCCTCACTACCTCACATGCCGCAGTTCCCCTCAGATGAGGACAAAATGGCGCCCGTTCCCGGCATGACCGCGGCGGCCATTTTAGGTGCTACCCCTACAACTACGCCATTGGCCTCTGGTGTAGGGCTTGGTCCCTTGGGTGAACCTAAGGTCCCTTGTGCGCATCCTTACCGGCCGGTTTGATTGGAACGCCCAGATGCCTCTTCCGCACAATGTTTTGTTGCCCGCAGGGGCGGCACCTTTGATTTATGTGGATATGTCGGTGGAGGGGCCGGTGTGGCACCATTCCCCGCTAAGTCCTTGGATTTGTCCACCTCATGAGAGGCCTCCTCAGGTTCCTAAACAGTCTCCGAAGGACACCTTCAGTAAATTTCAAGCGCTTATGCGCACCGACCCCATGAGGGAATATTTCAAAGGGCTTTTCTGGGAGATATGTCCACCTACGCCTTCGGCTCAACCTGTTCCTCCGGTGGTTCCGCTGGGGCCCTCCCTTGCCCGTGGTGCCACCCCCGGCTCTTCCGCCTTTGCCTGCATTGTCTCCAGTGGACAAGGCAGTGCCTGACGCAGCTCAGCAGGATCCTGACCTGTCAGATGACCCTGGGAAAAGCCACACTCAGGACTTTTTGTCAATAAGAAGATTGACGCGAGGTACAGGCTACATTCTTTGGAAGAGATTGCCCTGTAGTCTTGTTTTGGCTGCGGCCACTTTGCAATCCAGACCTGCAGCATCCTCTTCCACGACGGCTACTCAGGTCCTGGGTAAGGAGGACAAGCTCCTCGACTCCCTGGGGAGGAAAATCTTTGCCAACTCGGCCTTGCAGCTCAGGCAGGCCAATGCTGAGTTGATATTAGCGGGGGCTAATATGCAGATGTGGAAAGGTCTGTGGGGAGTTTGAGGAGCACATCCCGGTCGAGAAGTTGGAAGACTTCAAGGGTGGCCTATCCGCCACCAGGGTCTTGGCCCAGGATCTCCTGGAGGCTGCGGCTCATCACGTAGACACCTCGGCTCGGGACCTTATGCTGGTGGTTGATACCTCACGGCAGGCGTGGCTGCATGCCACTAAATTTTCAAAAGAAGTGCAGGACAAGGTGTTGGACCTTTCGTTCGATGGTAAGGAGCTCTTTCATTCTACAACAGATGTGGAGCTCACCAAGACGAAGGATGGCACTCAGACAGCTAAGTCATTGTCTGTCCTGGTTAAGGCTCCTTTCAAAACCCAGAGACCGTTGTCACAAAGTCGACACTCCTCTGGCTTTAAGGGGCTTCCTCGACCGCAAATCTTGCAGCGTGGATCCCCCTGTGGGGAATAACCGCGGTAGGCAACAACGGACGCGGTTTTTCTCCCGCTCTTCAGCCTCCTCCTCAGGTTCAGGTGGCACCACCACCGATAAACCTACTAAATGAGGGTTTTCCGCGCTCGCACGAGACCCCAGTGGGAGGACGCATTGCGTCTCATTGGGAGGCGTGGCAGACCATCACAGAAGACAGATGGGTCTTGTCAGTCACACGAGCGGGCTTCCGCTTACCTCTACCCCCTACCCCACCCCGCAACCCTCCTGTTCAGCTGTCAGGCTCGCCCTCCCTCAAAGCCGAGGTCCAGAAACCTCGACCTCAGAGCTGTGGAACCCGTTCCCCTCGGGGAGCGACGGGAGGGCTTCTACTCCCGGCTGTTTACGGTGCCCAACCAGGCTGGCCTGCGCACCATCCCAGACCTTTCCCAGTACAATCTTTTCCTACCCGAAGAGAAATTCAAGATGATTACGCCCAGCCAGATACGCTCCTCCTTGCAGACGGGCGACTGGCTCAGCGTTGTGGATCTTCAGGACGAGTACATGCATATCCTGATTTGGAACCCAGACAGGAGATATCTCCGCTTCTCTTTGGGAGAGGAGCACTTCCAGTTTCGAGTGCTTCCTTTTGGCCTCAGCTCGGTGCCGCGTGTCTTTACGAAGATGTCAGTGATTGCGGCATATCTTCGTCTCCAGGCTATCCATGTGTATCCGTATTTGGATGACTGGCTCTTACACAGCCTTTGTCTGCTAGCAGCAGCGGGCAATCTCCAGTCTCTCCTTCAGCTCCTGTTCCATCTTGGGCTGTCGGTGAACTGGCGGAAATCTTCCATGACGGTCTCGCAGGACCTGATTTTCCTGGGTTTTCGCTGGAACACGATTGACTGCAGAGTGTACCTGACCGGGGACAGAATGGCGGATCTGTTAGGCATGTGTCAGATGTTTGCGCAGTCAAAGAGCATGTCAGCCTGGTGGTTCCAGAGGCTTCTGGGCCTCGTGCATGCTGGCTCTTCCTCTTGCCCGTCTCAAGATGAGACGGACCCAGGTGGCTATTCGGAGTTCCTGGTGTCAGGCTGTGGACCCTGATTCCAAGTGGATAATGATTCCGGAATCCGAGAGTGGACCTGGACTGGTGGTCATCTCTCAGCAACCTGTCGGTGGGTACTGGGTTTCAGAACCCAGCCCCCACGGTGACGATCACGACTGACTCCTCCCTTCTGGGTTGGGGTGCGACGTTAGATCTTCAGGTCTCGGACCTCTGGTCGCCTCAGGACAAGCTCCTGCATATAAATCATTTAGAGCTTCTGGCGATCTTACTCGTGCTCAGGGCGTTCAGACCGCTCTTTGTCAACAAGGTTGTCCGCATACGCACGGACAATGTGGTGTCAATTTATTACATCATCAAGCAAGGGGGAACAAAGTCCCCCCTCACCCGCCACCCCCTCGTGGACCCGTCTATCCACATATTGGAGTGGGCCGTGCTTCATGGTGTCTGGCCAGCTGATTGTCACAGCGGATGCCCTCATCCGCGGACAGTGGTCAGCTACGAGTGTGAATTGAAGGTGGAGGTCCTCTCATGGATTTTCTCGCGTTGGGGCACTCCGGAATTGAACCTCTTCGCTACGGCGGTAAACGAGAATCTTCCTCAGTATGCCTCCAGACGGGGGCTGGGAGCCTCCTCTCTGGGGGATGCTCTTGAGATTACATGGCACAACATGAGAGCTTACGCCTTCCTGCCTCTAGTTCACCGGGCAATTTGGAAGTTGAAGAATTCGGTGAACTGTTAACGTCTACTCATAGCCCCGTGGTGGCCGGCCAGGTTTTGGTTCTCAGAGCTTCAACACCTGTCGGTGTATCCGCCGATCAGGTTACCAGTAACTCCCGATCTTCTTCACCAAGGGGAACAGCAGCTGTGGCACCCCTCCCCACAATCGCTCAGCTTGGCGGCATGGTGCCTGAGTTAAAGTCTTTAGAGCATCTGAAATTTGTCTGCGGATAACATGCGTATTATCCAGGTAGCCAGGAAACCCTCGACCAGATCTCAGTAGAAGAGTAAATCGCTCCGGTTCTGTCATTGGTGTTTGGAGAAGAAGTTGGATCCAAGGGTGGCCATGGTTGACACAGTGCTGTCCTTCGTGTCCTCCCTAGCAGAGTCAGGGGTTCAGGTTCTGTCTTGCAGGACTTACCTCTCAGCGGTTTCCGATTATCTTGCTACAGACCAGTGTTCTTATTCCCTGACTAACCCAGTGGTGAAGAGGCCTTTTGCTGGCTTGACACGCCTCTACCCTCCGGTTCGTAATCCGCACCCGTCGTGGGACCTAAATGTGGTCCTGACGGCGCTGTGCCATAAACCCTTTGAACCAATGGCTACTGTGGACCTCAACTACTTGTCCTGGAAAGTTTCCTTTTTGGTCGCCGTTACGTCAGCAAGGAGAGTGAATGAGCTCCAGGCATTGTCGGTGGAGCTTCCTTTCTTGGCCTTTCACAAGGACAAGTTAGTCCTTCGGACAAACCCGGCCTTTTTTGTGACCGAAATCCATCTGAATCAGTCGATTTCCCTACCGGTCTTTTTTCCGAACCCTGCCTCTGAGGCTGAGAGGGTTCTACACTGCTTTGATGTCCAAAGAGCTCTTAGGTTCTACCTGGACAGGACTTCCGAGCTTAGGAGTTCTTCTCAACTTTTTTTGACCTTCGGTAACCCTCAGGGCAAGCAGGCGTCTAAAGCAACTATTTCTCAGTGGATTGCCACCTGCATCAGTCTTTCACCGTCCAAGGGCTGAAACCTCCTAAGGGTTTTCATGCACACCTGGTGCGGGGTAAGGCAGCCGCGGTTGCCTTTCAGAAGTATGTCCCCTGGGAGTCCGTTGCTAGGGCAGCTACTTGGGCCTCCCCATCTGCTTTCTGTAAGCATTGTCTCGACATGAGCTCAAGGGCTGACGCTCAGTTTGGTCAGGCTGTGCTGAAGAATCTGCTTCAGTGAGGGGTATTTCCATCCACCCATAGTTCCTGTAAGGAGTGCTTGTGAATCTCCCATAAGTATGGAGGAAAGGGGGCGGGACGTAGGAGCATTACCAGGTTACTCACCGTAGTGACCACCTTACTCCTAGTCCATAGTCCCCTTTCCTCCATACGCCTGCCCGCCGTCCCCTCTAATAAGGTTACTCTGTTATTGCTAATGGGTATTTGACCTGGTGATAGAAAAGGACTGATGGGTGGTGTGCGGGGCGGAGCCAAGATGGGCGGGGTTACGGCCGCGTGCCGGGCCCCGCGCAAGAAAGAGAGGAAGGACACATTTTTGGAAAAAATGTGGATGCTTTTTACAAAGTGCTCTGGTCCTGTCCCACAGGATGGAGAGATGTCCTATAAGTATGGAGGAAAGGGGACTATGGACTAGGGAGTAAAGTGGTCACTATGGTGAGTAACCTGGTTAATTATGAAACCTTATAGGGTTGGTGTAATGCCTAACTGGCCTGAACTCTAAGGGAGTTGCCAGTTCAGCTCAGAAGTAGCCATGTTCAGCGTTGCCATTTGAAAAACAGTACAATTCAAAAGGGGGTCCTTGGATCTTCCAGGCAGGTCTCTGGTAAGAAAATAAACAGTTCACCAAACCTTCTTTTGGGGTTCCCGTCCCAATTCTTTTTATAGGCCTCTCAGGGTTCCCTACCCCAAGCTCAGTCCCCTTCCGGTTCCAAAAGCAGATTCACAGTTCATTCCAGGCATCTCGGGGTTCCCTTACCCAAGCCTCTGACTTTCTCCTCACAACAATGTCTTTCACAGTTTCCTTTGGGCCTCTTGGGGTTCCTGTCCTCAAGCCTAGGCCCCTCTTGTCTCAAATGAAAGACCAATTAAAGGAACACAAACACCAATATGCCTATGTTCTGTACCCTTTCCTCCATGCTTGTGGGACATTCCATCCTTCCCGATGGGACCAGAGCACTTTAAAGCATCAACAAATTTCGTTTTAGGGCCACTGCACGTGACCGTAGCTGTGCCTTCCTGAGCTCTGCACCGCGTGTCGCCGTTCTGTCCTTTTCTCCTTGCGGTCAGGGTCAGACACAGTTGCATCACAGGGAATTTTTTTTCTTTTTGTTCCCTTAACCTTCATTCCTGCTCTGGTTCCACGGTCATCTTTCTTCCGTTTATGCCGAGAGTCTGGGATTAGTGTCCTGTTCATCGTGCGAACATCGTTTTGCGATGGCGGATCCCCGCTTGAAGGGGCCCCTGAGGGACGCTCGGATGTGGAAACAAGGCACAGTCACCACACTCGAATAGATAAGCCAGACACAAGGTTCCGTTCCCAAAATCTAGGGTTTATTGCAATACAAAGAAGTCCCAGTTGGCCAAATGGTCCCACGCCCCGCAACGTGTGTCTAATAGACCTCGGGGGGACGCAAGAGATGTGAAACGTACATCAGTTACATATATACAAAACGAGCACCTTACAATCAGCAATGACACAGTATGACACATTTGATGCCGCCCCCAATTTATTTCCCTTTGAATTAGAGGCAATGATTGACCATTGTGACAAATATGACACCTTAGACCACCATATTTAGTAACGGTTTGCAATGTTCAATTTTACAGACGCCATTCTTTATTTGAGAGAACACAGCATTTCTGTTTTTCATGGGCAAGCTGCGCGTAGGAGACTGGCGCATACCAGACCTCGCTATCTCTTAGTTTTGATTCTCGCTCTAGAGGTCAGCCCGCTCTCCGGGGCTCACTGGGCTCAGAAAGGGGGGCCGTAAAGAAGAGCATAATTCAACTCTCTTTAAATGCTAGTTTCGTACATTGCTATTCTTTCAGGAGACTCGCTGGCATTCGTGTACTGATTAAATGCCTTGCTGCCTGTCTTCAAGGATACGTGAGGGAGGGAATTGGGCATTTCTGTCTGGCTCTCCAGTGTAATGTTTCAACATGTTTCTTAGCCTTGGATCATTGAAGCGAAATAATATCTACAGCAAAGCAGTTTTACATGAGGCAAAGTGGCAACGTTAGAGAGAGCAGAGAGAAAACAAAATGGCGATTCTGGTCATCTTAAAATGGCCTCACTCTAGTTGAACTAATAGCTACGTAATAACTAATGAATATATATTCTTAACACTGTAAATGAGGCGGTTGGTCTTCGGCCAACCAATTATCATTAATTTCCGGACCCTCAAGGGGTGTTTGGTTTTTCTGGACTGACAAACCCTCCTCTTGGCCGTATGGCAAACGTCTCATCCATACATTGCATCCTCCTCCAACGAAGTATTTGGATTAGATTCGGAATCTGATTCAAATTCTGACTCATGTACACTTGTTGTCTCCTCGTTTATTATCAATATCAATTGCCATGAATTCTTTAATGGTTAAGATTCATTACTATGGTGAGTGCTTGATTTAGTAATGTTTTTTCGTTTCATCATTTGTACACATTCTTCGCTAATTTCAGTACATACTATGGGAGACCATGTATGCAACAATATGTCACGAATATTCCTAGGATTGCTACTAGGATTGCAAATAGCTTCCATCCCCAGGACCGCAACACTTCCCAGAACCAGGAGCTTATGTTCAATTCCCAGCCACCTTCAGGGGGGTGGAGATCAGAGCTTAACACATGCAATTTTCTTATCGCCTCAAAAATCGTGGGGGAGGAGTCACTGACAAATATGCAACACGCTGATCCCACGATTTTGCAAACACTGCGGCGATCAACTAAGATTATACCGAGGGCCATTCTATTTTGCAGTGACATTAATCTAATTCCTTTTTCCTCGAGAGTCCTCTTATATAATATGCCAGTTCCATTTATTGTTTCTTCTAATATCGTAGACAGTCGTCTTATGTTATAGTTTATCGCCTGTCCCCAAAATGGTACAAATGATTTCGCTATGTCTTCTGCAATCAACCCGTCCCCACTATTCCGGCGAGGTTGTGACCTGGTCAGCTTGGCTATATCTGCTGTTTTTGAAAGGAACACCCCAGGAAACGGGAAACCTAAATGACAAGTGCCTCCCCAGTTTCTAGGTAACCAAGGATATGCTTCTTCACATACAAAGTACACAGGATCTCCCACATATATTGGTTCCACTTTATCAAGGAATGCTATATTTTTGTATCTTGTGAATGTCCCTACCTGAAAGAGCCCATCGTTTTTAAACAAAAAGGGTCTGAACGTGGATTATAATTTACTGTATAGGAAGGGGGCTCTGCATCCTTATAAAACTTCTGTGATCTCGTTCCACATGAACCCACAGGGGAATAAGGTACAGACCATCTTTCCTGTGGCATTATTGCTGGTGTAATTAATAGTCTTTTATGGAACATGGAGCAACCCACCGGTTTCATAATCACTTCCTCGAATTCATTCATATTGGTTTTATCTAGTTGACCAGTTTCACTTTGGTTCCATTTCCCATAATATAGGGCACTCAGAGAGGCATAACATGCAGAGGTCAATGACAGGGGCTGTACATACCATCCTATTCCTTTGCCACCATCCTATTCCTTTGCCACCATGTTGAGGCAAATGGGCACAAACCCAGCAATTGTTTTTTTCTTAGGATTGAGTGTGTCATATTCATTATTAATAGCAATGTGGTGTTCCCATATCCTTCCCTATGTCTTCCTTCCATTGGGGACAAGGTATAGGAAATCACATGGACTGGGCTTTCTGTTGTGGAAATGTTCATAATGGGCAAGAGTACTTCAAGAGGGTGCATTTCCTCTAGGTACCATAATAATGGTATGGTCAGCATTGGGGCTAATATACTCATTATGCACATTAGTATGGTTAGAACCAGCATACAATTCTTTTTACCATATCCTTTTTCCGCCTTTCTATGTACTACGTTTAATTCTCTATCAGCATTGGTGCAGGAGGGGGAATTTGCTGGTTCTGACATTTCTTCTCTTCCTTCTTCTGCTGTGCTCGTTGTGAATATCTCTTGTTAATGTGCTTCCCAGGATGTTGACGAGTTCAATCAATGTCTACAATCTTTTTATGCCAGTTTGCTATCTGCCTGGATTGCTTTTTCATTTGGCAAGGCCTTCGTGCATTTTCACATTGCCCTAGAATTTCAGAGCAGCCTCCTTTGTACCACGTGCGCCCCGCTTGTTCACTCGGGTTCCTGACACATGGATTTAGCACCGAGGAGTTGCGTTATGTGAGCTGTCTAACTTGCACAACTCTTACGCCACCCTCCTCTAGGCCTCCGGTTCCCACTTCATCCGATTTGCCTGGAGTGCTTAGGTCCGGGAACACCGTTGGGGACTTGTGCTACTACTGCGACTTCGTCTGAGCACTCCAGTGTCGCCTTGTCAGGTGGGAATAGGTGTTTCAACGTGTTCCTCCACCACATTTGTAGCAGTTCATTGAAGAAAAAGGGAAACGGCTGATAAGTTTGTTCCTTTTTAGGGCACCCCGGCCAGGGGACTCCTTCCCGGGGTCTCCTGGGTCTGAGAGCGGCTCAAGCGGCTCTATTACCAGTGATCTCCCTGAGGTGTCCCGAATGGGATCTAGCCGGCGCTCGGGAGTTTCCTCCGAGGACCCTGTCGAAGGGGCTGCCAAAACCAGCTCTTCAGCCGAGGTTCTCCTTTTGAGGGTTTAAGTTAGGCCCAGTACTTCTGGGGCTGTTGTCACTGGGGTCAGCCCCGAGGTTTCCACATCTGGCACTAAGTGTATTGAATCTGGCCTCAAGGTCCCTCTCAAGGTGACTTAACGTACCTGCGTTATCCCATAGGTTCTCCTTCTTGGGACTTTATCGAAGACCAGCAAGATTGAGGGGCCCCCTTTTGAGGATTATGGCTTCCTGGGGTGACTCTTGTCTTCCCACACTCAGACCTGTGGTGGAACCAATCCTGCCGAGGGGGCAAGGAAGCCGGTTAAGCACCTTAAGTCTGAGTCCCGGCTCTGCTGCTGTTCCCTCACAGGGGCTAATTCATTAGCAGTCTCTAAGATGTCTCAACACTCTAGATCTGCTAGAACCGGCTCTGCCGAGGTTCCTTGTCACAAGGCTAAAATGGAATACAAGACCCCTCATATCCTTTCCAAAGAAGACGAGCTTCTTGAGGCCATTGGGGGGAAAAGTTTTTTTTCCAATTCAGCTCTTCAGCTGCGTTAGCTGAGCTTATCCTGGCGGCTTCTAATGTCAAACTGTGGAAGGAGTTCGCAGAGTTTCAGGAGTGTAGTCCTCCTGATGGGCTCAGACTTTAAGGGCGGCTCATCCGATGCCAGGGTTCTGGCGCAGGATCTACTTAAGGCTGCAGCCCATCATGTAGAAACTACTGCTTGAGGCCTTATGGTCGGAGTAGACCTCTCCCTCAAAAGAAGTTTAGGACAAGGTGCTTGATCTCCCCTTCGAGGGTAAAGAACTCTTCCTTTCATCCACCGATGAGGAACTCTCAAAGACCAAGGCAAGCACTCTGCCAAGCCATTTTCTGTTCTCGTGAAAACCCCAGCAAAGGCACCTTATACTCTGAGGTCAGGGTCTCAAACTAGGCTCTTCTCTGGTTTCAGAAGCTTTCAGGAATGCCGTTCACGCCGCATAGAGGCTCCAGCTGGTGGCCCCCGCCATAAACGCCAAGGTGGATGGTTTTTCTCTCGGCACGCACCCTCTTCTTCAGCAACGGGCGGTCTCCCTGCCGATATCTAAATATTTTCCATCGGTCGCACGAGACTCCGGTGGGAGGACTAATTTTGTCTCATCTGGAGGCGTGGCAGACCATCACAGAAGTCCGATGGGTTTTGTCTGTCACAGGCTTCCACTTGCCCCTCCCTCACCCTCCTCTCCAACAGACTGGGTCACCCTCCCTCAGAGCCGAGGTACAGAAATGTCTAGACCTCGGAGCAATGGAAGCTGTTCCATTGCAGGAGCAAGGGTAGGGCTATTACTCCCGTCTGTTTACAGCGCCCAAACCCAACCAGGCAGGCCTGCGCATTATCCTCGACCTCTCCGTTCAATCTCTTTCTACCCCAAGGAGAAATTCAAGATTACGCCCTGCCAAATTACGTCCATCTCCGGAAGGGCGATTGGCTCAGTGTGGTAGAGCTTCAGGATGCATGCATGCATATTCTGATCTGGAGCCCGCATTGAAAATATCTTCGGTTCTCGGTGTGAACGGAACACATCCAGTATCGTGTGCTTCAGTTTGGTCTCAGCTTGGCACTGCGTGTTTTTATGAAGAGTTCTGTCATCGCTGCGTTCCTCAGACTGCAGGGAATTTATGTATATCCATACTTGCACAATTGGCTCCTTGCCCACGGGCTGCTACGGCCAATCTTGAGTCACTCCTTCAGCTCCTGTTCAATCTTGGTCTGTCGGTGAACTGGTGGAAATTGTCCATGACGGTCGCTCAAGACCTGATCTTTCTGAGTTTCCGTTGGGATACCGTTGGTACCAGAGTGTTGCTGACAGAGGACAGGCTTGCGGATCTTTCAACCACGTGCTAGCTCTTTCTGCAGTCCTCCCACATGTTGGCCTGGTTGTTCCAGACTCCTGGGCCTCATGACCTCTTGCGTGTTAGGTCTACCTCTTGTACGCCAGAGGCGCACTCCGCTTTCTCTTTGAAGCTGCTGGTCCCAGGCTACGGATCCGCATTCCAAGATGATTACAGTCCCATCCTGGATGACGGCGGATCTTCAGTGGTGGTCATCTGCCAGCAACCTTTCAGTGGGGACCTCATCTAGGAGCCCTATCCACAAGCAATGGTTACTACAGACTCCTCCCTTCTAGGGTGGGGAGCGACACAGCTCAACGACCATCACCCGGGCAGGAGCCCCCCCCCCCCCCCGACCTATCCAGGGCTGCAGGAGCAGCACCTCCCTCGTGACCGCTGAGCAGCATCGGAGCTGCAGGGTCAGCGCGACGCCTGCTCCTTCTCCGCAGCATCATCCGAGCGTCTGCGGCCCTCCGTGTCAGTGTCACCATTGGTCAATATCTGCAGCTACAACAGAATCGCCGGCCTTATTACCATGGTCTGTGCCGTATTGCCCCTCTCTTGGCCATGCAGTGTCTCCAAACCTCCCGCATCCTAAGATGGCTGCCACCCTACTGGAGCACAATTTGTTTATTTTGGTTGCATAGCAACCGATGGAGCGACGGCTATTTAGCCAATCGGCCGCAACCGGAGGCGGAAGCAGGCCTCGCCAGACGAAGGCCTCTAGAAGGCCTAAGCCGGTCAGTGCCTGTCCAGGACTGTCAGGACCAGGGCACTGAACTCTGCCCAATGTTGCCTACCAAGCGCCCTTTGCCTCTACTCCGCTGCAGAATCCAGCTGCGGCACCAGCGAGTATAGTGTATCACTATTGTGAGTAGCCACTGCTTGCCTCCTGATTGCTTCCTGGTTATATCACTTAAGCCCATATCCTGGTCGTCACGCATTATATGATGCACCCCATAACTTCTAAAACCTCTACCATTCAGGTTGCACACCCGAGACGCTATGTCCTACACTCCTGATTGCCTAACTGCCTGATTCTTTGGGAAACTGTCGTATGTGCATATTGTGTGTAGGTGACTAGCATCCTCCACTATCAACCATCGTACTGTACTCGCATGATACCTCACAACTCTTACTATTGCTACATGTGCAAATACCATTTGTGTGTGGTATGACCAGCATTATTAGCCTAACTCTTAGTACTGCTACATGTGCAATTACTGTTTGTGTGACAAGCATTATCAGCTCAATTCTGCCGCCCACTGCAGGATTCACATGTTACCCCTGCCAACCACCACTAACTACACCCACCTGCACTCCTCCCATATGTTTGCCCCTTGCCTATGTCCACCACAGCATAGCGCTGATCATATCCTCTACCTTTGGCCTGCTATACGCCCGGATGGCCTGCCCCCACCTTGTAGCTTTCACAATTGCACTCCTTCATCTAATGCTCCTCAACATTGCAGTTGCACAACTACAGCACTTCACCCCCGCCATGGGCCTCCCCCACCCTGGACACAGGCAACCACCTCACCCCTGAAGAATGGATCCACAGTTTCGCCACCCCACCCACACCCTTGCTCACTTCTCACACGTAGTACCAGACTAGGGTCCCACTTTATGTGACCCCCCCACCAAAGACTCTCCAGAAATTACACTGCCCTCATGATCTCTATCACTCACTCCAGATGTAACGCTCAAACGCCCTCCGAAAGATAGTAAACATAGCCCCATTGCCTCACCAGCCATCGGAGGAGTCCTAATTAATTCCCGCTCTCTAGTAGCCCACGCCACTGACATTGCTGACCTCATTATCGCTAACAAACTGGATTTTCTAGCTATCTCAAAAACTTGGCTCAACCAAACATCAGGCCCAGCTCTAGCACTAGCCCTCCCTGCCATCTATGCTATTATTAGAGCAGACAGAACGTCCGGAAAAGGAGGCGGCGTAGCATTATCGCCAAATCCCACTTAGTACTCAGGGAATTTACAAGTACCCACCTCCCTTCTGCAGATATGCTCTGTTAAATTACCCCTATCCCACTCATGTACCATACTCCTACACCTCATATATCGCCCACCTGTCCCCATTTCCTCATTTGAGGAAGGCATCTCAACCCTCCTCACCCAGAACACCAAGCCAGGCTCTCAGATCTTTCCCCTTGGAGACACGAATCTAGGCCTCCACGATCTCGGACACTAACACCACTGCCATAGAGAACACCATTTCTCAAATTGGCTATAAATCTCGCATCCTCAGACCTACACATGATAAAGGCAGAACCTTGGATTGGCTGTGCGACTTCAATTGTACCACCACCATACTCTACAACGAACCCTGTGCATGGTCAAACCACCATTGCATCACCTTTTCCATTCAAGGAAAAACTTTTTTTGTCTCTAACACTACTACAGTCCCACCCACCCTAGCAAGGAATAAGCGTAACCTAACACCTGACTCACTTCTCCCCCCTGCTGCTTCCTTCACCAACACCCCACTGAATGCTGATGCTAACCCCTCAGACCTAGTTGACACCTTTAACACCACATTGAAGGAAGCAATTGACCAGATTGCACCGCTTAAATTCAAAAAAGCTAAACCCACCTCCCATTTAAACAAATGGTTCACCCAGGAACTGAAAGTGCTGCGGACTTAAAAAGATCAGCAGAAACCTTCTGGAAAGAAAACCGCTCTCCAGCTAATAAAGAAAAATACATGACTACTGCCACCAACTACAAAACGGCCATCACTAAAACCAAAAAGGAAATCTATAATGAAAGAATCCATGATGCTAAATCTATCACCACTTTGATAAACGCATCATTCAAAAACGACACAGTACCCAACAACCTCAAGGAATCCTGGATCATGCCCCTATTAAAGAAGCCTAATATAGTCCCCAATGTGCCCACAAAACTACTGGCCTATCACAACAGTACCATTTCTCCTAAAGATCCTGGACCGCGCAGCCTATATACAAATACAAAAACACCTTGAAGACAACAACTTACTAGGCCTCCGTCAATCCGGATTTAGACCTAGACGTGGTACAGAGACGGCACTGCTAGATCTCAAGATCCAGCTGGATGAGCATAAAGACAAAGGAAAGCTTGCCATTCTCCTGCTCTTGGATCTATCAGCTGCCTTCGACCTGGTCGACCATGAAATCCTCACTCAACACCTTACTTCAGCAGCCGCCTTCTCATTGACGCCACACTCTACAATATTTTCACAAAACTCCTGTTCGACCGTCTCGATAATCTGGGTGTCGCGTATACCAACTATGCAGACACCCAGATTCTCGTCACACTCACTTGATGTCACTCTCAATACACCAAACTTCTTATTATCTAGAGATACAAGCTTGGATGGCCACCCATAGCCTCTGCTTAAACGATGTTAAAACTGAGCTACTTATCATTGGATCGCAAAATCGTCTAAACAAATTAGACTCCTGCTATGAGTCATTCAACATTGACGGGAATATCATTAAAGTCTCGAGGGAAGTAAAAACTCTGGGTATTTACCTCGACTCCACGCTGACACTGAACAGACAAGTTAACTCCTTAGCCTCTACCACAGTCTATACTAACATACTGATCAACGCTTGCAAGCCCTTCTTATCCACCACCAGCTGTACCACCATGGCAAGAGCTCTCATTCTCTCCAAGCTCGACTATTGCAACACTTTTCATAGGAACCTCAGCACGGAACTTAAACTCCAAGTGCTGCAAAACAATGCCCTTAGATCAGCCCTCAATATCCCGCCTGCGAGCCACATCTCCTCCGTTAGAAGAAAAGCTCTATGGCTACCCATCCGGGACAGAATTACTCTCCGTTCACTGGTCATCACTCACAAGTGCCTTGCCAAAACATCCCCTGTGTACCTGACAGCTAAATTCTCAAGACACCAGCCCAATAGACCCACAAGATCCAACTACCTCAACTAAAACAGCAGGAAGGGCCAGTTTCCAGGTACTAGCGGCCAAACATTGGAACTCTCTCCCCCCCTCTGACATCAGAGCGGAGCCTGCTTTCTGGACCTTTAGAGCCACAACCAAAGCCTTGCTCCTCAGTCCGAACGACCCCTAAGCATTTCCTATCCCCTTCACACTAACCACACAATCCCTGTGGGTGCATTCCTCTGCTGGTCTACATAAATATACCACTGCTCCAATTCTATGCATTTTATGTATTATAATTTTAAATGCAACTAATATTAATCATCTGCATACTGTAGCTTATGCCTAGCCATTTGTTCATCTAGCACTGTTCTGCTCGTGTATCTCTATTCCCTGCATAGGATCATCTCTGTTGCTCACTGACTCTGCCTCAAGGTGATCTGTAACGCACCGCTAGTACTGACGTTTTACACTATGGTGAACTGTAACTCACCTCCTCCCTGCCTGGCTGGCCCTATTTATTGTATATTGATTCGTTTAACTCGTGTGTGTAACCTTGCTTCTTTGTCTAAGCGCCAAGATACCCCTGGGTGAGGTGCGCTATATAAGAAAATAAACGAAACTGCATCACCTAAGATTTGTGGGCGCCTCAGACAGGTGGTTCCATATCAATTACCCAGAGCTCCTGGCTCTTTTTCTGGTGCTCAAGACTTTCCAACCCTCCATCGCCAACAGCGTGGTTCGAATTTGCACTGACAATTACGTAGCAATGTTATACATCAACAAACAGGGGGGCACCAAGTCTCCCCTCCTGGTGGACCCTGCAATCCAAATTTGGAATTGGGTTATCCAACACAATGTCTGGCGCTACGCTGTGCACATCCCGGGTCACATCAATGTGGCTGCAGACTCCATCAGCAGCGAGTTACAAGTGGGAAATGAACACCAATATTCTCACCTAGTTTTTCCAGCAATGGGGTACTCCAGCGGTGGACCTCTTTGTGACATCATCGAACAGGAAACTTCCTCTTTATTCTAACAGGGACGGGCTCAGTGTGTCTTCCTTTGGGGACACCCTCGAGATCCCGTGTGACAACATGAAAGCTTAGGCTTTCCCTCCTTTGCCACTGATTCATCAGTCCCTTTGGAAACTCAGGAGTGCATCGAACTGCACTCCTGCTCTTCATAGCTCCTTGGTGGCCAGCCAGGTTCTGGTTTTCGGATCTGCAGCACCCGTCGGTGTCCTCTCTGATCAGGTTGCCGCAGATTCCCAACCTCCTTCACCAGTGCAATCACCCGTTGTGGCACCCCTCCCCACAATCGTTCAGCGTGGCGACCTGGTGCCGCATTTCAACCTCTCTGAGGAAAACATGCTTCTGATGTTTGTTAATCTGCTTAGAATCACATGCTGTGCATAGTCCTACATCCAGTGGTCACTGCGGAGTATTGCATTTTGTTTTTTGTTGTCAAAAAGGGGACATCGACAAGGCGTGTATAACACTATCCCTATAGTGACGTGCATTGTACCCACAATTCCTCACGCATCGAAGTACCTCAGATTGTTTTTTTCCGCCCAGATATTGGTCGCCTTAACGCGGAGCTCGTTCGAGAGAAATTGCAAAACATTTACTGGGCGCTTTGGTCGGTATTTACTATACATTACATTAGATCCCTCCTTCGACAGCGAAGCTGTTTCACCGCCGAGTAAGCACTTCGACGGCGGTGACTTAGACGGAGGAGATCCTTCGGCGCTGTCGAACACATGGCCCGGCCTCGCCGGCCTAAGACAGTATGGAGAGTGGGTGTTGTGGGACATTTCTTTCTACTTCTAAGAATGCCCTTCTCTTTCACCCCTTTTTCCTTCGGAGTCGTTCTCACTCTTAATTGTATCCTCAGCTATGGAGAAGACTCCGTTTAGATTTTGTCCACGCTGTAAGGGCAAATTCACATGGAAAGAAAAGCACAAGCGGTGTAACCGTTGCTTACCCCTCGACCACAACGAGGACGGCTGTGCAGCCTGTAAACTTCTTCGCACAAAAACTTTCAAGGACCGCAGGGTCAAGAGGTGGGCAGCCTACGCTATGTCTAGAGCTGATTCCTCACCCGCCGCCGCCGAGTGTGACGAGGACAGTGATAACCCGACCTCCGTTTCGGAGGTTGTAGACCTCTCTAAGGAGCATACCCGCTCCTCAGCGTCTGTCCCCGGCCCGACAAGTTCGGCTAACGCCCTACTTATGGGGATGACCACCCCGGCGACACTGACTAACACAGAAAACCTAAACATAAGCACACAACCGACGGCCCTTCTTCGTCGAAGACTAAGAGCCCTAGAGCCAACGGAGACGCTGGGCCCACCGGCGTCCTCCACCGACCGTAAGGGTCGCAAGCCCTCCCCCGCAGACGCGACTAGCGACTGGGCTACCTGCAGAAAAGGGCGCTACCACCAAAACGCCAGGCGACGCGCCTCATAAGAGTGCGACTGTCGCCGAAAGACTCGCCACCGCCCAGCACAACGCCAGATGAACCCTCGATGGAGAAATTAATCGTCGAGAGCTTGGCTCGTATAGTTTCCACTGACGGACGGCGAGTGATGCGCCGAAGCCCACTCACAAGGCCAGGGAGACGCCAAGAATGGGAAAGGGAGGTAGGAACCGCTGCCGCCGTCGAAGGAAGGCCCTAGCCTATGAGAAGGTTTCTCAGAAGGCGAAGGGACTTTATCCTCAACGTTATGGGACAGATCTAGATGGCTCCAGGCAGAGGAACCTCCTTTTTCGCCTCCAGACCGTTCTGGGTTACCACATTGGACATTTGAGAAATTCCAATCATGTATGGACAAGCTGGATAGATTTATGTCCACTCCTGAACATAAAACACCCAAGAGGCCAAGGGAGGTACTTCATGAGGACCCCAGGCTAAATATCCTAGACTATTTGACCCCCTTCAAATGGAGACTAATACTTATGACCTCACTGAAGACTCTCACTTCCAAGAGGATGAGGAGTTATTAAATAGTGAAGACCAACAGAACCTCGAAGAAGGTTTTGAGGAAAACCCTGACATGGGTGGGGGCTTTGAAGAAGACCCAGATGAAGGTGGCTCACAGCCTTGGCAGTCCCCAACCGCATATACAGATCCTGAACCTTTCCTCTCAAACCACACCGGTCAGGAACCCATCACCTATAGATGACCAACCCACTCAACGCGCTACTACGGAAAGCAGCAGCGCACTTTGAAATTGAGACTGGGGGAAATTACTCCTGATGTTGATTTTGTAGAAAAAAAATCATTGAGGAAAAACCTCCCACTAGCCAGACCATTCCCCTCCTCGCCTCAGTTAAGAGACTAATCATCCCATCGCTGCGTTGGTTAGAGGGGTCAACCCTAGAATTGAAAAACTGTTTACTCCCTCTCCTTCAGACCCATTATACATTAAGGGTCACTCAGTACCAGATTCCTTGGTGGTAAATACCACAAGGAAATGGGCAGGGGTTCTGCCATCAACTAGCGAAGAACCTCCGGACAAGGAAGGAAAGAAACTCTACGCCCTGGTTAAGAGAATTACAGCCTCGGCAGCTTTTTCCACCAGAATTGCCAATAATACCTTACTGGCAAGTTATGCTGATGCCCAGTGGGGAAAGTTGCGCCAAGACCTCGAGCAAGTCCCTGAGCCCTTAAGAACTTGCTTGTTAACCACTGTAACAGAAGGAACTCTAGTTAACCAGAGCATCATTAAAAACACACTTGATGCTGCAGAAACGGCTGGCTGTTCTTTAGTCCAGGGGATACTTCTGAAGTGTCATGTCTGGCTCCGCAACTCAGGTTTTAAGCCAGAAACCCAGGCGTTACTCATTAATAAACCAATAGAGGATACTAATCTCTTTGGTAAAGCGGTGGATGACGCACTGGAGACCAGGAAGAAGGATTTCGACACCCTAACGACTTTAGACAAGATCTCACGGCCTCACAATAACCGAGGATTCGGCAACAAACGCTTTTTCGAGGCCAACGTCAACAATAGCAGTAAACTGCAGACAACTGGTCCTCTACTCGGGGAACCAGTGGCCAATACACTCAAAGAGGACAACGCCGTGGCAAGGGTAGAAGTCGGAGCCCCACTCCCAGAGGTTCCCCGGCTACCAACACCAAATGACCCGAAGGTTCGGGTCCCCTCCCATGCATCGCCGGTCGGGGGCCGGTTGACATCTTTCCTACCAGCATGGGAGGGAATAACATCAGACCACTAGGTATTGTCAACTATAGCCCACGGGTACTGCATAGAATTCAGTCAGTCCCCCATGTACAGACTCCCAAGGGGACGACACCTATCACCGGAGCACCTCGCCATCCTTCAAGAAGTGGACCGCTGCTACTAAAAGGAGCAATAGAGGTCATGCCTCTATCACAGGTAACGGAAGGTATTTATTCAGTGTACTTCCTTGTACCCAAAAAGGACTTAACCATGCGCCTTGTACTAGATCTGCGCCCAGCGAACACGTTTGTCAAACCTCAAAAATTTCCCATGGTGACCTTTACAGGAAGTAATCCCCCTGCTTTCACAGGGAGATTACATGACAACACTGGACATCAAAGATGCCTACTTTCATATTTTAATGTTGCCAGCGCACAGAAATTAACTCGGGTTCACGATGGAGGGCAAACACTACCAGTTCAGAGTTCTACCCTTAGTCATAGCGTCAGCTCCGAGGGTATTCACAAAAGTACTTGCAGTGGCAGCGGCCCACCTGCGCAGGTTGTCCATCCCAGTATACCCTTACCTCGACGATTGGCTCATAACAGGGGATTCTTACGAGACATGCTTCTCAAATACCCAAAAGACTGTAGACCTTCTATTCTAACTGGGCTTCTCCATCAACGAGAAGAAGTCCAGCCTAGACCCCAGCCAGATCAAACAATTCCTAGGGGGCTCTAATTCGAATAAAGGACGGCCTTGTCTTCCCCTCGACGAGAGGGTCCAAAATATGCTGTTTCAGATCCCTCAATATGTAGCTGGTCGAGAGGTGATGGTACGCAAAGCAATGCGTTTGCTAGGAATGATGGCGTCATGTATATATTTGGTACTTCGCGCGCCTGCGCATGCGCCCAATGCAAGAGTGGCTCAACAGCCAGTGGTGTCAGGCCAGCAGACAATGGGATGATCTAGTGGTGGTCTCGCAGGCCTTGGTTCTCTCGCTACGGTGGTGGTCGAAGGAAAACCTTGTAATAGGGGAAACCATTCGCCACCCCCGCAGTGGAAGCCACTCTAACCACAGACGCATCCCTCACAGGATGGGGGGGGGCTCACCTATCCCATCAGAATGCATATGGAGTTTGGACTCCGAGTGTAGCGTCGAAACCCATAAACTTGCTGGAACTGCTAGCGGTCTTCAAAGCACTGAAGGCTTTCCAGGCACACCTGCAAGTGAAGACAGTGATGGTCCTCACAGACAGCACCACAGCTATGTACTACCTGAACAAGCAAGGGGGGCACGCACACTCCAGGACTGTCTAAGCTGTCCCAGAACACCTGGAAGTGGGCTCTCAAACACATGTTCCTGTTGTCAGAACATGTACCAGGGGAACTCAATCTGCTAGCAGACAAACTCAGCAGATACTTCCCTCTGCCCGCAGAGTACGAATGGCGGTTACGAGAAGACCTCGTCTTCGATGTTTTCACACAATGGGGATTCCCAGAAATAGATCTGTCAGCAACTCTGGAGAACTCCCAATGCCAAGATTACAGCTCCAGGTACCGCCAGAACCGATCCAAGGGGAACGGTCTCTGGATAACATGGTCAAGGAAATTTGTTTACGCGTTTCCTCCCCGACTCCCCTTCTCAACAAAATAGTGCTCAAGATGCACGAGGAACCAGTCACCATGATGCTAGTGGCCCCTATGTGGGCCGGCAGCCATGGTTCGCTCACCTGATGGAGATGTCTCTATCACCACCGGTGAAACTACCCTGCCCGTACAACATGCTGTCACAGGACAGGGGCAAGACGATGCACCCTTGCCCACAGACCATGAACTTAGCAGCCTGACTCCTGAGGTCATAGAATTTGGACATTTACAGCTCCCTCAAAGTTGCATGGACATTCTTAGGGAGGCTAGAAAACCTAACACTCGTTACTGCTATTCTAGCAAGTGGAAGAGATTTGTCATCTGGTGTAGAGGTAAGAGCATCAACCCCGTTGACTGCTCTTCCACACATATTATTCTTTACCTGACTCACTTATTAGACTCAGGATTGGTCTTTAATTCTATTAAAGTTGATATAGCTGCACTTTCCGCATACACCACTTCTCAACACAGTGTCATGGTGGAAGGTCTGTTATTAAAGCTTTCATGGAGGGAGTAAAGAGGATACACCCTCCTATAGCTAACCCAGCTCCCGGATGACACCTTAATGTGGTACTTACCAGGCTTATGGGTTCACCCTTTGAACCCATGCACAAAACATCCCTTAAGAACCTCACTCTTAAAACTGCTTTCTTAATAGCTATCATCTCCATTAGGAGAGTGAGTGAACTACAGGCGCTCTCTATACTAGACCCCTTTGTAACAGTTCACAAGGATAAGGTGGTTCTACGCACACATCCTAGGTTTGCACCAAAATTTATTTCTAAATTCCATGTCAACCAGTCAATAGAACTACCAACGTTCTTTCAAAACCCTTCAAATTTAGGAGAAGGGCGCCTACATACACTGGATGTGCGCAGAGCCGTTATATTTTATAGGGAAAGAACTAGACCTCTGAGAAAGACTAATCGGTTCTTTGTCTCGGTGGCAGCAGGAAGAGAAGGAGATGTAGTTTCAAAATTCGCTATATCTAGATGGATTGTCCAATGCATCACTCTGTTTCTCTCTTGCTAAGAGAGAAATTCCCTTCAAGCCGAGAGCAAATTCTACTCGAGGCACTGGGGCTTCCATAGCATTCATTGCAAATGTTCCTCTTGAGTCCATTTGCAAAGAGGCAACCTGGAGTTCTGTACACACCTTTACAAAACACTGTCTAGATGCCCACTCTAGGTCTGATTCCCAGGTGGGACAAGCAGTATTAAGACATCTTTTTTTCTACTGTTCCTTCTCACAACCCACCTCCAATGCCGGGTACTGCTCGCTAGTCTATGCACAGCATGTGATTCTAATCAGATTAACAAACATCAGAAGACAATGCATTATGTACCGTAAAAGCATTTCCGATGGTTGTATCTGCTTAGGTTCACATGTGCCCACCCTTCCTCTCCGGTCGGATGGAAGGAACATAGACATCCTTTATCTCTCTTTTCTTTACTCACTCACGTCTAATAGGCTCCCTCAGGGCAGAAAAAATACAAACAGAGGGACCTCGACGCGTGAGGGTTTGTGGGTACCATGCACGTCACTATAGGGATAGTGTTAGACATGCCTTGTCGACGTCCCCTTTTCGACTACGAAAAACAAAATCCAATACTCTGCAATGACCACTGGATGTCGGACCATGCACAGCATGTGATCTAAGCGGATACATCCATCAGAAATGCTTTTACGGTAAGTAATGCATTGTCCTATAATTCAAGCGGCACGAAAGCCCTCTACGAGAGCTAAATACAGGAGCAAGTGGCTCCGTTTTTGTCATTGGTGTTTAGCCAAAGAGCTTGATCCCAGGCATGCTTCTATTGACACCGTTTTGTCTTTTGTATATGACCGTGCAGGCTCTGGCATCCATGTCTTGTCTTATGCATGACATATTTGTCCGTCATTGCGGCTTACCTGTCTACACAGAGTTGCTCTTTCACTATCTAATCCAGTTATCAAAAGACACTTTGCAGGTCATCTCCAGTTTTTTCCATCCGTTTGGGCCCCTCGTCCCAAATGGGATCTGAATGTGGTCCTCGCTGCTTTTTCATAAACTTTTTGAACCTATGGCCACCTTTGAACTCGAGTACCTTTCGACTTGGTTTCTGACTTCCAGTTGAACCAGTCAATATCTATGCTGGTCTTCTTACTAAACACGGTCTCTGATGCGGCGCGGGTTCTACACAACCTAGATGTCAGATGAGCTCTGAAGTTTTACCTCGACAGAACAAGTGAACTCGGAAGCTCTTCACAACTTTGTTACGTTTGGTGACCCAATAGGGAAACCATCCTCAAAAGCATCCATCTCCCGTTGGATAGCTTCATTTCTCCAGCATGGGGTCTGCCATGGATTCACATGCTCAGGAATATTCCCCATCGTCGGGCTGGGAATCTTCGGTAAAGAAAAAATCTGTTTCAGTTTCATTTCTGAACTGTCTTTCTCCTAGCGACCAATCTCTGGTCATACTGCCCTCTACCTATGCCCCTCCTCTGGCAGCCATCTTCACATTTTTACCACATGTCCAAGTTTTTGGAGTCCTCGTGTTTAGCGCTTTAGATTTATACTGCGTTTTTGTGTTTTTTGACAGTTTACTCTATTTTTCAGACCTTGTGCTCCATCGATCAACCTTCCGATTAACGGGGCTCCGTTTTCAGGTTCTTCAGTGCCCCTCAATGGCAGATTTCGTAGAGGCTTCCAGAAGATTCAGGCCTACGCCGCGTGGACCATGTAGGAGGAAAAGTATTTGACTCCCCTGTTCAGGATTTGTTCCAACTTGCGGAACGTCTTTTCGGACGACAAGCATTCTGAGTGCCTTTACTGCCTGTCCCTGGTGCACAAGGAGGAGGATTGTGCGTTTTGCCAGGAGATAGCCCCTCGCATGAAGGATCGGCACAGGCGGCTGAACGAGTGGTTATTGGCCAAGGCCCCTGTTCTGGGTGGCTCCCAGCAGCGCATGCCTCTCCAGGTTCCAAGAAGGCTGAGCGGGCTTCTAAGTCTTCTAAGTCTTTTGAGCTCATCCCTCCCGCGCGGATCCAACAGAGGCTAAGCACCGCGATTCAACTGCCACCGGGAGCGCCGTTGCGACTGGCTCCTTGGGGGGCCAGGGCGTATAAAACGTCTCCAGCCTCAGTCACCAGTCAACTCTCAGGATCTTCGGCCAAGAGGAAGTCGGACCATACGGGCAAACTCCAGGAGAGGCCCGATTCCGTCCCACCGGTGAAGTCCAAGGGAGAGCAGTGTTAAGACCCTCCCCCTACGGAGAAGGCCAAGCAGAACAAGACTCTGGCCCTGACTGTGAAGGCCCAGGTGCATCCACTGAAGACCCAGCCTTCCATCGAGGGGGTGGCTGCGTCTCTGGCGAAGGCCGCTGAGAAGGCCATGCAGGATGCAACCCCGAAGTCCAGGGTGTCCCTTCCTCCCAGTGGGGAGGCTGCGTTCCGGCCCATAGAGAAGATGCCCGTCATCTCCCCGAGACCTTCACCAATGGAAACAAAGGAGGAGGGCTGCAGTGGCCCTCCATGGTACGGATATCTCCTCTGAGCAGGAGCTCACCGATCTGCAAACTATCCAGGGTGAGGGAAACTTAGACAGCAGGCCCTACGACAAGTGCGCCGATTAAGGCGATGACACCGTCTAGCAAGAGCAGCAAGGCGATGATGGGCTGGCCTATTCCGCCTGCACCTCAGCTGCCACCCTCACCTCAGGTATCTCCTAGAGACCTCTTAGTGGACATCCTTTTGGCGCTGCATACGCTGGTATTGGTGATCCAGAAGAGGATGCCTATTGCGCCGGAGGCCCGGCCTGCGGCGCCAGCGACGGCCGACACCCCCACCGGGGAACCCCCGGCCAAGAAGAGGGTGCACTCCCCACCTCCCCACCACCCTTTGCCCCCCGAGGGATGAGGCTGATCCGGACACAGGGATGACGGGCACGGACGACAGCGGTTTAGGGTACCTTCCATCAACGCTGCACTGATCTTAGCTGCCGGACGAGGTTGGCTTGTTCCACTCGATCTCCGGAGCGTCAGAACTTTTTCAGCTCGCTCCAGAGGAGGAGGGCTTCTTATACCAGTGCAGAGAAGCGAAGAGGAAGACCAGCCTCTCAGTCCCACTCCTGGATGACATTTGGGACAAGGGTTTGGCGCTCATGAACCCTTCCACGGCTCCGGCGAAGAGTGATCGCCTCGAGAAGAAGTACAGGGTGCTGGACTCTGCGCCCAAGTGCTTATGGGCCCAGCCTTCCCAGGATTCTTTAGTGTCTACTGCGGGCAGGAAGAAGTCCTTGGGTGGTTCGGCGGCTGCCACCCCACCGGACAGCGAGGGCAAGAAGTTAGATGGGACGTGTCATCTATTCTGCAGCGACTACCATCAAGGCCGACCACACCCTTGCCATCGTGGCTCGTTATAATCGGAGTTTTGGTTGAAGTTCGCTCTCATCCTGGACTTCCTTCTCGCCGACAAGATGTTGGAAGCGTTGGATATTCTACAGGAAGGCGAGGTGGCGTCGGACCATGCCATCACAGTGGTCACGGACATCGCCAACACGGGGTTCTGCCAGATGGGCACCAGCGTTTGCCTTCGTTGTCGTGGCTGGCTCAAGGCCATCAACTTTCTGCAAGACGTTCAGTCGAAGGTGCTGGACATGCCCTTTGACAGGGAAGGCTGTGGATGATTCTCTCCAAGCCATAAAGGCGGACACAGAGATGGTGTTTTTGGCACTCTTCAGCAACAGAAGCTGTCCTTTCGGACCTCAGGCGGCATGTCCCAAGAATCCTGCAAGGGGTTTGGTGGCGGTTTCTCATTTTACTGCCATCCATCCACTCGTCTGCCCAGGAGACCAACAGGGGCTGCTCCAAGACCAGAGGCAGGATTGAACCGACCGTGGTGGGAGGCCGGCTGGCGAACTTCGTTAGCGTGTGGAGGACCATCTGCACCGACATTTTTGGGTGCTGGACGCTCTCGCCCATGGACACACCCTGTAGTTTCAACTGAAGTGTCCCCGAATACCACCGGTGGCCAGCAGGAAAACAACGTCCCTCAGCTGTTGCTGGAGGTGATCGGCCATCTTGGGCAAAGTACGACTGGTAGCCCTGAAGGTCACAAGGGTGAGGCCCATCAAGACACTGCTCGTCATGATGTTGTCATGCATATATCTCGTTCGGCTGTGCAGGCTACGGATGCGTCTGCTACAGGAGTTACCCGACGCCTGTTGGATACAAGTATCCCAGCTCGGAGGACAAGATAGCACTAGATAAGAGTTTCCGTTGAGTGATATGGTGGTGGGGAGTTCGCGCACATCTGTCCGGAGATGCGTATTTCCGACCCATCTCACCAGGAGACTGTCACGACGGACGCCTCCCTGGAAGGATGGGGAGATCACACCGAAGTCTTCATACAAGAGGCCTGTGGCTATCGGAGTAGAACACTTTGCACATCAACGTGTTGGAGATGCTGGCAGTGTTTTGGGCCCTCCAGTCTTTCCTTTCGGCCCCTCAAGGGCAAGTTGGTGCGGGTCTTCACGGACAACATCACCACAATGCTCTACATCAGGAAGCAGGGGGGCACCAGGTCCCCGGCGCTCTACAAAGAGGCGCAGGAACTGTGGCACTGGGCCATCGTCCAGGGGATGTTCCTCATCCTGTTTCATCTGACAGGAGTGAAGAACACAATCGCAGACTCTCTCAGCAGGGAGCTGCGTGCTTGTCACAAGTGCAAGCTTTGGCAGGACCAAGTGAATCACCTGTTCCGACGATGGGACAATCCCCACATCGATCTATTTGTGATGGCGACGAACACCAAGTGCTGAAGTTTCGCCAGCCGGTTTCCCCAGACGAGGAGCATAGGAGACGCATTCTCATTTCCCTGGGACAGCCTTTCCTGTAAAAAATTCCTGAAGTCCTCTGTCGCTATGTGGTATATGTAGATGAGTCCAAAATAGCTGCATCTGTGGTAACCAGTGGTCTAAAGCACTGGCGTAACAGGGGCCCCCGGAGCCCCCGCGGTGCGGGGGGGCCCGCGGTGTGGGGGGCCCCACCAGCACATGGCTGGGAGGGGGCCCCAGTAAAAAAAAAAAAATATTTCTAAAAAAAAGTTTCTTTTGAAATTCACTCTGCATTCATAAAGAACATTTCTGTAACAGAAATAATTTCTTTATGAAGGCAGAGTGACTACAAAAAGAAACTTTCTTTTTGAAGTCTGAGGGCCCCCGTAACCCATGACATGGAAGACCCTAGGCTGGAGGCCTCCATGTCATGGGGTGGGGGGGGGGGGAACCCTATGCCTTCAAAAAGAAATTGTTTGTTTTTGAAGCCACTCAGCCATCATAAAGAAATTATTTTGATTATGGTTCGGTCCTTAACTGAAATAATTTCTTAATGAAGTTATAGTGACTTAAAAAAGAAACAATGGGGCTCATTCTGACCATGCCGGTCCGGAAACAACGGTGCTGGTAAGCTTACAGGCACTGTTGTTTCCGGACCGGCATATTACAGGTCTGCCTGGTGGGGCTGCCGTGCCCGACAGGTCTGACCCTGCCAGGCACAGCAGCCACGGTAGGCAGACCTGTCACGGAAGCACCGGCACCGTGAACAATGGTGCAGGTGCTTCTGTGTCCCCATTCCCGTCTGGGGTTTAACGAAATTACCGGCACCTGATTTCCCAGCCGCCGGACTTGAAATAGCACAGTGGCACCGGGAAGTCAGGCCATAGTAATTTTTTATGGGTCTGGCGGCAACCCGCCAGTAGCACCGGCACGGTTACCGCTGGACCCGTAATGAGCCCCAATTTCTTTAAGTAATAGAGCCCCCCCTCAACTCCATGAGGTTTGCGTGTATGAGTCTATGGTGAAAGGGTGCACACTCAAATGTATAGCCGGCTGCCTGTGTGTGTGTATGGTGAAAGGGTGCACACATAAATGTATAGGTGGCTACCTGTGTGAGTGTATGGTGAAAGGGTGCACACTTAAATGTGTGGATGACTGGGTGTGTATAAGGTGAATGGTGTGTGTTCTTGTGTACAGGGGCACAAGAAAACCTTCATTTCGGGGGGGGGCTAACCCTTCAAATGTTGGGGGAGGCGCTAACTTCACATGCGGTGGGGAGGGGAAACTTATTTGTGTGGGCGCATCCAAATTATTTACGCATTTTAATGACTATTCTAGTGCAGATTCAATGTTACAAGCAGTTAACTCTCTCCTATAAGTCTCCTGTTCCCTCTCTGCCCTTCCAATCACTCCCCTGGCATGCAAGTACTAAACCCACATCACAATTTCAATCGCCTAAACAATGTGGAATTTGAATGCAGGTACTAACAGTGAAATGCTTTATGTTGGTAATTGCTGGTAATTGCTGGGTTCTTAACAGCAAAAACCAGGTGCCGTTTAAAATCTGTGTCCTGTTCGGTCTGGCAACTGCTCTAAAGGTTAGCCAAGTTGAGTCAATATAGCCCAAAATGTCAGGGGGGGTAGTGCTGAAGCCCAGTCAACTCAATGGTGTTGCGCTACTACTTGTGTTTAATGCCTTGCTTACTCCTAGCCCTATTCTTCCTCGTCCCAGTACTTATATACGAGGCAGAACGTGTGTTTGAGGCACTCTGCCTCATACAAAAGCACTCGGAAGAGGTAGAGGTACATGGAGGTAATGCCTGATTTAGCTACCTGTAATCTTCATCACTCCTAGCCTCATACGAAAGCTCTGGGACAAGGAAGAGGGACGCAGAGGTAATTCTGGGCCAAGGAGCTGATTGTGGAGGTTGGGGTGGTGGGTGGGAGGGAGAGTGGATGTGTGGGTGGGCAGGATTGTGTGATCATAATGGTTGTCCATGTCCAGGCTAAGCAGGCATGATATGTGGTATTAGTGGCTAGAGAGGCATTTTGATTTAGCCAGTCTAGTCATTCCTCCGTTTGGTATGACTTTCTTTTAACTGGACATTTCTGATAAAGTAGTCCTGCTAACTTTAATTACCTGGCTAGATTGGCATTTGGGTGCTGCCAGTCTAGCCATTTCTTACTGCGGCATTGTATATTTTTCTGGGCATCTGTGATAAAATGATATGATGTGATTCAAGTCATTTATAATGCGCCTGTACACAAGTGTACACAAGGGAGGGATGATAGAGGGAGGACAAGACAAACGATCTCACTAGGCCTTGTGTCATTGTGAGAACGAGAAGTGCAAGGGAAAAGGGAGGGGAAAACAGGGCAGCAATGCTCTCAGTAAGTGCAGCCAGGGCAGAGCAGCTATTGGTTGTGCAAGGAGAACAATGGACTGCAGGGTTACAGTTACAGCCCCTAAGTGCATGGTAGGCCCGGAGGCATTGCAAGGGTGACCAATCAAGAAAGAGCCTGGACTCAGACTCTGAGGGTAGCCAGTCAGTACAGCAGACAGGTAGGTCAGGTAGGTCAGCAGGGGGGGAGAGAGAGCGAAAGCAGCAGAGAAGAGGAAAGCTTTTAGCTGCTTCCGAAACTTCAGGTTGTCCGCCTCAAGTTTGAGAGGGGCAGGGAGGCCATTCCAGTTGGAGGCACCATCAGAGGAGAGAGGTCTACCCCCACTCTCTGCCTGGAGAAATGTCTAAGCCTTAGAGAGTTGGAGGTAGCTGAGTGAAGGGTTAGAGAAAGAAGGTATTTTGGAAGAGAGCATTGGATTTAGTGTTGGCACTGGGCCCAGAAAGCCTTGTGGGCAATGCAAAGGTTCTTGAACTTGATCCTTGCAGCCAGTGGAGAGATTTCAGGGCTGGAGAAATACAATCCCAGGGCATGAGGCCAAGGCTAAGTCTTTCAGTCCTGTTCTGGATTAGTTGCAGATGACAGAGACTAGAGGAAGACAGATTGAGAAAGTGGCTGTTGCAGTAGTCCAGCTTAGAGACAGTGAGCTTCTGGTGGAGAGTGAGAAAGGGAAGAGTCCCTTTGAGGAGGAGCAGCTGGTAGTGGGACTTCTTGGTGATGTCCGAGATGTTAGGAGAGAAAGAGAGTGTGGCGTTGAAGATGACACCAAGGTTTTTTGCCTCGCAGGAAGGCAAAGGAAGAGGGCCCAAGGTGGTCTGCTATAGTGAGAGAGGAAACACAGTGGCAAGGGTCCCAGTGAGAAGGATCTCTGTCTTACTGGCATTAAGGCAGAGATTGTTGGAGGCGCACCAATCCTGAATCGTGGATAGACAGTCAGGAATGAGCAAGAGAGGAGAGGAGGATGAGGGGAGCCTGAAGGAAAGCTGAGTCATCCGCACAACACTGAAAGTTAGAGGATAAGGTAGAGATCAGGGAGGCCAAAGTGGCCAAGTAGAGGTTGAAAAACCAGCGTGAGAGGATAGAGCCCTGGGGAATGCCACAGGTAGAGAGAGGTGACGGAGAGAATGGGACCACGATCGACCTGGGAGCTGAGTGGCGGTCCAAGTGGAAACAGGTCAGGCACTCTAGGGTCTGATCTGTGATGCCCAGGTTCTCAGAGTCGATTGATCAGGATGGGGATGTTGACCCTGTCGAAAGCAGGGGAAAGATGAAGGATGAGAATAGAAGGAATGCTGGAATCAAGGTTAGAGAGCAGCACAGGTGTTAAGGAGAGCAGTTTCCATGCCTCTGGCAGCTCTGAAGCCAGACTGATGGTCATGGAGACAACCAACAGATTCAGTGTGGAGTGTAAGCTGGGAGATGGCAAGCTTTTCCAAGAGTTTGCTCATGAAAGGTGGAGATTGAGCGATAGTTTTCCAGCAGGTAGGATCAGCAGACTGCTTCTTGAGGAGTGGGTGCACAAGGGAGTGCTCAAAGGGAGAGGGGAACATTGCAGTGGCGAAAGAGTGATTACAGAAATCGGCCAAGGCTGGAGCGATGGTGTCAATATGGGCTTTGATGGTTCTGGAGGAGCAGCGGAGCACCTGTTTGGACGACACTTTCATAGATCGGACTTGTCTAGAAACCTCGTCAGGTGTTGTCAGAGAGAAAGAGGAAAAAGGAGGAGGAGAGAAGAGATGGCCAAAATGGGCCGAGAGAGGAAGAGGACATAGAGGACAGGATGTCCTGAGATTTAGCAGAGAAATGAGAGGCCAGAGCTGTACAGAGGGCATGGGAGGGAACAGAAGAGGTATAGACCACAACAGGATTGACCAGTTCCTTGCAGATTTTAAAGTGTTTGGCCATGTTGTTCGAGGCCATGGAGACACATGCTTTATTGTGTGCTCTCTTCTTGATGAGTGTTATTGCTTTGACTGGCATTTTGCTGAAAACAGTCTAGGTATGTCTAAATGTGGCCTGGCATTCTGTACTATAATGTTATTACGTGTTTACACTGGTCTACATTGTGCAGCCAGTTGGAAGCATTAATGTTCCTGTGCACTGTTGGTGACTTGCATGTATTGGATTGTGTTACCCTACAAAACAATTGCAAACACTCTGGCTTTATAGCCAATTTATCTCAGAAAGTGTGCTGTATATTGCATTAAAACACATATTTATATCTTTTTCCTAGTGCAGTGTGCGGCATACCCCTTCAGCAGCACGTTAATTCGTATTGTGCAAGCGTGACAGTCTAGGCCGGCCCAGAGTGTGGCGCAACCCGTGATTTGTTGCCGAGTTGGGGGGCCCCCTCAGCATGTCTCGCAGGGGGGCCCCCACATTTTGTTACGCCACTGGTCTAAAGATAAACATAAAAAGGGGTGAGATCTAATTAGACACTGTATATAGTGTGTAAAATTAAAGGGAGGTCGGAACAAATATATTACAACCAAAGGGTAGGTAAAATATCCTTGTATTATCATGTAGGGGGCTATAGTACATAGTGGCAATCGCCAGTCTAAAGGGTTGTGTAATACTCCTGTAATGCACAGTTTCTGAAGGAAAACATATTCTTAGTTTCCATAGAAATCCCAGAGATCGGCATTAATTATAATTTTTCATATAGGTCCATATCTAAAGGAGCTAATACTGTTGAGTAGAAACCATGAATGTTCCATCAATAAGTAGAAGTGTGCCGATTCTTCTGTAAAGGCCATCACCACAGTGCCTGTAGGAGACAATGTTGTTCATCATAAGGTCCAAAGTGGCTTGTTGCCCACCAATCATAATCTAGTCTTACTGGGATGTTCAAAAAACGTTCACTTGCTAGGTTCTGGGAGACCGCCATGTGGTAAAAGGAAATATTGCAGTGCTTCGCTGGTAGATTAGCGGTGGGGACCAACAGGTGATCAAGCAGATTCTCGCTGTGTGGTAATGAAAGTTACCAGTAGACCTACAAGGTATTGGGAAACTCGAATTAGGCCATCATGATTGTGACTTTGAGGTCATACCAATGATATATAGAGCGCTATATGAATGCCAAGTAACAGAACAGGTTACTGATCACTCAATAGATGGTAATAGGATGTTAAGGAAATGTATGTAAGGTAGTAAACTGTAATTGTCTGAACATGTAAAACGATCCCTAGGGACCTAAAGTATATTGAACAGGCTTAAGGTATTACAATGTTTCAGACAAAAAAGGTTGTCACAGGTATACATGAATCAACAGGGTACATTGTGTCTTAACGCCTTGGTTAGTTACAAATAAAACTCATTGATCTTTTTCTCTGACCATTTGTGTGATGTCCTAGTATTTATATTGAACCAATATGTTCTACAAGTGTCCCCAACAGATCTTAAAAGTGAAAGATGCAGTACATATGGTCAGCAAATATGCGGTCAACAGTTGAGTTGTTGTCACTAGTCAGCTAACACAACCTATGGTCATGTGCGATCCCATGTGGCTGTTATTATGATCCCTTAAAATTCTAAAGGTAGTTCATGCCAAGGGGACTGATCGCATCCAAGTGGTATATCCAGTAGAGCTTCCTTTGTGCCATTTCCTTTTGTAAGTCACCTCCCCTTGATTGCGGATGGATGATCTAGAGGACCTCATTAAAGGGACAGCCTAGTGGTGGAATGTAGTAGACTTTTCCTTTAATCTTCCTCTACACAGTGCTGTTCCTATGGGTAATCTTTAACTCTCGGTTGCCTCTTCCTTGTTCCAGTATATGTTGGAAATGTAGAGGAGGTAACGGGATAAGAATGGTAGTGTACCATAAAGGCTGAGGGAGAGCAGGGGGCTGGATAGTTGGGGAGGGGCCATATTGCGTCCTACCCTCGGGCATCCTCCTTTCACTCCCCAAAGACCCTCTACTTGGGTGTTTTTATTTTTTTTTCATTTTTTTTCTCTCTCTCTCGCTTGTTTGCCCCAGGGTCGGGATCCAAGCATGATGGCCCTTCCCTGGCCACCTGAGCAAAGGATCCAGAGGGAGGAAATGTGAAGACTTCTTTCTGTTTCTCACAGGGTCTGTGGAAACTATGGAGGGAAAGGTGGAGACCTCCTTCATCTAGCCACACTTAACGCTTTCTCAGCCATAAAACACTGCTGACATCTGCCCCCTTCTTGAAGACATTGTCATTGACATCCTCGCTCTTATTGAGACATGGTTCAATGCCAGCTCAGTCACTGCTTTTGACCCCCTGATGGCTACAAGATCTCCATGCCTCGAGCTTACTGTACTGGCATTCCCTCTGATCATCCACTCTCATCACCACTGATCACCCCTCTCTTGTTTAGACCACTCTCTCCTCTTCACTCACCTTGGTCCTCTTGGCCTTCTGTCCGAAACCTCCTCCAGCCTGTCAACCTCGTTCACAAACATCCGGCTGACGAAACAAGTATCGGCTGCTGCCTTTGCATCAACCTTCATCCCCCTCTTCCCGCACTGCAGACTCTACCTCTGAGCAACCTCCATCTGGCCATTACTAATACTCTGGACATTCTGGCCCCAGTTTTGAGGATCCGCTTGAAACCTGCCTCTAAGCATAACACCTGGTACGATTCTGAACTTGCAGTCCTGAAACGCAAGTGCAGAGCTGCGGAACAGAAGTGGTAGACCTCTGACTTTCCATCCGCACCAAGAAAATGGCCCACATCCAGGCGCGCCTCTCTGGTACAGCTAACAAAACTGCTTAAAGCTTTAAAATCTCCAGGGAACTAATCGACCCTTCTGCAGTCTCCTCCTCACTCGTCCCCTCCCAAGCCCTCTGCAACACATTGCCCACACACTTTACTACAAAAACACAGGACATCTTAGGCACCCTTGCGTCCCACTTCTCCTCCCCTGCCCCGCCCCCTCCTTCGCCCCCTTGCCTCCTATGGCCTCTCACCCTCCTTCCTCTCTCCTGCTTCTCCCCTACCATACCTAATAAGGTCACCAGAGTAGTTCGCTCCATGAAGGTCTCCCCCAAACAGGTTTCCCCCTGCTCCTCCAGAACCATTAAGGACAATGTTGTCTCTCTTGCCCCGCACTTGCTGACTTCTGCAACCACTCTTTTGCCATGGGATCTCCTCCCCCTTCCCCCAGCACTCCCTTGTGCGCCCTTTCCCACTTGTCCCCCCTTTCCCACTTGTCCCGCCACCTACGGTCCTTTATCTATCACCCCCACCCTTGGGGAAACTCCTGGAGAAGCTGGCCTTCCTCCAACTAACCTCACACACTGAACTTGTTGGTTGCATCCACGACCATCAATCTTGATTCCGAGCATCCAGAGGCCCGGAAACTGCTCTTCTGAACACCCATGAGGAACTGCTTGCATCTCTGGATTCCAACTCTCCAACTGTCCTCGTTCTTCTTGATCTCTCCTCTGCTTTTGGCATGGTCAACCACTCCATCCTCATAAAACGGCTCCATGATACCCTGTGTATCTTGGAGTGGGCACTGAACTGGCTGACCTCCTTCCTCAGTAACAGTCTGTCTCAGGTTATCCTGAGCACTTAATCCTCCCCTCATCTACCTCTCTCTCTCCACCTGTGATGTTCCTCAGGGCTCCAACCGCTCTCCCTGTCTCTTTAACACTTTCCTTGCTCCACTGGCACACCTCATTTCCACCTTCTCCCCTCACTTCTAGTGTTACGCAGATGAGACAACTCTTTTTCAAGCTTCCCTCTGACCCACTCCTTATTTCTTCCATCATTCCGGATTGCCTATCTGCCATCCAGTTCTGGTGCACTTCCAACAATCTCTGCCTCAATGCCAGCAAGACTGAGATCCTTCCTATTGGTACTCCTGCTCCCTCTTTCTTCCCCTCACTTTGGCCATCCTCTATGGGCTCTCTCCAATCTCCTTCATCTTAAGTGAGAAACCTTGGAGTCCCTTCCGACTCTTTCCTTTCTCCCTCACATTCAGGACCTTGCCAAGAAGTCCCACTTTCGACTCTTCCTTCTCAAAGGAATTCTCACCTTTCTCACCTTTCTCACTTCCCCCACAAGCTCAATGTCTACAGAACTCTGGTTCTCTCTAGGCTAGAGCACTGCGATAGCCTTTTCCTGAATCTACCATCTTACTCTCTGTGACCCCTCTAGCTAATCCACAATAGGGCAACTTGATTTATCCTTGCCCTCAAGCCCAGAGACCTCATCTCTCCAGCTCTAAACTCTCCATTGGCTCCCTTTTGCTGCAAGAATCTAATTTGCATCCCTCTGCATCATCCATAAGGCTGTCTGGGCCTGGGGACCATGCTATCTACAGCTTGCTCTTACTAAATACACTCCCTCTACATCTTTGTTTCTCCGGTACCAACTCCCTGTGTCGAGCACTTTGCTAAATAGAGAGCTGGTGGCCGATCTCTTTCCTCAGCTGGCTCCCTCTTATGGAACAGCCTCCCCCTTCCTCTAAGTCAGCCGATCTCCCCAAATTCTAGAAGCACCTCAATACTTTTCTTTTCTCGTCCCCCTTACCCCCTTCTCTGTTAATCCCACTCTTGCTGAGATTGGTGACCAGGGTCCTTATGTATCCTTCTGGGCCCTGGCCGCCCACACCCAATCACCTTCAGCCTCCGCCCTCTCCCAGCACTTGCCTTGGCACCCACTGGCCTATCCCTCTGTAGGCCTGCACTTACCCATTTATTGGCAGCTGATCTCTACATTGCACTTCCTCCACTGGGCACTTACATCTGCTGCTCACCCACATGCACGGACACTCCTTGCACATACCCCCCTCTGCCCTCTTCCCCTCTCCTATCTCTGCACTTGCACATTCTGAATGCTCACAAGGCCTAGTAGATCTGTGTTTATCCTTCAGTGTTTTAATTGTTTTTCAATCCCACGTTCCCTCCCTGTTGCCCTGTGGGCGCTTTGAAACCCAATTTACTTGCTGTATAAGCGCCTTACCAATGCACAAGAAATAAAATAAATTAGATCTCGGGCCAGCAAACTATGAAATATATTAAGCCTCAAAAATTCAGGATGACAACGTTACAGGAAGTCATCCCACTTGAAAATAAGAAGGAATTCTTATGACATTAGACATGATGGAAGTATACTTTCATATTTCTATGTTCTCCACTCACAGAAAATTCCTACGATTCATGGTGGGAAAGGTATACTACCAGTTCAAGATACTTATCTGAACGTCTGTCCAATAACGGGGGAATCGCAAGCAAAATACCTTTAACACACAAATTACAGTAGACTTGCTTTTCAAATTGAAATTCATCATAAAAAGACATTTTGGTACTATCCAGAAGAAACCATTCCTGGAAGCAATCACAGACTAAGAGCAAGCTATCGCTTGCCTACCCCAGGGATGCACAGATTTTATTTTTGCTGGGGAAAGCAACCCTTTTGAATCAGGACTTTTACCATGCCGAGTATTTATGAATGTAGGAAAATCTTTTAACTTTGGTAAGTAGTGAGTACGTGAACCATATGTCATAAACCACAGATGGAGGTTGTGCTGCATAACCGTGAATGGAACTAGTCGCACAGCAACTAAGCCACCACAAAGGAGAGTGCAATAGAAGCAGGATACGGATCAAAAGCCTTCTAAAAAGCTTAATTTTCCTTGGTGGTGTTTCTAATCTGCCTTGAGAAAGCCCTAGAGGGTGAAACTGTTGGCCAAGCAGTTGGCAAATTTATTTTTCATTTGTTGTCTAAGATGGCAACAATTCTTTCATTTCATACTTGGAATATCACTGAAATACTACACACCTGAATTGTGAACAGTGATTCGAACTCGAATGTACAATGCTCAAAATTGAACACTTAACAAGGACTTATCTCATAACTTATTTTTTCAGATGAGGCGCCTGCGATTAGATCATGAAGGTGCTTGGGTCATGTTTGTACTCCTGCGTCCCATCCCCTTTCCTCCATACTTGTGGGACATGCTGTGTTGCATACGGGGGCCTGGCACATGCACAGCCACAGGCTCTGCCTCCTCCTCGTGCCCTGTCCTTTTCTATCAGGCCGGCTGGCTGGATCTAGCACCAGCACAAGGATTTTTCCCCATCCCTTTCTTCTGTCAATTTTTTTTTACTCCCCTCGTGTTCGGAATTACAGTAGTTTTCACTCATCTACGCTGGGAGAAAAAGGATTTGCTTCCTTTTAATTGTGTGGTAGGAACCTACTCAGTGTTGGATCCTCATGAGCGCTGTGCCTCGGCCGGATCACAGGTGCGATGCGTACTTCGCCTGTGATGCACTTTCTACTCGGACCCTCACTAGACGGCTTCAGCACCACAGGAGGGATCGCTCCGATCCCAGCACTACTCTGTCTGTCGCTAAATTGACTGGGTCGAATCCCTCGGTGAAGGCTAAATTCTGCACCAGCATTGCTGAGGTTCTATACATCGGGGCTAATACTAGCAAGATTTTATCTGCACTCGATCTGGGTCAGCCATCATTTTAATTTTTTTGTTTAAAGTGCAGACCTACCTAGAGAGCAGCAGAGCGCTGTGTAGAGTGTGGGTAATGTGATGCCTGTGTGTTCGGTATGTGCGTCGATTGGAATTAGTCCTTGGATCATTGTCTAGGCCTCTGCAGTCTGTGGTTTCTGGAGCTGACAAACTTCCAGTGGTCTAGTACTCCATCATAAAATGGAGCCAGCAGCTTTCGAATCTACCTCTTTGGAGGCTACATTGGTGGAAGAAATCAGCCCATGTCCACGCCTGCTGATTCTTTGGGCTGACATCGGTTTGCACCTATTCCATAGAGTTCAATTTGAGAGCGATCCTTTTGCTCTCCGATTAGAGTGGTTGGCTCCTACTGTATGCCTATGACGATTTCTTCACTTCATTATGTGGATTCATGGTTGTCGAGACCAACTTGGCAGCCATTCTTGACAGATACATAGCCTCAGCCACAACATAACTGGCTATCTTCCTACCTCTCCTCCCGCTATTTTACTGTTTCCCGGGGAGGCCGGTCCTCTCCTACGCAGCCACTGGATAACGGCGTACCCCAAGGCTCAGTGCTTGGCCCTTTCCTTTTCTCACTCTACACCTCCCTCCTTGACCCTGTTATCTCCTCGTTCGGCATTTCCCACCATTTCTATGCTGATACTCAGCTCTTCCTTTCCTTCGCTTCCTTCTCTCCCGACCTCCACCTTAAACTCTCTTCCTGTCTTTCCGCTATAAAAAAAACTGGATGTCCTCACGCTTTCTCTCTCTCAACACTGACAAGACTGAAGTCCTATTCTTCCCCTCCAACCCTATTCCCCCTCCCTCTCCTCCACCTTTCATTCACTTTCCTCCTCCTAATCTCCCGATCTCTGCCCACCCTCGCAACTTAGGAATTCACTTTGACTCCTCCCTTTTTCCCACCATATCTCTCACCTCTCGTGCCTGTCGCTTCCACCTCTTTAACATTCGCAAAGTCCGCCCCTCACTCACCTTCCATGCTACTAAACTTTTAATCTCCTCCCTTATCTTCTCTCGCCTCTTCTACTGCTCCTCCTTACTCTTTGGACTACCTAATTCGGATCCCGACCCCCTCAAATCTATCTACCAGTTTGCCATCCGTACCCTCTGTCTCCTCTCCTCCCGTGACTCCATCTCTGCTTCCCCTTCCTCCCTTGGCTGGCTCCCCTTTCACTCCCACCTTCAATTTCACTTCCTCTGCCTTGCCTTTAAATCTCTCCATGGTCTTGCTCCCCCTTATCTCTCCTCCCTATTCTTTCTACACTCCCTCCCGCGTTCTTCGTTCTGCTGACCACTCCTCATCACCGTTCCTCCATCCCCCTGTGCCCCCTCCCGCTTCCGTTACTTCCAGCTCCTTGCCCTCCTGCACTTGAACTCCTTACATCTCTATCCACTCTATTCCTTCCTTCTCCTCATTCCGCACATCCCTTAGATCTCTCCTTCTCCATTCACCGCCATGAAACCCCTTCCCCCTCCTACTTCCCCTCCTTCCTTCCTCTCTCCCCTTGATCATCTCCTTCCTCCTCCCCACTCTCATCTGTTTCCCCTTCCCTTCCTCCTCCTCCCCACCTCCCTCCCTCTCAGTTCTACTGCTAAGCTCCCCCTCTTCCCTCCAGTTTAATTGCTCTTCTCACTGTTTTGTTGGACTGATTCATTATTGTAAGTAGCTTCCACTGTTATTGTTTTATGTATCATGTTATGATGTTCAGCACTTTGGTGTAAAACGCTATATAAACACAAACAAATACAAAACATAGATCGGAAGATGTTCAATAGGTTTCAGGCATCAATTCATTCTGATCCTACAAAGGACTATTTTAGGCACCTGTTTTGGGAGCATATTCCCAAACCTTAGGAACACCCAGGCCAGTTGAGCCGGTGCCACTCCTACACAAGGCGCTGCAAGTGTCTCCTTCTCTTCCTCAGACTTCTTTGATGTCACAGCCCCTGGATGCAGTTGCACCACTAGTGGATGACCCCCGATAACCCGCTGGAGGAAGAGGACGAGATCCCCTCTTCAGCGAGAGCGTTCCATGACAGGGTTACCGCTTTAGTGGCTTTTCTGGATATTCCTTTCCCGGTGCCGCCTCCATCTAAGGTGGAGTATTGGCTGGGGCTCTATCCATCAACACTTTAGAAAGAACGGGTGTGGTTCTGCAGAGAGATGCTCTGGTGAGGGCAAGAAAAGCTTGGATGTAGCCTCACAGGGAGACCCACACAAACAGGCAAATCGGTGTGAGGTTCAGTTTACTCCACTTTGAGGCAGTAACCCTGTCATCTTGTCCTTGACCATCTTCCTCAGTAGCGACGGCGCCCACTATGTTTTCAAGGCTGTCTTCGGTGTATTCCTCCTCTCAGATTTTGAGCAAGGAAGATCATATCTTTGCAAATTCCGCACTGCAATTGAGGAAGGCGAACCAAACCGCGGTTTTAGTTACAGCAAACCAGTGGCAACGGAAGGATCTGGCGGAATTTGAAAAGTTTATACACTCAGAGCATTTGGAATAGGTTGAGGGTGGCCTGGCTGTTGCCCGAATGATCGCACAGAATGTTCTGGAGGCAGCCGTCCATCATGTTGACACTTCAAGAGGAGTTGCTATCAGGGCGGCTACATGCTGACGGCATGGATTCATGCCAATAAGTTTACGAAGGAGGTCCACTGTAAGGTGTTGGACCTCCCATTTGATCCTA
The DNA here is from genome assembly GCF_040938575.1 of Ambystoma mexicanum. Lineage (NCBI taxonomy): Eukaryota > Metazoa > Chordata > Amphibia > Caudata > Ambystomatidae > Ambystoma > Ambystoma mexicanum. The sequence continues at coordinate 209,504,036 of NC_090934.1, forward strand.
AAGATCTTTCCCATAGCTCTACAGATGTGGCACTGGCCAAGAAAAAGCATGTTTACTGCCAAATCATTGTCCGTCTTAACCAAGCTGGCAGCAGCCAAGCCATCCACTGCCTCTACAGTAGAATCTTGGTGTAGATCTTCCAAGAAAGCAAATCTAGGCATCGGGACGCACAGCACTCAAAGGAAGAAACAGAAGCCCTCTGGCATGTTTTTCTTTTTTGCCTGCACTGCCTAATCACCCGGCTCTTTTGTCTCTGCCCGCGGGCTCCTTTTCCTTCTCATATGTAAATTGTTCTACTTACTGTTTTTCTGGTTTGATTCATGTATATTGTTACTGCTTCTACTTTTCCATGTTTGATGTATTCTTGTTGTTAAACTGTAAAGCACTTTGGATTAAAGCGCTATATAAAAATAATAAATACAAAGTGATTTGGTTGTCTTGTGCCACGGGACTCTGGTGGGAGGCAGCATCTCCCTTCAGTTAGACGCCTGGAGGACCATAACCTTGGACTCTTGGACTCTTGGGTGCTGTCTCTAACCAACAGGGGATACAGACTTGACCTCTGTTCTCCCCCTTCCCGCACTCCTATAAACCAGGTTGGTTCTTCCACTAAGTCTAGAAATACTGAAATCGTACAAATGAAAGCCACAGCAGAGGTGCTGAATTCAGAAGTTGGCCAGGGTTTTTACTCTCGCCTGTTTACAGTGCCAGTCAAACCAGGCAGGTCTGCACGCTATCCTGGTCTTGGCAGATTGCATTCTTCCCCTCCCCCATCAGAAATTCAAGATGAACATGCCAGCTCAGATCCAGTCTGCACTACAGTAGGTGAATTGGATCTGTGCAGTAGATCTAAAGGATGCATACTTATCCTATCCGACCACCTCATCAGCAGTTTCTCAGGTTTTCGGTGTGTCAGTCCTAGTAGCAGGTCCTCTCCTATGAAAATGATTGTATCTGTTGTCTCCTTTCTCTGTATTCAAGGAGTCCGTGTTTATCTGTAAATTGATGTCTAGTAAGGGCTTGCTTCCCGGAGACTGTAGAGGCGTGACTCCGCTATCTACTGGACTTGCTTTCCGGCCTGTCAGTGAACTGGAACGAGTCCCATTTGACTGTGTCCCAGTGTCTAATCTTCATAGGCTTCCTGTGGCACACCCAGCGGGCCAAGGTTTTTACGACATCCGAAACAGTGACCGATATTCGGAACACCTGCTTGCGGTTACTTTCTACAAATACTGTCAGTGATTGGTGGTTCTGCTGGGTCTCATGGTGTCATATGTTCAGGCGGTTCATCTGGTCAGATTGAAGATACAGAGAGCTTGGCTAAAGCGCCAAAGTTCATGGTCTCAAGCGCAGAACCAGCAGTCTTATCTTATAACGATTCATCAAGAATTGGATCAGTATTTGCAATGGTGGTCCGATCCTCAGAATCTGTTGCATGGTGTTCCCCTCTGAGACCCATCTCCAGAGGCGATTATCACCACAGATTCTTACCCGTTTGGCTGGGCGGTGACAATGAAACCTCTTCATATTTTCGAGTAGTGGTCTGGGGAAGACCGAGCACAACATATTAACTATCCGGGACTTAGGGCATCTTCCTAGAGTTGAGTTTTCTCCCCAATATCCAGGGCAGGATAGTGTCCATCAGAACGGAAAATTATGTCTCAATGTTTTACATCCACAAACAAGAGGGGGACCAAATCCCATCCTCTGGTACTTTTGGCCCTGCAGATATTGAAATGGGGTATCGGTCATGGGATGTGGTTTCAAGCCCTTCAGCTGCTGGGAGCGGTGAATGTGGAAGGGGGTCAGCCGAGCTGTCTGGTAGTTGAGAACTTTTGATCACGGCAGTGGTCTCCCCAGGTGGACCCCTTTGCCACCAGTCTCAAACACTGTCCCATCTATGCATCCAGAGGGAGATGCAGAGTGGATTCCTTCTGGAATGCCCTGTAAATTCTGTGGGATGGCATGACGGCTCACATTTTTACCCCTATTTTTTTTACTTTATTGGCCTCTCGCAAGTTTCAGGAAGGAACATTCTGCTGTGGTCATCATTGCTCCATGGTGGCCAGCCATATTCTTTTTCTCAGATCTGGTGACCCTGACCAAGGGGAACACTATTTCCCTTCTGCTTCGTCTGGACCTGCTGTCTCTGGAGGAGGAGGGTCCTCTACCCCTCCCCACAATCATTGAGATTGCCAGCGTGTTTCCTGAGGTCAGGGCCCTAGGTTGTCTGTCTCTTGCAAGGGAAGTTGAGAATTCTTCAAGCAGCCCGGAAAGACTACCCGGCTGCCATATAAAGGAAGTGCTTCAGATTTTGCCACTGGTGTCTTGCACGGCAGAAGTATCAGTTGTCGTCATCTGTTTATCTCGAGGACCTATCTGTCCTTAGTTCTGAGGAGTAGTGTTTTCCAAATTCCAGTGATCAAGCAACATTTTGATGGTCTGTCGTCTTTTCCCTCCCTCGCAAGTAGGATCTGAATGTTGTTGTTACGGCTGTGTGCCATAAACCATTCAAACTGATGTTTAAAGCGGATATAAAACTGATTTCTTGGAAAACCATGTTTCTAATTGCAGTCTCATCGGCCAGATGAATATGCGAGATACAGGCTCTTGCCGCTGAAAAGCCGTTCAGTTTTCAACTGTGAAAGTGGTTCTCCTCACTCACCCATCCTTCCTCCCTAAAGCAGTAGATTTCCACATCACCCAAGAGACCTCACTCCGTTTTTTTTCCCAAAACTCTGACTCTGACCCGGAAAGTCCTTCACACCTTGGACGTCAGTAGGGGTCTGACAATTTATTTGGACAAGGGAATTTAGGAAGACGCCTCAACGATTTGTGACATTTGGAGGCTCAAAGACGCGTTCTTCAGCCTCTAAAGCTATGATCTCCAGATGGATAGTGGCAGTTGTTTTGGAAAGCTACTCCCTACAACATCGTCCTGAGCCAAAGCAGCTTAATTGACCTTCCAAAGGCACGTCCAGTAACTTGGGCCTCCCCATGAGCTTTTTGCAAGCACTACTGTTTTGACATGAGCCTGAGGGCAGACCCTCTATTCGGTCAGGATGGCCTCAAGAACCTATTTATCTAAATTGGAAATGGGATCTTCCACCCATTGGGAGAGAAGCTATTGTTAATTTCCACAAGTTTGACGGAAAGGCAATGGGAAAGTAGGAGTAAGGAAAAGTTACTCACTGTAGTGATTACTGTACTCCTAGTCCCTTTTTAATACACCTGCCCTCCATCCCCCTAAGATGCCTTTACTTCACTTAGGTGCTGACCTAGACTGGTCAAAAAGTACTGAAGTACGTGTATCGGAGGCGGACTTGGGGATGCAGAGCCTTTGGTTGCTCATGTGCAGAGCCCACATAAATTCGAAATGACTGACATTTTTTGTATGGTGCTATAAAAAGCTCTGCTCCTGTCTTGCACGACTTAATGTCCCACAAGTATGGTGGAAGGGGAAATATGGACTTGGAGTACAGTAGTCACTAGGGTTAATTCTCCTGTTAGCTGTGTTCTGAGGGATCAGTGGTTATGTGGTGTTCCGTGGCTTTTGCTGGATTCTGGTAATACATGCATGGATGATGCTCCATGGAGTTCCCTCCATTCTGCAATTGGATCACTATTTGGGATAGAATAGCCTGACTGTAGCTTTGTTCTGGTTGATAAATGAACATGTGCTGTTCTTTGGTGTTCTCAGGGGGGAGATGAGGTGATTTTGTATTTTCAACTGGTTTTCTGGGGTACGTGAATGTTGGATGTGTGTTGATTAAGCTATGCCCTTGGGAGAGTGAACCATTTAATGTTGCCTAAAACGTGATGTCTTCTTGGGGTAGCTGGATGAAGGCCTCGGGTTTGATAGCTTTAGTTGATTTCTTATGTGGGTGTATGGTTTGGTGCTGTTAAGTTAGGTGTTCTGCTCAGAGTGTGGCAGGGTTTTTTTATTTTTTGCTGTCTCCTGGGGTGAGTGGAAGATTCGGTTATGTAAGTTGGTATACACATTTTTTGTGGATGCTGTGCATTGCTGTTTCTTGTCATTGTCTTTGGGGGCTAATGAATGGGCTTGCTCTAATTTTGTGCCTGGTGTTTTACTTTTTTTGTAGAGTGTTAAACCACAGCAGCACCACTACTGCCTGCTACCCAATCAGTTCTGGCTGGTTCTAGGTTTCTTGTGATCCCTATGATCGAAGCAACCTCTATCCTTAGACTGGTGTTTCTGGCTTGGCTGACCCAGATGAGGACCCCACTGCACCCTCTGAAGGCCTTCATGACATGTTTACGGTGGTAATGGAGTTCCTGGGATGTGAGATTCCCGATTTCAACCCCACCCTTGAGGAAACTGGAACACTGGTACCGTTCTTTGCTCCAAAACAGAGAAATTAAATATTCCTATTAATCCTGATGTGCTGTATGAGGCTATGAAGGTTTTGGGAGGCCCCCATTTGGTGGCTCTTGTTTGTAAGAAGCTGAAGGCGAAATTTACTTCACCAGCCCTTCAGATGTTGTGCCTGGCTTTCAAATTGCCTACACATTCTTCGGTGTGATCGGTGGCCTCTGCTCAAGGGAAACCCCCCTCAAAGCAGCATTTGTTATTTTATTTGTTACACGCCCAGACCCTCGGGTGTCACGGCGTGGTTACAAGACAGCTTACAGAATAGTAAAACATTGTTGCATAGGTTACATTACATTTTTGGGTATTTATTTAGTGGTCCAGCCCTCCTTGACCTCTTCAGGCAGAAAAAGATAAGGCCCTGGATGCGGGTTACAAAACAGTTTACTTAACCAGTGCTTTTCACCTCCGAAAAGTAGACTCTGTTATGATCCTGACTGCATGTAAGGCAACATTTTGGAAGGAGACGGTTTTGCCTGCAACTGTCCTGTAGAAAGGAGACACCAGTTCTTGGTTGGGTTGTTGGAAGACTACTTAGTAGCCCCTGATATTGTGAACTTGGTAGCTGGGCATGGAGATACTGCCACTAGGGTCATGTGACTTGGTTTGGATATGCTCATGGTCCTGGCTTAGAAGACCTAAATTGATATGGAAGCGCAGGAACAGGTAAAGACCCTCTTGTTTAATGGGCCTACTCTTTCCCCCACCACGGATGAGGAATTGTACAGTGAGAAGTCTGAGCTGTCCATTGCAAAGCCTTCTCATTGCATTCGTCCACCTCAGTTCAGTAGAGTGGTTTTGCCAGATCCTTCCAGAGCTTTCAGAATAGATGCCAGAGATATCAGTGGCGGGGCTCCTCTTCCTGTGGTCCTTCTAGGAAATACCAGAGATTAGTGAAATATTTTGAGGTCAATTGCGTCCTTAACTGACAAGGTGGATAATTGGCAGCCTCCAGGCCCATTGTCTAGATTCCCCAGAGGGGAGCAGAATCCCCTTCATTTTGGTCTCGTCCTGGATCACGCCACACCATTGGACCAGATCTGTAGTCTGCTTGGGTACAGACGACCTCCACCTCTGTTGCTGCCTCCAACTTTTTATATCTAAAGAAAGTTTCCAAGCTCCTGGCTTTGAAAGTAAATGAGACCGTTTCTTCCTCTGCCATGGGGGAAAGCTTGTACCTGTGCTGCTTTACAGTGCTGAAGGAGTAAAGGAGGACCAGAGGGGTGGGATGTGTTGGAGAACGCTGTACTCTTACCTTCTTGCAATTCAGTCTTGGATTTCGGCTCACTTTCTACATTTAAACCCCTCCAAGACTGAAATTTATTCCCCTGCTACGGCACTTCCTCCCCCTCTATTTCCTTTCCTCATTCTCTTCCCATTGCTCTTTGTGCCTGGAATCTTGATCATTATCAACTCATCCCTTTCTTTCTCTCCTCATATTTCTGCGTTCTCCTGCTCCTTTCGTTTCCAGATTTTCAATTCGAAAGGCTAGACCATTTCTGCTCCTAAAATTTTTGTTTTTTCCTCGAATTATTTTCCTACTTTTCTTCTCTTCTACTAGGTCTTCCGACAGTTAGTTCTCTCCTTTTCATTCCATCTATAACTCAGCTGTTTGGCTTCCTTTCTCTTTATCCTCCTGCGATTCTAGTACTGTTTCTTTTGCCTCTCTCCTATGGCTTTCCTTTGAGTCACTGCTTTTGATTAACTTTGACTGGATTTCAAATGTCTTCAGTCTTGCCCTCCGTAGCATGCTCCTCATATTTCCTTTTATGTTCCATCATGTCCACTTTGTTCTCAGTCCTGTTTTCTTCTTACTGTTCCTCCTCCTTGTGCTAATTTCCATTTCTGCTCTTTTTTACTCTTGGCCCAGAAACACTGGAACGTGCTTCCCTTTTGCTCTTCGGTCTTTGCCATTTTTCCCTGCTTTGCGCTCGCATCTTAAGACCCCCCTGCTTGCTGGTTAACTTGTGCTTTATTTGTTTCACATTATTTTGTACATATTTTACCTCTGTATAGCACTAAATAAATGTCAAATCAATATTGGATCTTTCTCTTTTGAACAAGTCCCCATTTAAGGAGAGGTTTAATAGTGTTACATCTTGGGGCCCCTACAGTTCCAAACCTCGCCCACCTACCCGTGGGGAGTACCCCAAGGATCCACACTCGCATCTCTACTTTTTAACATCTACAGTACACCCCTATTTAACATCGCCAATAAATATGGTTTCTCCTGCTACAACTATGTGGATGCCAAACAATCTACAAATGTGTAAACCACCCGTTACCAAATGCCCCAGACATTAACAACTGCCTTGCATAGGTGGACGCATGGATGACAGCAAGCGGACTAAAACTCAACCCTTGCAAAGCAGAGCTGATGTTCTGTAATCTTATAGGTTATAACTCCATCACAATCCCTTGGCCTGGTGAGATGGTACCCTCCCCAAATCTGTCAACCATAGAACGAAAACTGACAACACCTTCACTCTTGATCCACAGGTCAAAGCCCTAGTCAGAAGCTGCTTCTCCAGTTGTGCATGCTACGCCACATCTTATTTTACTTAACATTCAATGATGGGTCCATGGCCGTAATTTCTCTAATACTATTCAAACTACACTATTCAAACAACCTCTGTCGTACTCCGAGACTACTTAGTGAGGAAACTTCAAAGAGTTCAAAATGCAGCGGCAAGACTACTTCTCAGAATGACGCAGTTTGAACATATCCCGTCAGCATTATGTACTCTCCACGGACTACCCATCAAAAAACGGTTAATTTCAAAACGTTGTTCATCCTTCATATCAGAAGCATTTCTTCCTTCAGAAGCAAGCTTCAACACTGCACTCCTTCCAGAACACTTGGCCCCGCACTAGTCTCCAATTGTAACAAACGCCAAGGAGGATCCTCTCAGATCTGTGTACTAAACTGTGGAACACCCTACTTAAACCTCTCTGCCTTGAGGAGAAACACCTGATTTTCAGGAAACCGCTCAAGCCTTGGGTTTTCAACCAACCACTCTGAAAGAAAAATAGCAGCTGACAAAACAATTCCACCAGAAACGTGGGCTAATTTATTACATGCATTGTTTGAAACGCTTGGCACTACCATCTGCGGAAACCAAGCAGACTCATGAAACCTCTCCTGCGTGGCACCAGTCCGCACCTTTAATCTCAGTGAAATTTACCAAGAGCCAGGAAGTGACAATTGCCTTGCCCCCACTCTCCACTCCTCTCTGCCTTCCCTCTATCCGACTAACACACTCTGCCCTCCTTTCTTCTGGAGTCATGCGTTGGAAGACATTGACAGACGGGCGCTATTTAAGACCACTTTACATTACGTTCCACCAGTCCAGATCTTGGTAGCTTTACAACTGAGGGAGTGGATGTGTTCTTTGTACCTCATGATGCTTTTATACACAATAATCCATGGTCGGCTTTGCAGGTTCTTGAGGTTCTACTTCTCTCTGGCCTCAGCTCCCTGTTTCCTCACTAAGGTGATGGCCCTTAACAGCTTTACTTAGGCAGCAAGGTCTTCTGTCTGGTCCTGGTCCCTGTATACATGTCCTAGTTGAGTGGTGATGTCAGTGCGGAATGTCAGTGTGGAATCCCTGTGTCTGAGAAGAATTTTGTGTGGTTGGAGTTCTGACCCAGGCAGTTGATGAAGATGTAGCCTGGGTGGTGGGAGCCAGTGGGCTCTCCAATGATCTTCCTAGCTTCGACCTTCAGCCTTTCAATCTGCTGTATAATACTGACGATGAGTCAGTTTCCGATATGGACCCCATGGATGAAACAAGAAGAGAAACCGATAACTGTAAATGCATCAGGTACCTGTAAATGCATGTTCGTATTCTTGTTCACACAGGTATTAGATGAGCACGGTGCACTTTTCCAAAGCTGCAGGCTGAAGATGTATACAAAGGCAGTGTTTTAATTACATGGTGTTCTGGGTGCTTCCCAGAACGGTGCACTTTTGGGAAGTGAGTTCCCTTAATGAGTGGGGTGTTTGAGATGTAAACGATTTATGTGAATATCCAGCTGATGTAATATTTGGTGTTGACTATGGATGCATATTTCTATATGCATGTGGATGGAAGAATTCTAAAAAATATTTTTTAGCTTCATATTTTGAGGAATTTCAGGAATCTTCCCGTTGGCAGCTTCAAGGGCATTTATTTAGATGTACTTGTTTGCGATTTTCATGTATGTTACTGTGCCAACAGCGTGTCAAATGTGAGGTTAGAGCCATCCTTTTGAGGAATTGCACGAGAAATTACCTTCGGGGACTTGCATTTATTGTTATGACACAGTGTATAGTGAGGTGCGAGTGATGAGAACGATGTGTGTGTTTGGTGGTGCACAAGGTGGTGTGCACCACAAACCTTCATTCATGTGGAAGTGATTGAGAGAAATGCAGTGTGGATGTGTTAAAGTATGTAATTCAGACTTTATAGCATTGTTGCAGATATACGTGGTCTGTTGCCGAATGTGTGGAGTTGCACACAAATTAGTGAAGATGTTTAATTTGGGTTGTAATTGGAGTTGTTGTGTATGTGGAATGACTAAGTCATGTGCACCGCAAGGGGTTGAACACAATCTAGCGAAAAGGTTTTACCTGGTTGAAGTCTTGAGTTTTGGGTAAGATAGCAGTTGCACAGTGTGTCAAAGGAGGACTCTGTTATGAGTATGTGCGTTGACTTTGTTGACAAGAGTTGTCAGTAGTGTCGACTGGGTGTGAAAAGGACTTTCTACATGCCAGTTTGAGAGTTGGTTTGATTGGGGACGCCCGCCTGTTGGGTCTTAATGTTGCCTGGCCAGCAAATACAGATTGGTTGCAAGAAGTCTGTGCGCGGTGTGGTAGTAGTTCACACTGCGGCTGCTACCCATCCGGGGGGGGGGGGGGGGGGGTATGAGTGCGATTGTGGTAGCCTCGGGTTTTATGTCATGTGAGTGAGATGGAGATAGTTGTAAGTTAATTATTCAGTATTGTGGTGGCAAAGAAGGGCCAGCGTGCCAGCCCACTGAGGTGCAAGGAAGCGCCCCAGAGTGGCAGTCTGGAGGTCCATCTGTGGCAGAGATGGATGGAAGTGGCAGCCTATATGGTCATTTGTGGCAGAAATGGACGGGAGGTGTCATGCAATTTCTAGATGGTTTGTAGTGTATAGTTGTGGTGCTGCCTTATGTAGCAAGTTAGTTATGCCTGGTTGGGGGCCCCTTCTCCGGGTGAGGAACTAATCGGTCTTAGAGGTGGTGTGAGAGTTGGTTGAATGTTGCCTATTTTTTTTACTTCACATGGTAAACGGAGGGAGGTGTTCTGCCGGGTTCTTGTGCCTGTATGCATGTCCTAGGTGAGGCGTGATGTCAGCGTGGAATCCCTGTGTCTGAGAAGTATGTTGTGTGGTTGCATTTCTGTCCCAGACAGTTGATGAAGATGTAGCCTGGGTGGTGGGGGCCATTGAGCTCTCCAATGATCTTCCTAACTTCAACCTTTCAACCTGCTGTATAATACAAGGCAGTCACATTTACCCTTACTTGGATGACGGACTGCTTCTTGAGTCCAATGGCAGTGTTCCTTTCTCCCTATTGAAGTTGGTTTATGCAGTGGGTCTCTTAGTCAACTGCACAAAGTGCATGTTTTGTGCAACCTTGAGGATGTAGTACTTTGGGTTGATCTAGGATTTGCTCATACATAGTCTTTCCTCTACCCAAGGAGATTTGGGTCATAAGATATAGCTGCGCCTGAATGTGTGACTTAGTGGGATGTACCAGCTCTTTTATTCCAGAGGATTCTCATTGCCTGTGTTGTGTGATGGTGGTCATGCGTGAAGCATCTTTTGAGAGACACACCATCTGGCGAGTCTGTGGTCTGAGGAGTTTTAAGACTTTGCTTTCAGTGCCAGACATTGTCATTGTCGAAGTCTACCACTGTTGGTGGTCTATCTTTTAGTAGGCTTTCATTTGTTTGTTTTTTTGTTTCTTTTATGGAGGAATAGAAGCACATAGAAATATAGCAGAAGATACCTTTAACAAATAGGATGATCAGAAAATAGAAAATTGAACAAAGGCATATGTACACAAAATTATTTGAGAACCATTTTTCAAATGAAAAGACAAGGACGAACAAGACAGACAAAAAGAGGGTGGGGGAAAGGGATAGGGTAATAAGATAGTAGCAAGTTAGTATTATGAAATGGGAACAGTGGTATGTAGGAAATCGCGGAACATGTTCCACTTTAGTCCATGTTTGCGAACAAGACATGAAGATGAAGCAATACATCCCTCCAACCTGTGAATATTACGATGGAGTTCAACCAAATTTTATAATTGACGCGATCAAGATTTTTCCAATTGAATTGAAGTGAACTTCCTAAAAAAAAAAAAAATATTTAAATTTAAAATCACATTGTATTTTGAAGATGGGTTTCATAGTATCCTAAATGAGTTCCCAAATCTTTCTAACACATTTACAATCGCTAAACATCTATCTGAATGTGCCTTCTATATCAAGGCAACGCCAACACTTGCACCACGTCTGTGAACACAGGCCACAGGAATGGCCACGCATCCTACAATGCAGCTATGGCTTTGCTAGTCCGGTCTAGCAGCTCACATAGCCGTCCACCCGGAAACCCCAGACGTACCGAACACCTCTGCCATTAGTATACAGCAACAACCTTTGAACAATTTCGGTCTAGCTGGGCACACATCAAATCTCTGGCACTAGCCTTCTATCCTAAACCTCCAACAGCACGTGCCTCACCTCTGGGCTGCTTACTGAAGCCCAGCCAGCCCACCCAAATCTTTACCTGGCAAAATGCAGACACGCATCTTTATTTGAACTTGGAACCTCCCACACATGGACTGCGGCCACAAAGCGAATTGAGGCCATACAAATGGGGAAAAGGCGCTAAATAAATAACAAATAAAATACAGTACCATTTTGTGCAATCTTACATTCAAAAATTTAGACCGAGTAATAAACACACTATGAAATAATATTTTTGTGTCAAATTGGCAGAGGAGGTAGTCCATGAGATTTGTTATCCAAATCAAAGGACAGCAATTCTCTTTATTGGCTAAAGCACAATCTTGTCGCCATGTTGCCAGTTACCCCCATCCTGGATCAAACGTATGTTCAGCTGATATGTTTTGATAGAACATTGAAGCAGTAAACTAAAGATTGTGTAGCTGTTGAAACCTGTCTTGCTGAGGAACATGTGCATTGGACGTTAGGACTTCAAAGTTATCTGTTATTGGCACCAATATGCCATTTCATTGATGCATTAAGATGGTGTGATAGAGAATATTTCTCGAATGTCATTAAATGTAGGTGCCCCACCCCTTGATTAAATAGTTGGTGAAAATATTTAATACATTTTTATGAAGCCAGGTTTTCCAGAAGTTACCATTCTCACAAATCAGATTATTACCAGAGATATTGTGAAATAAATTGAGGCGAGCATATATTGAATAAATACGTTCTAATATGATTAGCAGAAACTACAACACTTGTGCATTTATTAAATCTATTTTTGCCTTTAAACATCACAATCTGTATGTGATAAAGGGAAAACTGTCTTTCTCCAAACGCTGCCATACTGGTGCAATATTGTAATTTACAGGCGCAAACCACATCTGAACCTGTGTTAATACTAATGCTGAGTGATAGTTTCTAAAGTTGGGAAACCCTATGCCTCCATTTTGAATGGACCTTTTTAGTTCAGCAAGCGACATTGTTTTCCCCCAAATTTGGCCAGACATGAATCAATTGATCTATAAAATTTCGATAGAAAGAGACCCGCAGCATGTGCAGGGTATACAAAATAATGGGAGAAATTTTAATTTTAATGGTCTCTAGATGACCCTACCAGGACAGACACAAAGGGGACCATGAGTTTAATTGCTTACCTCAAGACCATTTAGCATTTATATTTTCTTTAATATATTTTATAGAAGAGGAATTATGCACACCCAAATATTGTTTCCCCTTTGGACACCATTTCATACCATACACATAAATGTTGTTTTGAGTGGAAATATTTCAGATTGATCTGGTTTCACCTTGAATCTGGAAACAAATGAAAAACACGATTTAGAAACAAGAGGATGTCATCAGCATATGCAGCTAGTTTTATTTTTAAGTCTCCAAAGTCAATGCATTGTATTGATAGGTCATTTCTAATAGATTCCAGAAACGGTTCAATGGCTAATATATATATATTTCTGATGTTTGTTAATCTGCTTAGAATCACATGCTGTGCATAGGTCCGACATCCAGTGGTCACTGCGGAGTATTGCATTTTGTTTTTCGTAGTCGAAAAGGGGACGTCGACAAGGCGTGTCTGAAACACTATCCCTATAGTGACGTGCGTTGTACCCACAATCCCTCACGCGTCGAGGTCCCTCAGATGGTTTTTTTCCGCCCAGCTTCTGGTCGCCTTCACGCGGAGCTCCTCGAGAGACATTGCAACTCCTCGACCTTTGGTCGTTTTTTCTCTAATATTAATAATCCCTCCCTCGACGCAGTTGTAAGCTGTTCTCCGCCGAAAAGAATCTTCGACGGAGGGTCGAGCGGAAGAAATCCTTCGGCGCTGCCGAACACGTGGCCTGGCCTCGCAGGCCATATACAGTAGGGAGAGTGGGGTCGTGGGACATCTCTGGGTCTTTTCTGAGAATGCCTTTCCCTTTCCCCTTCCTTTCCCTTGGGGTGTTTATCGCGATTTATTGCCTCGGCTATGGAGAGGACACCGTTTAGGTTTTGCCCACTTTGTAAAGGCAAATTCACTTGGAAGGACAAGCACTCACGGTGTAACCGCTGCTTGCCCCTCGATCACAGGGAGGAAGGGTGCGCGGCTTGTCGGCTTCTTAAGCCTAAAACTCTAAAAGACCGAAGGGTTAAAAGGTGGGCGGCCTACGCGATGTCGAAGGCCGAAGGTTCACCCGCCGCTGCTACCACCGACAGTGACGAGGAACGCGATAACACGACCTCCGCTACGGAAGTCGAAACCCCCTCTAAGGAGCGCTTACGCGCTTCGTCGTCTGTCCCCGGCCCCGACGGGCTCGGCTCACGCCCTGCTTATGGGGATGAACACCCCGGCGACACAGACGCACACAAAGATCCACATAAACACACAACCCACGGCTCTTCTTCGACGAAGTCGAAAAGACCTTCGGCGCCCAAGGAGACGCAGGTTCCACCGGCGGCCTCCTCGGACCGTTCGGGTTCGAAGCCCCTCTCGCAACCGCAGCCGCGACCTGCGACTGGGCTTTCGGCAAACAAGGGCGCTGCCACCAAACCATCGGCCGGTGCGCATCAACAGAAAGCGCAGACCGCCGTAGAGCGTTCGATACCCATAGCGTCGAAAACTCAAGCTTCCGCCGACAAACGAGTCGCCGACAAGCGAGTCGCCGATAGCTTAGCAAGGATCGCTGTAGCCGACGCCCAAAAGCGTACGCCGAAGACTACGTCGAGCGTTACGCATAAGTTAAAGGATACGCCGAAAAAGCCCGAAGGGAAGCAGGGACTACCCCCTTCAGTCAGGGAGTCTCCCGACACACCTGAAGGTTTTTCGGAGGGCGACGGGACACTTTCCTCGACGCTTTGGGAGAGGTCGAGCCATTTCGAGTTAGATAACCCTATGTTTCCCCCGCCAGACCGCTCTGGGGTACCCCATGAAACAATGGAAAGACTCCACCTCTGTATGGAGAGGATGGAAAGGTTCATGAGCACCCAGGCCTCTCAAACTCACAAGAGGACCAGAGAAGGGCCTCAGGAGGACCCCAGGGCCAAAAATCCGAGGCTAGTCGATCCCCAGCAGGACACAGCCTCAGACTTCCAAGATGTATATGACCTCACTGGGGAGGAACAATACTTCGGGGAAGAAGATGACTTCATGGACAATGAAGAACAGAACCAGGAGGAATGTCTGGAAGACAGAACAGACATAGAAGAAGAAGAAGGCTTCGGGGTTAACCCAGAAGAGGGACCTTCACACCCCTGGCAATCACCATCAGTGTATTCCGACACTGATGTCCTAAACCTAACTCCTCCGGACAATTCTCCAGTTAGGAACACGTCTCCAATTGACGATCAGCCCACGTTCAATGCACTGTTGCGCAGAGCAGCAGCGCATTTCGAACTCGACACCGGGGAACTCTCTCCAGAATTGGACTTTGTAGAAAGAGTGATTAAAGAAAAACCCCCGGTCAGCCAGACCATTCCACTCCTCGCTTCAGTGAAGAGAAGGATCATACCTTCGCTGTCCACTCCCGCTATGATCAGAGGGGTCAATCCACGGA